>NW_024581124.1:7246841-7266477 GCF_017639235.1 Corvus kubaryi | reverse complement strand
GCTGCTGCTCCTCGTGATCCCTCACAATCACTCCATAACCAGAGCTCCAGAGCTGCTGCTCCTCGTCCTTGATCCCCACAATCACTCGTGCTCATCCTGTCCTCCCAGGGTGTCTCCAGCAGGATTTTGGCTGCCAGTCTCTGGTAAGAAAACCAGCAGCACTGACCCACAGAGAAGGTGAAAACAAAAAGGTTCCTCCAAGGAGTGCAATTGTGCTTTGTACGTGTGAAATGAGGGAGCTGCTGTTGGGAAGGGAGGTGGAGCTGTCCCCAGGGGAGCACAGGCCAGGCTGGGGTCCTACAGAAAGGAGCTGGGGGCTACAATCACCAAAAAGCTCTTGAACTTCAGGGGTGCAAACCTTGGCACTCCAGTGCCTTGGAAAATTCCATCTTTCCCTGCTTAAGGTGAAGAACCAGCAGCATCTATAAAACTGAGGGGTTTACGCACTCTCCTGATCTGATTTCAGCGATACCTGGAACAGGTCTAATAAAATAGCTAAAGAGAGTAGGAGCTGCTAACAATTAGTGACTAATTACACGTGTAGATGCTTAAATAGCAGCATTTCCAAATCTTGGAGCGTACATACTGTAAATCTTTCATGTAAAGGATTTGCAGAGAAAGGAATCCTCAAACCCTCTTTAACATCTTCAGTGGAACAAAAGATCTTTCTGTACACTCTCTGACATTACTCAGGAAACAGCAAATTATCTGATTCAATTGGCTCATGAGTAAAATAGCACGCAGCAATTAACTCCTTAGAAACCAAATCCCCCTTTGAGAGGATTTATTATATAAAAAAAATTTAAATACATAGTAAAATAAGAAATGCAAGAATTTAGAACTAAGCACAGTCAAATGTAAGAAAATACAAGAAAAAACCTAAGATGGAAAAGAAAAATAGTCTTAAATACAAGAAAAAATTCTCATGCAGGGCTGAGCTACTCAGCAGTCATTAACATTACAAAGGGATGAAGTCTCCAACAATCTAAGTAATCTGAACAGATAAGTTACCCACCACAGTCCACAAAAGACGTGGCTTCAAAGTAGGCAGGATTAATGGTCTTGCTTCCTGGCAAAATGAAGTCATGCTTGTGTATTTGTGAATAATTTTCCAGCAGGCAGGAACAGCTATAATAGAGCCTGATAAATACTTCAGTCAGCTGCTTACTCCACATAAGCTGGGGTTTATCTTGAGAGTGTCACTGAAATTGAGACTCTGTCTCTCACACGTACACGGGGGACTGAAAACTGGAAACACAGGAAAGATGGCAAATAATAACAAATAGAAATAATTTAGTGCACTTTGGGGGTTAAAGCATCTCTCCATCCCATGTGTGGGTGATGCCCCAACTCTGGGGCCTGGAAGGACTCTCTTGCTCATGCACATCCCCGCTGTGCTCTTGCTCCAGGGTCAAGAGTGTGTGACCTGAATTAAAGATATATATTCACACAAACACAGAAATGTTAAAGCTAATGGACATTCTTCCCTAGACCTCACTGAACGCTGAATCGAGCTCCAAATTCAGAACCTGGTTATTTCTTTGTCCTGAGAGCTGGGTCTTAACTCCTGTTGCCAATTACAGACACATCTCTTCAAAACCAGTTGTCGAGGTCAAAGCAAAGCCAGTGAAATCAGGAATCCTCTGGGAGCAGATGGTGGTGAAGAGTTCATACTTTTCCAACATTTAAAAAGTCAGAGCCTATTTATGCACAACACGTAAAAGCCACTTGCCCTCGAGTGTCCTGGGTTTGCTCTAAATGCAAGCTGCTCTATGACTCTGGGTATCGTGTGGGATATTTTTTGTTTAATAAACCCACATGATGAATTAATGTGTGATCCACAGTGAACCACAACAAATCTCTGATGATTTGCATCACTGAGGGACGTGGTAATTATATCATGTTTGATGACTCTGTGTTTCATCTCACCTCAGCAACTCTACCAGCCCCACAAATACTGCAGAGAACAGGAGAGGCTGCCTGTCAAAATAATTAACACAGCTTTGATTAACAGAAGATGGCAACAATCCCCTTCTTGGGTGGTTCTGGGAGTTTCTGGCCAATTCTGAGTGGTCAAGTCCCCTGCACTTACTGTGACTTTTCCAGGAGTTCTGTTGGGAATTTACCCTGCATTTAAACAATGTTTATCTGTAATGTACAGGGGTTTTACAGCTGGTGAGGAAATCACAGCAGGCATAACCAAACAGTGGAACTGCCCACATACAGACAGCCAAACATACATACAGCAACGAAGAGATTCAGCTTTTAAATATTCCTTCCCAGTCTCATTAAATCTCTGGACATTTCTCAAGATAAAAATTGACAAATAGCATCTCCAAGTGGAGAGCCTCACCATGCTCCTGCACTTTCTCAGACATGACAAAAACGCCACAGGAAATGATAATCACATGCAATTAAAGCCTCCAAACCTAAGTGAACAATTGCTAAACTAAGCAGAGAGACTCTGCTACTTTGGGGATTGTCAGTGATACTTGCTGAGCTCTGATTTGGCTGAAATCTTGTTCTAGTGGAGTACTGCATCCAGATCACACACATCACAGATTTCTTTTGCTCAGTACATTCCAGTGAATGAATTCCATGCCACACAGACACTGTGACCTACTCTGGGTAAGAGAACAGATGCAAACACTGAAATTCTCCTTAGCTGGCCCATCAGTGATGCTTTGGTTGACAGGGCACCTCGCTTTCCAAACCATCTGATGGCACTGCCAAACATGCCAGTCTCATTAAAAATAGTTGAAATAGGGATGAATTCAGTGTCTGAATTCATCACTTGAGTACTCTGGCAGTCATTATTGAATTTCTACCAGTGTGATTACAAAGAGTGCGAGCTCTGTCCATTAATCTGCAGCATGGAAGCCAAAAATCAATGGGGTGCTACTTCAAACCCCTTTTTGTAATAATTACCATCATGTATGAAGGTGTACACATGGGAGGGGAGGGTGCAAGCTGTTGTCACAGCCCTGGATGGGAGAGATTACCTCGTTTTCTGAGCTGTACATCAGAGAGCAGAAAGGAGAGAAGAGTCAAAATTTCTTCTAAACTTGGGGTGAAATTCAGTCTGCAAAGGAAATTTTGCCATTTGCTTCAATGAAGCTGAGGTTTCTTCCCTGGAAACTTAACTGGGACTGAAATTCCTGGCAAGCCATCAGGAATTCAGCACTGATCGATCCAAAAGCCTCTCTACAACAAACATCTTGGTTTTCTTTAATAAACTCACTTCCCCATGAAATTACTGGCATGTTGGTAAAGCAGTAACAACAAAGCTGTAGAAGTTTTTTGTGAATGACTGTGGTACAAACCCCTCTACGTTGTTCCAGTGGACATGGACTGATTCAATCTAGTCCTTGACACTCCTCCTCCTGAGCCTCCCAAGCAACAGGGACACATCACAGATTTTTCCAAGAAAAAGTATTGAATTACCTTGCTTAAGGAAAAAGTGCATCAAAAAACATTAGCAACTCTTGTATAACACTGCTACTCCCATTTGTTTTTTCATCCCTAATTTTGAAAGCACTACAAAAGGATGTGCTTACAGATCTTCATGCTCCATAACATCTACTCAAAGAAACAGGAGTCCAGGGACTTATTTAGCTAGGATTTGACCTTTTTTGGGGCATTCACAGACATTTACCACCTTTCAAAAGAGCAGTGAGGCTCTATCTTGCTAAGCTTTCAGGAAATGTAGAGAATCCTCCAAACACTTCCTATGTCCCCTCCAAGCCACCAATCCATGAACAAACCCCAGCTCAGAGCAGGTGATCTGTACAAGCCCTTGACACAGTGCAACACAAATCCAACACTGATTTACACTTAAGGGACTGTGGCTGTACAGCTCTGAAAATAAAAGGCTGCCTTTTAAAATGTCAGTATTTGCTGGTATTCACCATGAAGTGACAGTGAAAAAACCTGAGATCTTCTGTCATTCCCAGAACGTGAAATACCAGAGGTCTCCCTGCAGCCTGAGCTGCAGATAAATTATGATCTGCAAATGATGACTTACAGAAGCCAATAGAATAACTCCTCTTTCAAGGGTGAGTTGTGTGGAGAACAGCAATGATCTCTGATACAAGACAGCTCTTTAAACTACAGGAGTTGCTTTTTCTATAACAGGCAGAGATTTTTACTTCCTAAGCTTGTAAAAGGTCATGTATTATCCCTGCTTTACAGTGTAAAACGTGCAGGGCGAGCTGAATGGAATCCATCCTCAAGAGAATGTGAGAAGCCCTGGGTTTTGCTGAGTTGTGTTCTGTCCAGCTTGAATTCCACGAACTGTTGTGTCTGCTAACAGTGCTCCCAGGCTGGGAGCGTTTGCAGAGCAGTAATGCTGCTGCTTCCTGCACTCTGAGGCACTGCTAATGGGGCCTGCTCCCAGTTATGCAACAAATTCCCATTATCTCTAAGTCAGCCTACAAAGGATCCATTCAAGTATTTGCAGGCAGAGACAGGGAACTAACCAGATAAAGGATGTGATAATTTGTTATTGTGTTTGTCATGTGCTGGGACCCTGCTGCACAATCAATGAACCTCCTGCCTGCTCCAGCAGAGGGACAGCAGGTGGATGGAGACAGACAGGAGTGCATGGAACACAAAAAAGCCCTGGAGAGCGGCAGGACAAGAGCCCAGCAGTTCCCAACACCTTTCTACAGAGATAACTGGAGAGGAGAGGAGCAAGGTTTTCTATGCCTGAGATGTAAGAGCCTCAGAGCAGCAAACACACCTGGACTGATGCACCAACCCCACCTGACAGATCAGGCCCTCAAACTGTGCCATGTTTGACCATCCCCTGCTGCAGGTGTAGAAGGAACGGACTGAGCTCCGCACGAGGGGCAGCTGGGAACACAACTTAATGATCTGGAGCAGAAGGGCAGGCAGGAATGGGGGCTGCAGGGACGGCTCTGCTGCCAGCGGGGAGCAGGAGAGCACCAGCAGCACATCCCCAAATCCTCCCCGTCAGCACTTGCCAACTGGTTTTCTTAACAGCCTTGCTTAACTTGTAAGATTACAACAAAGACTTAACATTTATGTAATAATTTTCCACCTGTTTCACAGAGCAGTCCACATTACTATGTAACAAGAAATAGAGATTTTTTTTTTATCTGTACTTTAAATAGGCAGTAACACATCAAACCGAAGTAACTTTGACTGGAAGAGTATATCTCAGTAAGCCAGTGCAGAAACAAATGGTTCAGCTGTCTAATATATTGTGTTTTGTGTAAGGAATGTAAAGGTTTCAGATCGATGGTGATACTTCACCACTGTTAGTTGGTCAGCTGTGACTGATCTGACAGAGACACTGGATGGAAAAAATATTTAAAATCATCTAATTGTCTTTTATTGTATTGTAGTCAGCTTTCTAGAGGTCTCTCCTCACCAGTTTTAAGTGTCTTTAGCTCAGAGGAGTTTTGTTACTACAAAATTCCTCAAGCAGCAATGGCACAGAGGGTTTACATGTGTAAGAAACATATTTCAATTTGCTTCGCCGAATACTAACAAAGTTCTTATTCACTTTATTCTTGAAAGGTTTGGCTTTTGGCACTTTTTCCTAAATTTGCTCCATTCTTTATTGCCTGACTGATTTATTTCCTCTGCTGTGAAAGTTACAGAGGGAAGCAGAGTTGCTTGGCAGCGTGATGTGGTACTGCTGAACTCAGCTGTTTGTGGCTTTCAGCAGATGTTTCTGCTTCAAAGGCAGGGTGAGAAAAAATACACACGCACAGATTCCTCCTCCCCAGTTCTGCATCTTTTGTCTCTTATCTTCCACTGCCTCCAAATCGCAAGGAAGGCTCCATTACAATACCTGCTCAACCATCCAAACAGCGGCACACAAAAGTAAGAGCTGACCTTGCCCCAAAGGAGATTTAAAGTGCAAAGAGAAAAGGAGCAGAAGTGTCAGCCCACAAATACGCTGCATCAGGAGAAGATTCTGGTGGATAACTTCACTGTGAATTACAGGTTATTACAATGGGGATTGCTGTGTGCAAGGGGCCAGAACGCAGCAGTGTGGGGCAGAAGATGCCAGTGGGACGGGCAGCCTTTCCTCCTGCATATTCCAGGAGTGCTTCAAAACACGTTCCCAAGCCTAAGTGAAAGCTGAAAAGCAGACTCTGTGTTTGCAGGTCGCTCTTGAGAAATGATTACCTTGTCAGAGAGCCAGAAAATCCTCTCACCCTGGACATCAGGAGTTAGCAGTTATTACTGAACCTGTCTGTCAACCTGGAACGACTGGAAAGCTGTTGTCCCATTATTCCATGACTGCACATCTATTCTGTTTGTGTGGGCTCTTCTCTATTTACATTCTAATGAAATAAAACAATATATCCAACCTGCCTGGAAAGCAAGGAAGGCACTGGCTGCAGCTTTCTCAGCAAGGCTGGGTTACTGCAGGCTTTGACTGAGCCTCCAGCACTTGGTTTTGATAAGTACATAAAAAGCTTTTCCAAACTATACAAATTTGCTGTGCAAACAAATTTAATGCTTTCATTTGGGCAAGAAATATGTGAAGAATGACCTTTCTCTTGGAGCTTCAGCCCTTTTGCTTCCCAACAGACCCAGGAACTCCAAAGGAGATTAAAAAAAAAAAAAAAAATTATTGCAACTGGAAGTTCTGTAGAGATCATGGGTAGATCTCTTTAATGCATTTTTTTATCTCATCTCTACTTTCTACTCATCTCTAATTTCTTCTCTTAGATAAAAAACTTATGGGCATGCCTTACTCCTTGGCTAATACTAATTTAAGTTATCTATAAAGATTAATGTAGTAGTTTTTGAATGGTGAGGACTAAGTCTAACAGAGGTTCTGTCGAAATCCAACAAGAAAATCCCTTTCAACAGCACCTAACAACTGGCCTTCAAAAACCTCACATGAGATTACAACCCCCTGCTTTGAATTTCCAACAGAAGAGAGAATGTTGTGAAATACCTGATCAGGAAGAAAACACTTCTCCGTTATTATCCTGCCCACCACTTGTGCAGAGGCAGTTTGTTTTCTCAGCCAGGCTGTTGGAGAGGAGGGACTGCTGCTGCTGAGCAGCAGAGCACGGTCTGTGCTGGATGCAGGGTCTGCTCTGACGGCGCTGCCGGGTTTTGGCAGGGCCAGCTGCTGCAGGAGCACCACCCAGACCTGTGCTGCTGCCATGACAATTGCTACTTATCTCAAATGGCACCTTTCTGAACTTGCAGTCCCGCAAGGGGTGAGAAGAAGGGGTCCTTTGGGCTCTGTAAGGGTCCTTGTCCACGAGGGCTCCCATGGAATTCACTTCTCCGTAGGGTGAGCGAGGGCTGCCCAGTAACCCAGAGCCACTCAGGATGCACAAGGTTCAACAGGCTGCCCTGATCCCACAGCCACACAGGGCACAGGCAGCTCTAGGAAACAAATACTCCCTCCCAAGACAGTCTGTGCAGACACTCCCTGAGACACTGCAGCAGCCAGAGACAACGGAGCAGCCGCCTCCTTCCCGCAGCAGCTATTCCTGAGAGACACCAGAGACATCCTTCGTATCCTCCCTCCCGGCTCAGGGCTTCAATAAACACTCCTGACATTCAAAGCAGCGAAACAGGAGCCATATGAAAGGCTCCTTTGGGAAGCCACCTTCCAACCCCAGTCCTCTGTGCCCTAGAAAAGATACTGCTCCTCGGCACAGCTGGCTGAGCCTCATCCCTATGTGCAGATGTCCAGCGTGGCTCCGGCACCTCCGCTGCACACTGGAGACATCTGTGCCCTCATCTGACCTGGAGTGGGCATCCTAACAAAGAGAAACCTCACAGGGCAAGGACAGCAGGCAAAGAGAAGTTATTTGGGAAATCAGATGAGAAAGCAGGGAGGGAAGGGATCTTTACGGCAGCAGGGAAAGGCTCAGCTCTAACTCCTGATGCAGTTATGGACACCACACACACTCCCACGTGCCACTGGGAGCAGACAGATGCACAGCACAAGAATGACTCACGCTGGAAGCTCCCAGGGCTGCACCAGTAATTTACCAGCAGCCTAAAAGGCTGCACTGAAATTTGCACAATGCTCCAAACAAAAGGCCAGAATCACGACTTGGTGAGGATGGGAGACTTTTAATTAAGGTCACTGAGTCCAACCATTCACCCAGCACTGCCAAGTCCACACCAAACCACATCCCCAAGCACCACATCCACTTGTCTTTCAAATACCTCCTGGGACACCTTCCCTGGGCAGCCTGCTCCAGTGCCTGACAACCTTTCAGTGGTGAATTTTTTCCTCATGTCCAATCTAAACCTCCCATGGTGCAATTTGAGGCATCTCCTCTTGCCCTACCTGAGCACTCAACTGGCTCACGTTCAGCCAGCTGCCAACCAACACCCCTGGGCCCTTTTCCCAACCTTTCCTTGAATTATGGAGGCTTCATTCGGCTCAACTGAGGGCATTTAGTAGCTCAGCCTTCTCCTCATCCTTTGTCATGGTGTTTCTCCCCGCATCCAGTGAAGAATGGAGATTCTCCTGAGCTCTCCTTCGGCTCATATATCTACATATAATGCCTGCTCAGATGTGCATTTCCCGTAAATGAATGGAAATCGTTTCTGTTTCAGGGTTTAATGGTCTAAGACACCCATTGCTGGTGTCTTCCTCCCAAAGTATCTCCACAGTTTGTACAGCTCAGTCCCTGCACACACAGATGTGACCTCCTGAAGACGTGTACAACTTCCCAAGCACCTACAGCACTGGCATGTGCCATCTCAGCTCTGCTCTTGCCTTGATTATCAGTCAAAAGGATAAACAACTGGCATGAAAAAATCCTGACCCACAAGCACTAAACCTCTGAATCCTTGTGAGAATCGTGCTCTCTGCTCAGGCTGCAAGGCTTTGAGGTCAGCAGACACCACTGCCACTCTGCTGAGCTCTGCAAACCACTCTGACCCAAAACTGCCAGGGCAGGATGACCCAGATTCTGAAATAATTAATAACACCTACCCTGCTCATAATGTGTGACTACTCTTGTCTGTTCCCATGCTGGGTGCAGACTGGCTGTGTTCTGGTACAGGCAGACACACTCCACATGGCTCACACTTTTTCAAGCCTGACTCACATTGTACATACATATTTTCCTTTTATTTTTCAATCACAAGAGAATTCATTTCACCGACATCCCTCGGCAGCATATGGTGCTACCAGACAGGGGAGGGATCTGCAGTGGCTTTGTTGCTTTCCTCCACATCCTGATGATACAAAACACAGCCTCCTAATATCATTACTGTTTCCAGTGATGCCCAGACGGTGTGAACAGATAGCCACAACAACCCCAATCCAACAGAACGTGCGCACATGTGGCGAGAGGGAAGAAGTGATTGTGACACGGCCTGAAACACAAACACAGCATCTGGAAGCACTCTTCCCGAGCCTGCCTCTTTATCAGACAGATGGCTGCAGAGCCATAAGCCCACAGGCCTCTCCAAAAGTTCAAGGCCAAGAGGATAAAGTGCTACATCACAGCAGTTTTCCATTATGTCAGTTTTTTTCTAAATCTCTCTGTTCCCTGCACTCAGTTCCTCTGCCTGGCTGACAGAAGCCCAAAGTCCTGGGTGACTCCATTCCCCCACATACAAAGTGCCAGTCCAGGGCCAGAAATGTCGGCCCGAGAGCAGACTGAGGGCAGCTTGTTCCAGGGCACTCCCAGGTTTGCAGGAGCAAGAGGAGTTAGGCCTAGATCAGAGCCAGTTCTGAGTTCCTGAGACTGCAGTTACAGGATGCTCTGGTGCTTTGGCTTTGGCAGAGAAGCCAGCCTAAGAAATTCCCCTTACCCTCCTTGCTCCCACCCTTCACCTTTCTCATCCCCACAGCTGACAGCAAGGCAGCAGGTGGAGGTTTGCTATATTAGAAGAAAACCCCAAATAAATGACAGAAATCGCCCTTGCTCTGCCTTGGGACAGCTCTCCTCCCCTGTGGTGCAAACCCAGAATAAACTACACAGCAGCCAGGAGCCCTTCTGCTGGGGCTGTTCTCAGGTCAGTGTGGTACCTCAGAAACCAACCACACGAGCCTTAGGCTGGAACCAAACAGAGGCAATCCTGAGATATGGAACCGGTTCCAGTAGTAACCAAAAATATCCTTTTGTCTACCCCGAGCACACACATCAAACTTCCAGAAGCAGAGACAACAAAGGCAAACAAGCAAGCAAGCAGTTATCTAAGGCTTGTTTTCACTAATCAACACTGTTGTTATCCTCATCAATAGCTACTTGAATCTCAGCAGAAATTGCATTATGAGGCACACAAACATTGCTGATTTCAAGCTGTTTGCAGTTACTTGCTATAGTTACAAAGCCTTTTTGAATAAATCTGAGCTAAGATCTGGCTCCTGGCTTCAGCACCACAAAGTATTTCTTAAAAAAGCGAAGAAGCATGACCCACTTAAATTCTCAAAAAGTAATGGTAAACAATTACTGATGTGATGTATCTAAAATACCTCTTGTGTTCTATTATTTATATAGAAAGGGTGTTAGGTGCTGTTGCACACAGACTCATACTGCTTGTTTCAAAGTGCTTACAATGTGATTATATCCATACACTAATGACAGAGAAATGTGTAAGAAAGGAAAAGCAACACGGAAACAAAAATGAGTATTTTTATTGAGTCTGGGCACGTGTTTCTAGGGGTATGAAGGGGAAAGAGGGCAATGGCTCTCCATGGTGCAGCAGGGAGGTTCCTGAGCACACACAGTGGAAAGCTCCTTCTACTACACAAATTAACCAGTATTACCTCTGAGCTGGCTGAGTTTGCTGCAGGGAGGATGAGCCAGTGCTGGTGCTGGAACTCCAGAACTGCACCTCACACCCACACTGACCTCGGTACAGAACTGCACATCCCCTCCACGGACTGCACTGCTGAACCAGCCTGGAAGACCTGGTGGCAGCGCAGGAAGATCCCATTAGGGACGTGCAGATCTCCACCAAATTAAATTACCTTAATAGAGTATTAGTGCTCCGTGCAGAGGGCTCCAAGTGACACTCAGAATCTCAGTAACGCCCACTACACCGTGTGCTTTCCCTCCAGGATCTCTGTACACACCTCCAGGCGTCCCTACCCAGCTCTTCCCCGTACACCAACATTTCTCTCAAACCAAGGCTCATCACGCTTTCAGAAGACAGCAACTATTTACATACACAAATGAGAGAGGCATTAATCAAAACACTGGGTTTTATTTGCATAATTAGTGCCAGAAATATTTTTATGGGTTAATTAGACTTCATGCAAATTGGATTGAGGAGATTTAATGTGGGGTTTGATAACCTGACTATTATGGTTCTGCAGTTGCAAATCTGCTCAGAGCTACATGCTGTTCTAAAGCTGTGTCCTCCCTTTCAAACTGGTTTCATTTTTACTCCTGGCAGCCTCAAATGATATATTTTTCCTTTCCTTTTACCAGTCCCAAGGTGGGTTGACCCTGGTTGGATGCCTGGTGCCCACTAAAGCAGCTCCGTCTTTCCCCTCCTCAGCTGGACAGGGAGAAATAACAGAATGAAAGGCTCAGAGTTGAGATAAAGACAGAGAGAGATCAGTCACCAAGTGGAAACACACTGAATCAGACAATCAGCTCATCAGGAGCTGCTCATGCAAGAGGAATTTCTAAACTTTACACATGTCCAATATTTGGGCACAGAATACAAAAGTTAAAATCTGCTCAGCTTCTCTGTGCCTGAAGGAGTTGTACAAAGCAATAACCAACCCAGCATCCACCAAAGATTTCATGGTGCTCTTCAAAGAGCCCAGGTTTGGGGCTAACAATAATCACAGAGCTGGGGAAGCATTCTTTGGATCTCTACAGTGGGAAATTCTCTGCATGGACTAATGTACAGCAGTGCTGTGAGAATTCATTAAGACGAAGCCTGGGAGGAGCAAAATAATTTCCACTGAAAATACACAACTTTACTGTGCACCATGGAAGACAATCCTGCTTATGCAGAAAGCCCTGCTTTTGTGCTGTGGAACAGCCAGACCAAGTCCCTAAAAACACAGCAAACAGGGAGGCAGGCACTGGCAGCCCAGTTCATCCCAGTGCTGCCCACAGGGCTTTGCCTCAGACACTCACCAGCAGGTCAAAGGAACCTCCAGCTCAGGAAGAAGCAACTGTTTGCTAAAGTGAATTCTTCTGTATTGCACACGAGACTCTGGGAGGTTTGAATTACCCCGTACAGTGGCTCACTGCAGAAGAATTCACTGCTTGCTTGATGAACCAGCCACAGAGGCTGTGATACATTCAGAGAAACAAGGTCAAAACTATCAACCCAAAAAACTAAAGGTTCAGTAAAACCCTTTGAAATTAAGAATATTCATATTCCTACCAAAATGACACCACCCTCCGCCCCCAGTGCAGGTCTATTCTATTAATTTGTTTCATTTGAACTGATGAATTTTATTACCCGTTGTAGATCAGCAGATGGTACCACAGTTAACGTGAGTGGCTCCAGATACCCAGGCTACAGCTTTAATAGCTGTGAGCAGTGGGACTACAAGCCTTAAGTCTTTCAAGCACTGAATGGTGTCATGGACATAAATGAGTTTAATGTGCCAAAGAAGACGAGGTCTCATACCTGTTCCTTGAACTTGGGGCTATCCTCTGACAAATAACTGTAGTGGTTGAGTGCTTCCCACCATTGCCCACCTCTTGTTGCACGTCCCACTGCCGGGGGTCACTTGTCTTTGCACCGAGAATGTTCACACCTTTCTTCACCTTTGCCCTGTTGGAAAGAGCAGTCATAAAAGGTTTACAAGACTCATTCAGGACTGGGATCTTTGAATGCAGCTCAGGCATGGGAATCTCAGTAGATGGGTTTCAAGGTAAGCATTAGATGCACTTCTAATCCATCAGTAAATAAGAGAGTGATACCACGAATGCAGACCTATGGCAACATCACATTTCTTGGGCACGGCCTTCTGTTCTGCCAACAGCAGGCTGGAGTTAGCATTCAAACTGAACCTGTAGGAAAACCCGCACTCAAGGTTCTTTCCTCTGTTCAGGCAATATTTTGTTTCCAAAGAGAAGCTTGTCCCGACACAGGAGAGTCTGGAATGTTTGTCTGTATCGAGACAAAGTTGTGCCTCATCACTGCCCAGAGGCATGCTCCACAGGAGGATTTTTAGTAAGCTGTTTTATTCTAGATTATGTTATTCTAGGTATCAGTGGACTGCTGCTCCTCTGCCTGATAATTTCCTCTTTACTACAGATTCCCAAGGACATTTCTGTTTGAAATCTCCAGCCTGGAGAGAATAGAGCTGTTGGTTAAGACAAGACTTTGTAACCCAGAGATGTTCTTACAGGATGCAGATTTCTGCCACTCTTAGTTGTTGTGCCCTGTGGAAAAGCCAACTGTATTTATCTAGTGATGCTAATAACATCAGCAACAACTGCATGGAAGGTTAATTACAGAACACTTGCTAATTAAAGAGCATTTGTACAAAGAATTCCCAGCAAAGGCGTTATTTGGGTGCGGAATGTTTAACTGCTGATCCTCAGCTGTATCACAAAGCACCAAGAATGGGGAAGATAAAGTTATGCAGCCTTTCTCTTCTGAAGACAGTGAGGGACAAAGGGATGATGAGTGTGTGGGGAGGAGGATGCACTCAGGGGTTCCCAGCCCTGTGAGTGGCTGGGCCTCACCCTCAGACGAAGAAGGGCAAGGGCTGCTGGACTCCACACCACCAGCGTGGCCACCACAGCCTCTCCCAGCAGGGACTGGCTTCACCACAGCACAGAGGCTAAATTTAAAATCACAGCTTTCTAAAATACTTTTACAACAAAATGTTCGTTACTGAGCAGAAATCATCCTCTAGCAAGATGTTGGTATCTTGTTGACGTTTATGAGGACTTGGCACCTACATTTCTTTAAAAAACTGGTCTTTTTGCATCTTCAGCCAATAAAACACTCAAAAGCTGTTGTTAGGAATGACTGAGAGTACTTGTCTTCTTGCAGTTTTCCAACAAAACACAATTAATTTAAGGCATTGAAAAAGAAAAGGGTTTTTTTTTTTCTTCTCAGTAAAAAAGCATAAATGATTAATTCTCTCATTTGCAACATGAAACACCACGGAGCTTTACAGACTCCTGCCTTGCTCTAGTAAAAGTAGCCTGGTGAATCTCTAGTGCCTTCAGCTGAATTACTCAGAAACGAAAACAGGAAAGGCAAAGGAAGAATCAAATTTGTTCCTGAAGGTTCATTAAAGCTTTAGGTCCCATTAAGTTTTCCAGTATATTGCAGTTCAAATAAATGAACAATAAATTAATGTTTCAGTACTTATAAAACACTCCTGCCAATCTTGAAGCTGTGTAAATCCAGCAGCATGTCTATGGCAATCTGTATTTTAGGAGATGTTTGGATGTATTTTAGGACACTGCAATTTAGCAACTGGAGGGAAGTTAAAAACTCATCAAAGTTTGTACTTTGTTCAGCTTTCCTTGAGACAGGCTCTGAAATGACAAAACACCACTCAAAATGAGGTTCCCCTGTTTGGATTTTCAACAGAATTACAACTCTGTCAGCAGCTGCAAATTGGTCTTTCCACCATGAAGCTTGACACAGTCAATACCTGGGCTCCTGTTAATTAGGATGGACATTGTGTATGGCCAAGGTTAGTGGTCATACACACTGCCAGAGGATGAGAGACCACGGCTACAATGCCATTTTGTTAATTAACTACAGGATGGGGCATTAAGTTGAGTGGTTTTCACATATGCCATTATATAAAGCCCATTAAAAAAAAATTCCATCCCAGGGTAAAGTAGGTTATGTTTAGTGAGAAAAATCAATGTTGTGATTGCACTTAGGACTGGAATTAGGGTATGAACACCCAGAAGATTGAACTTCCGAAATAAATATGCAGAAGCACAATTTGCAACTCTCCCTCTAAAAAGGGCATTGAGTTTTACATAACAAGGTCAATGGAGGAATCAGAATTAAGTCAGACAGAACTGAGCCCTGCACACTTCCAAATGCAATCTGTATGCATATGCTACAAATATTTTCACTTCAATTTTTATTTACTTGGTGTTTGAGTGCTAGCAAGGAAAAGTCTATTTAATTACTTACCAAAGATTTGTTGACCTTGTTGTATGCTTGTGATTAAATGTTCATTTTTTTAAATCAATAGCGCCAACTTCGTACATAAAAATTTGTAAGTTATACTACCTCAATAAACCCCGAGACCGAGGACCTGGAGGCCAAATGATTTGACAGTTTCCTGTATTTACCCTCCTCATCTCACAGTATTTACACATTTACCACGTTTACTTAAGGTTGGAGGGTAGGGTGACAATAAATGGAGAGGACAAACAGCTGAAGTTCTCCAAGTTTCCTCAGTGTGGGGTTCCCCACTGCAATTGGAAAGTTCTTTGCTATTTCTGCTTATCCACAAGTTGTCCTCACACAGGGGCTTTTCTCACAGCTCCATGACCTGCAAGAATCCACCAGCCATAACTTGTCAGCGTGGACTTCCACCCAAAGCGGAGCCAAAATCTTCCTCTCCAACGTCATTCTGAACAACCATCTGGGAGTGTCACTAAATTGCCCAGAACTAAATAAGCACAAAACCTGAGGGCAGCAGCTCCGTTATTTGAGGGCTATTGTCTGTGTGCTGGAAGTTAGGCACAGCCTTTGATCTCCTGACAAAAGCAAAGCTTGAATGGAAAGATGGAGCAGAGCCCATCCTTAGGAACAGCACAGAACACCAGAGGTCAGCTCTCTCACCGGGTAAAGGACTCTGTCTGGATGGGGTTCCAAGCTCTCTGAACACATGGCAGCCAGAGCACTGGAAGATTTTCTTACTTGAACTTCTGAGGTTATTAATTCACAGCACGGGAATCTCTGCCTCAGCTTTGTCTCAAAATAACTGTCTCTTTAAATCTCTCAAATGGAGAATTAAAAGATTTTGCTGGCATGCAGAGCAAGCAGCATCTCAAAGCCATTACAGAGAGTCTCCAGCAGCTTACCTAGGAATCATTACTTAATTTGTGTCGAGACCAAGTAAAAAGCATTTATTTACCCACACAATCACACAGCAAATGTGCAATTTCCAAGCAAATACTTAATTTTCAACTTGAAGCTGTCAGTTATATACAAAGATTTCCATTTAGCACCTCACCTTCCTAACATGTCAAACCTAGAAATGATGCCTCTAATTAATGCATTCTGATCAACTGTAGATGAAAATCCAACTATTCCATTTCACTGTCCTCAAATTACAAGAAATGTCAGCAGTATTTAGACATAATACTGTACAACTATTAAAGACAGCAACCAAAAGGCAACTGAATCAGCAACAGCCAGAGCTGAAGATGTGACTTATGATTTAAGGAGCTCAAATTATAGCTTCCTATTTAAATTTAAATTGTAATCTTGCAAAACTGCGATGGCCACAGAAGGGTTCTGCTACCTGCAGCAGTGCTATAGAGAGGGCAGGCCGCTGAGTGCTCCCAACAGCTCTTCCCGTGTATGATTTTGCTGATGTGTGCTAATGCTAGAGAGCATCACCCCTCTTATTCCAGAGGAATCCACACTCAGAATGCGGATCCCAGCGGAGCTGCTTTGCTTGGGTGTGCTGTGCTACAGACAAGGACCTGCAGAGGAAGGCTCTGAGGCTCCAGGCAGGCTGACAGCACGGGAAGCCGTGCAGGTCCCTGGCTGTGCAGGTCCCTGGCTCCCCTAAGCCTGGCACTAATGCCAGCTAGCTCACGGGCACGCTGAGCTGGCAGCATCCATCAGAGGATGGCTGAGCTGTGGCTCAGTGCAAGGTCGGGGAAGCAGCAGTGCCTGGGAATGCAGAAGTGATGGCTGGAG
Organism: Corvus kubaryi; assembly: GCF_017639235.1. NCBI lineage: Eukaryota > Metazoa > Chordata > Aves > Passeriformes > Corvidae > Corvus > Corvus kubaryi. Next base: position 7,249,662 of record NW_024581124.1, on the reverse strand, counting down.
GGGGGAACAGGGCCCTACCCTCAGCAGCAGCAGGTACTTCTCACCTGGGGACAAACTGCACTCCAGCAAAGGTTTACACAGCAGCTTGGGCAGGCAGGGCTGCACTAAGGAAAGTACAGCTAAATCTGTACTAAATTCCTACCATCAGTGAGCTTCACCATATCTGGAATACTTTTCCAGACTCTAAGCCTTCTGTTTCCTGTTAGGCTGTTTGTTTTCCATGGGTTATTCCCAGCCCTGCGCCTCCTGTGCTCCCGAAAAATGCCACGCTCTTCCCTTGTGTCCTTTGATCGGGGAGCAGCCTGGCTGCAGGGCAGGGAGCAGTCTTGGAGCAGTCTCCTCAGCTCACATCTGCTGCCCACGCTGCTGTGCCGGAGCCTTTTCCCTCTCAAGGACTCCAAACACAAACATCAGGGGCAGCTGCAGCTCGGCGTGAGCGGGGCCGGACTCCTGTCCGAGGCTGTCCGTGGCCGGACTCCTGTCCGAGGCTGTCCGTGGCCACGCCAGCCGGGCCAGGGCACCGCTGCCTCCCCAGAGGATGCTCCTGCTCCATCCTCCGCAGTAAATCCTCGGCTCCTCGCAGCTGTCAGGTTGGAGTTTCAGCTTAACAAATGCTGACCCCTTTTGGTCAGTCTTCTCCGGAGCCTCGGTGCTTCTCCACACTCTTTGCTAACCCTCCCTTAGTTGCCCAGACTAACAGAAGCCCTTGACTTTCCCGGCTGTAAAGATCACACTGTAAGAAATTCCTCTATGGTGACTCTGCTGAAACCCAAGGAAGCTCTCCTGGTGGCTTGTTTCTGGACTGCACGTTACAATAAGTCTCAAAACTCCATTTCAGCTTCTTCCTGCCATGATTTATGCTCACTCCTCTCCTCCTTTGCTCCCAGAGTAAATCAGGAGATTAAAGCCAGCTGCAGGAACCCATAAAACCCAGGCAAGAGACTGACCATAGCAACTAAGCAAGATTTGTTTTATTAAATAAGTATTTTTCCTTTCATCTTTCTGTATGAAATGAGTTGCTAGATCTCACTGCAGCTCCGAAGGAACGGGACACATCTGCCTGCAGACCATTACTCGTTAAAAGCTGGGAAGCCAGAAGTGGAACAGAAGATGAGCTGGTTAGCTGTGTCAGCCTTTCAAACGTGATCCTTTAATTTGCAAAACACACGGACAGAGTAAGTGTGATTGAGTAGCTGTGGCTCAGTTTAGGGAATATGGGGATCAGGAATCAGCTCCAGCTTCCTGCTGGGCTCCACACAGGATCCCTGTCTGATCCACCCCACTCTAGCAAGCAGATGTCCACCAGTGCTCTCTGTGGCCACCTCTTCCTACAGAAATTTTCATTTACAAGCCACGAGCCCAGGTAAGCAGGAGAAGAGAGCCCTGTCTCAACTGCAGAATTTAGATACTAAAGTGATTAGGAAATACATTACTGCTAATAGCAGCATTTCAGATTTGGTCCCCACTCAGAAGCTACTCCAAAGGGCCATCCATGCAAGAATCATCAGTAAAAGAAAAGACCCTGATGTTCAGAGCACCCTCTCTCCTTCAGGCACTTCTCTCTCATGGTGTATCCAAAAAAGGCCCTCAGGAAACCACTTTTGCAGAAAAAGAGTAAACAGCCTTTAAAATGTCAGAACAACTGAACTCCAGGTATGCAGTTCTTGCTCTTCGCTCCTTACAATTTTCCTTTCACTTCCCATAGACCAGAATGTAGGTCTATTTGAAATTACTTTGGAAAAAAATAACACGTCAGAACAAATGGAAATATTTCACTTTGGAAATGCAGTAATAAAATCCTTTAAGAATCTCCAAACCAGAATGCTTAAGCTTCTTGAATATAGGGAGCAGCTGAGGCAGATTTCACTATTTCTGAAACCTCCTCTATCAGACAAATTGGACTAAATTCAGCTTCCCCAAAACTGCGCATTTGGTGACTTCAATGTCCATCAATATTATACAAATTCACCCCATTGCCAGTGAGGAGTCCTGGGATCTAAAACAGCTCAAGGGCTGATCTTTTGTAGTGTTTCTTACATAACTGAAATTCCCTGAGACCCCTGGAAAATCAGCTGTCTTCTATTTCAATAGGAATAGGAATCCCTTAGGAAGCTTTGAAGGGCTCAGCTGCAAGGCACGAGGTGGATGCTGTCAGCTGTATTTTAGACTTTGTTTTTCCAAAAAAGAAATCCAATGTATTTTGGGATCTTCCAGTGCTTTGATATCTGTGGTTAACTCTGTGTTAACATTACCAGTTCTCCTGAGGATTCAGGTATCCCACCAGTTGAGTTTTAAAAGAAAAGCAGAAAGAGGTGCTTTCTGTGAAGTTTGGATAACCCTGCTCAAGGCACAGTCCATCACTGACCCTCCTAATAGATCTCATGGCAAAACTGCTTTCTCCAGCACCGAATTTTAATAGCACTTCTTAAGGGGCTAGGAAAGGCAGGGGGAATCCAAAAAAAAATCTATCAATAGAAGCAGGATGGAACTACACAACACAGAGAATCTGGATTTGTCTCCCAAGCTGCGAGGAAACCTAATCTGAATTTACAACCTGCTAACATTCTGCCTGCAGCAAAGACAAACACTGTAAACTCCTGACGTTCCCAGCAGCTGTCACTGAGCTGCTGCTGCACTTAGCTCAGCTCCTCCTGCTTCCAGAGAAACATCTACTGCAGCCCAGGGGCTCCCAGCCCCACTGCAGCCCAGGGGCGGCTCTCAGCCCCACTGCAGCCCAGGGGCTCAGCCCCACTGCAGCCCAGGGGCTCTCAGCCCCACTGCAGCCCAGGGGCGGCTCCCAGCCCCACTGCAGCCCAGGGGC
>NW_024581124.1:7140501-7246831 GCF_017639235.1 Corvus kubaryi | reverse complement strand
CAGCCCCACTGCAGCCCAGGGGCGGCTCCCAGCCCCACTGCAGCCCAGGGGCTCCCAGCCCCACTGCAGCCCAGGGGCTCAGCCCCACTGCTCCGGGGAGCATCCAGACCCGGGGCAGGCTCAGGACCTATGGAGCTCTTGCAGTGCTGCCTCAAGTTCTCCTTCCCTCTGCTCTGACCGATTGCTTTTCTGGGGCCACTCAGGCGGCAAAACCACTGATACTGAGCTCAAATTATCCGAGCAGCAGCAAGGCAGACAAGATGGGCTGAGGTAGGAGAAAGCAAAATCAGGCACCAAATAGCTCCAGTTCAACACACACCTTTCCTTTCTTTGCTCCCCAACCCACAGCCCCAAGAACTCCTTTGGACGTAGCAGTTGTCACCAAATCCCACAATTTTACATGAAGTATTGCAGGGTTAGATATTTACAGGGTTTTTAAGCCTCAGCTCCCAGAGCCATTGGGAATGAATTCTCACAGTTATTAAGAAATGAGGAAGAAGGAAAACTAAAAGCAGAAGAGTAAGTTTTTTTCAATAACACAAATCCCTTCTTTTCCCTTTTTCCAACACTTGAGCCTGGCACCTCAGAATAGAAAACCCCATTCCTATTAGGAAGGATAGAGTTCCCCTCTTGATAAACACTGTCTCAGGATGGCACAGAAAGTTCTCCTTCTCAGAATTTACAATGTGCACATTAATCAGAGGGTTTGCTGATTATATTCTCACATGTAATTTGAGACAGGGGACAAGGCCATCATGTTCAGGCTCTTTTCACTGCCCTGTACCTGTTACTCATGGAACCAGCAAATAACCTGGGTTCACAAGAAATGCAAGGGAATTACAGAGAAGACCAAAGTCTTACAGTGCCTGAGAGGTGTTTGCAGCAGTGCTTTAAAGCCTCTGTTCTCATCCCAAGCACTCGAGATGCTTGACCTTAGCTGACACGGGGACAGTCTGAGTTTGCAGTTCTCCAATGACTTATTCACCCTTTCCATTTCCTTAAAGCTGAGTGAGTAGCAAAGCTCTTTTCTAATTTGAAACTTAAACAAACTAATGGGTATGAGTGACAGATCCATCAGGGACTCTGCAAGGAATGAAAAAGTTGATGCATAATCACATCCAGGTAAAATCCCTGGAAAGTCTTTGCTGTGGGATCAGTGTCTGGGTGAACACTCATTTATGAATTCATCACATGGGGAGACACTGGAGACCCTGCTGTCTGCTTTGCTGTCACAAAGTAAGCTGGAATAAGCATCTTTCTCACACCAACACATGCCTGCTGAGAAAGGCAGAAGAGACAGAGATGGGTGTTGTGTAAACAAAAATCCCACCAGGGTGAATCCAGAGCACAGATTCAGCTGCACATGCTAAATACAAGCTCAGTGCCTCCATGGATCTATTTTACAGGACCAGAGACACTTTTCAGATAAGTAAATGCTTTGAGATTATATTTCCCTGCTACATCCAGTTTCTATTATTACCAAAAAAAAATCTCTAAGCTTCATATTTGTGACATTCCCCCAGCTGGCAGAGCAACAGCAGTGCTGAGGAAAATACTTACTGTTTGCAGTGGTTATTAGGATTATTACTTAGACCCCAAGTGACTTTCTGAAGTAATCTTCCCATGCAGTCCCTTTGTGTTTTTAATCCCATCCTCACTCCCCCCCCAGCAGCTGCTATGAATACAAGTTTTGCCATCAGCCATGAAGCTACTACAAGGGTTGTGTTTCCTTTTCCCTTAGGGAAGTACTTTTGCTGAGATCAGCTGCTGGAAAGAGGTAGGGGCAAATGTCCTTAAAACAGTGAGAAAGAGAGGAGCCTTTCACTCAAGCAATTGTTTCAAATGTACCTGGTCTGGGTTCCTGTCCAAGCAGCTAAAGCAAGCACTGATTATCAGGTGGTTCAGCCCCAGGATGCAGCTCTGGCTCGTTTGTAATCGAATTAGTCTGCCTTACACGCCTTGAGGATGGAGGTTTTCCCACAGCCCTGGGGAGAGCTCCCTGCAGTCAGCAGGGGTGTGCTGGCTCTGCGGGTGCTGCAGTAACCTGGGCTCCATCCATTCAGCCCTGCCTCCTCGCCCTCGCTTGGAAGTACTGAGCAGCACCAACCAGGGGCAACTTTTGGGCACAGACAAGTACCAAAACTGCCATCAACAAAGAGGAAAGACTGCTCAGGTAACTGCAGAGCAGGAATTACGGCCACAAGTGTCCTTCAACAGCCCTTGTACCACCACTCCCGTACCTGGTATGGTTCTAGCTCTGCTCATCACAACCCTCACTCTTGTTTATGGTCACTTTATGGCACGTTAACGCTGCTGCTGCTCCTGATTTTGTGTCAGAACCAGCACACCTTGTGCTGCAATCTGCATGCAGGAGCGTGGCAGCAATGCTACAGCGATGGTGGGGGGGATAGGGCAGACAGAACTGATAGCTTTTATCACAGAATTGAGTCTTAATCCAGTAAATGCTGGCAGTGATCTGTACCACAGCCTCCAAACAGGGCTCTTTCATGCTTTGAATTTATCCAGCAAAAGCACAAATCCCGATGCCCTGAGGCAGTTGCTGGTAGTTTGTGTATTTAGGCACAGATCTGAAGCGCCTGAGCCTTCAGTAAATCAGCAGAAATGCTCCTGCTGACCTCAGGGGCCTTGGATCAGATCCATGCAGCCCACATGGGTTTCCATGGGGTCACTGCCTGGCCTGCCAGAGCCCGTGGGCACCATCATGAGGCAGGGCATGTGATGGGAGCTCCCGTGGCTCAGGAGAAAGCAACACTACAAAATCATGGGTGGGATGTGGCTCAGGGAGCTCAGCTGCTGTAGAAAACTACTCTCAACCTCCTGCAGCTTCTTCTGTAATTGATATATATATATATATATTTTTTTTTTTTTTTTTTTTTTTTGGAAAGTGACTGAGTAGAGAGACAGACACACTTTTCCAGTCATTAAGAAATTCTTCAAAAGCTGGTGGGCTTTACCTTTACTAATTACAGCCTATCAAAGAAAGGGCTTTTCCTAGAGAAACTCACGAGCAAGAAAGAAAGGGAAAAGAGCTGTAACCAAAATAAGCACATCACTTGACACTTTTTTAAACAAGGCCCTGTTTGCCCTTTTGAAAAGGTTGAAAGGCTTCTCGTGGAGATGGGGCTGCCTTAAGAGTGAGGGGCAGATGTCTGCACATTGGAAACCACGAGCCTTCTAGGCCAGGTTTTACATCTTTAGCTTGCCAGGCCCATTTAGATCATCAATATTATCTCGACAGCCACTGCTGGACACGATCACGAGCAGCAGCTCCCATGGGTTCTCATCAGCTGTTCCAACAGCACGTTTAAGGACTCTTTTTTGAATTCTTTTTTTGAGGCTGTACTTGTACTTCAAGAGAATGGAGGACTCTTGAAGCCATAGTGAACAGAGTGAAGTCTTGAGAGGGCAACAGACTGCTGAGCTCCTTTGACATACTGCAGGAATCAGCAGGAAGATTCTGGGATGTATCAAAAGAAAACCAGCTGTCAGTGAAAGCCAGAGGCAACATCTTGTTCCTGGATGCAGATATTAAGGTCATGATATACCTAAAACAACATAAAACACCTACAAGATAAAACAGATCAATACATTTGTAGCTCTCATTGTGTTTACCGCTTCCTCTTTGTGAGGATTCCATATCAGCCTAAGTCACATTCCCTTCATCATCTCCTGGGGAGCCTCTTTTTTCCCCCTCGATGACTCTCCCCAAAAGTCACTTCAATTCATCCAACTACATCCAGCTACTAACTGCAGGGATGAAAATAATTTTGTTTCAGCTTGATGCGGCAGAAACCCAGCAGAGCTAAATAGCAAATGACAGGGCCCAACACAAGCACCTGATTCAGGGCTGCACAGGCTCCAGCAGCAACAAAGGATTTGCTCCCTGAAAGTGCTGAAGCAGCTTCTCCCAACACCGCCTGTATCACACTGAGAGCATTCCAAGGGAAATGCTGGAGAACAAGAATGTGCATGGACAGGGGAGCCCAGGGAGCATCCTCTGCAGCCCCACTGCAGAGCCTCGGCCCCACGCCCTGAGCTCCTCCAACCCGACGTGCAATTTCTGCTTATAGCTAAACCCAGCTCAAGGGACAGGAGTTTAGGCTGTGGAGCCAAGGTTGGGAATGCCAGGAGTGTGTCAGAACGGCTCAAACAGCCAACCAAAAAGAGCACTAATATAGGATTATATGTAGGATTATACATAGGATTATACATCCTCCTGCCACTCCCTTCTAATGCCGCTTCCTCTGAGGTGCTCAGGGCTGGCCAGGCTGCTGCACGTTCTGGTTTGGGCCAAAAGCAGCTCCATTTCTCTGCTTCTCTGCAAAGCAGCAGGTGAGAAATGCTTGGTTTACAGGCCCCTCTTGCTGTAGTAGTTCCAGGGCTGTCGCTGTGAGGGATGCTCAGCACTGCTCCCCATCCAGCAGGGAGCTGATGAGGCTGTCGGCAGCCACCGAGGGTGGTGTTACAGGACCTGCACATTAAATGTGCCAGGCCATTTAATGCCTTAGCAAAGCTCTCCCTGCCTCCTAAGCCATCCACTTCCTTATTTGAAAGGTGTTAGATAAAACGACCAAGAGTTATGGGGTATACAACAACCAAGGATACAGAGGAATGACAAGTACAAAGAGAGGAATATGAATAATCTACAGAAGAGGCCATTATTCTGTGTACCGAGGGAAAGTGTTTCTGCTCCTTACAAAAGGAAGGATTTATCTTCCCCTGATCAAAGGTGACAAAGCTGGAATGTTAATGCTAGAAAAACATAGGGAGGGCAGGAAGAAGGCTGCCAGCAATTCCACTTTGATTTCATCAGCTGATGGTGCAATTATACATTTATTTTTCTTGTGAGCAGCAGCCACTTTCACACCTGGAGCATACCAGGAGGAGAGACAAATTACTGAGTCTCACAGATCTTTCTACTAAATTCCACACACATTTCCCTCAAGCAAGACACTGATGTTCTCAATCTTGTGTCCTTTAGGGCTGACACGCTCATGTCTCTGCCATTAAAGGGGACAAGACTGGTCCAGCTACTAAGTCTTCTCCCAGCGACACAAGTTTCATGTAGACATAACTCAGGGCCAGTACTGAGTCTACCTTGCTGTGCTTGAAAACCAGGTCAAGCCTTCAGTACCTCAAGCTGCCTCAGAATTATAGCCCCCTGTCCCCACTGATCAGCAGGCCTGCATCCCCTGCTCCAGCCCAGAGGAGCTGGGGATGCTGAGGAGCTCTGAGCAGGACCCCCTGTGTCAGAAAGCATCACACAATGGGACTGGAGCACGCACCCATGCTCTGCCTTAATGCTCCCAGGGCTGAGCTTAATGCAAATGCAGCCGTGTCAGTGTGGGCACATTTTCAGCTAACACAGAGGTGATAAGGCAACCCAAACAAGATCAGAGCCTGCACCATATCATTACTGTTAGCAGAAACAGGAGCCTCGAGAGAAGAGCTAGGAGCTCTGCTGTGCTGTCATACTAATGCATTATTACAGAGTTTATACCCCAGAAGGGTTTGGTAAAGGGAGAAGAAAGGGAAAAATTCACATCATAAGCTGCTGGAAGAGCCCTGATTTTGTTTGGATCAAACTACTCAAAATCCAAGTATTACCTATTTGCACATGGAGCTGAAAATTTATCCCAGTCCCAGAGACCTGTTGTTTCTGTCATTGACAGGGAGAGTCAGTGCTGATTCTCAACACAAAGAAGCATTACACTGAATAAATACTAACAGTAGAGCTGCACTGCATGCAGCAGAGCTGCCTTGAGTTAATATGCAGAACGTGTGCCAGCCTTGCAATGACCCCACATCACTATGGTGTAATCCTGAGCCACCCACAGCAGTGTCCCAGTGCACAGGATCATCTGTGACTTCATTTTATGTCATAGGCTACAAGGACATTTTACACCTTATTAGGAAATTTTAAGGCCACTCTTCCAGCATATAAAAAATAGCAAAATGTGTAACTGCTGTTATTGAAAAGCAGGAGTGGAATTTACCTGAAAAAATCTCTCAAAGTGAACACTGGATTAAGAACTTCAGTTGGGTGTGACAGTTTCAGACACCTGCCCTAGCTCTGACCAGAGGTATCTGAGATCCAGGGCTGCACTGAAGGACTGCCTCCACCAGCCAGTCCAAACCCAGCTACTGAAGTGTGCTTTTAGTTGTCATCTAATTTAGTCTTTCACTACCAGCCTGCTCTCTCAATCCAATTTTACTAATTTTTAAGAACCTCTGCCTTCCTAATCCCATTATATCAGCAATTTTTAAAAAAAGATTTTACTGCAAGTGATGCAGAAAACAAACACCGCCCCTTACCACCTGCTTTTACTCCTTCTTTCGAGTTATCCCTCAAAATGATAACTTTGCATATTAGCCCCTCACAACTCCTGAATACTCTGGAATTTATCTGAAAATGAGTGCTTATTTGGGGCTTTTAGCGGAGCCCTCCTAGCTGGAATCTCCCGGGCCCCGTTTGCAAGGGTGGCCTTTGGAGGAGCCATGACCTATTTTTTATTTTTTACTTCTACCTCTGCTATTCACACAGCCTAAGGCCCCGGGATGAATCCATCTCTCCCAGTGCATGTCGGATCCTCCCCTGGCTCCCCACGCTTGTCCAAAGCTCCTGGTGAAAACAAGGAGCTCGAGCTGAGCCGCGGTAACGCCGAGGGGAACGGGAGGCAATAAATCCATCACACCAGTGGGGAGAGGGGAGATTTACTTTTAATGATAAGGCAGAGAGTTGAGAACTGGGAGGTTATGAAATCATTACTGCACAAGAGAGGGGTTTAAAGGAGCAAAATTGCGTTTCTGTGTTTGTATTAAAACTTCTACAAGTGGAGGCGAACGAGGGAAGAAAAGCTGAGATTGTATTTGTATTCCCCTGGCTGAGTACTCAGAGCATATTTCAATTAGGAGGATTTGCCCTCTATATACATGCAAAAAGAGGCTTTGTGGCTGCAGTAAATAACATGAACCTTATAAAAACGTGAAGTCACCTTGCAGAGGCAGAGTGAAGCTGATCTGTGCTGCTGTACTGTGATTTCCATACAGCAATGAAAGGGCTTTCGCAGACAAGGCTGAGGCCTACGGGCTCACAGCTGAAAAATAACACCACCTTTTCATTTGTAATCTGAACAAATGCAATGTAGGAGCTATTGATGGAAAACGAACTTAGAACCTCACATTTCTCTTTTTTTTCCAGGGTAGGGCTGCACTTTAAGTCACTGGCTTTATTAATGGAATAAGTGCATTTGTCTCTTGCAGGCCTGAAAAATAAAGCACTGAGCAGTAACATATGGAATATGCCTTAGGCAAGAGATTTTCTTCTGGTATTGTTATTTTTCTAATAAAATTGAAATCATGGCATGAGTGCACATGTTCTTGTAAAGTGTTTCACAGGGGGTGGTCTAAAATAGATGTACCCAAAAAACACAGACTTTTTTTTATAAAACTGCTAATTTCAACTGTTCAAAACACAGTGACCTGGGATCCCTAATCTCATGGGATGGAAGGAAATAAAAAGAAGTCCGCAAGTTCTCCTGTTTTGAGTTTATCCTTCAAATGCTTGGGGATATTTCCTCTGTAAATATAAGGGCTCAAAACATCATTTCATAACGGGAAGTCGCAATCCTCCTGCCACCCTCAACTACAGCAGAGGACACTCCTATTAAAATAATAAATGAGATTGAAACTCCTGAGGAAATTGTAAGTGTTTGGAGCAACACTGATGTTAAAAGGCAAGGCAGGTGCTGCCTTACAATTCTACAAATTACACCGAGCTGTTTGCAGGCACATTAAATACCTGTGAGGGGTGTCAGACTGGGTTTAGCTGTTACCACTACACAGACAGAGGAGCAGAGCCCAGCCAAAAAACCACACATCTTACAGAGTGTGTATCGATTGAAACCCTCCTTCTAGTACCTCTCAGGCCTTTGAACCTTTGCTCTAAGATTCCCCTGTGCTTTAGGCAGTTTTCTGTCTGAATTTCCCACTCAGTGGCAGTCCCCTCCCTGCCTCAGAGCCGAGCCTCAGCCTTTCAGGCAGTATTAGTCAGGAGCTTTAGGGCAGAGCAGTGATAAGCACTCAAAGTACAAAAACCACAGAGCAGCCTCAGGCACTGAGATTACCTTTACATTTGAACATCTTTGATGCCAGGTCCTGGACAAGAAATGCAGTGGACTTACGCTCAGTAAAAATGTATGTTTCCTTCCATGCTCGCCCCAGTATCAAGCTAAGTCTAAAACTGAACAACCTGGAAAAGAATAAATCCAGGGAAAGGTCATGACATGCAAGAGAGCTCTTCCTCTTGAAAACACTCGTGCAGAGGGTCTGCCTGCTTAAAATATTGCCCAAACAGCTTAATTTCCATTGAGTCTATTTTGATTTCAGACTCACATGTCAACAGCTCCAAAGGGAAGAGCTTTCTGGTTTGCTGTTTCACACTTACGGAGTGGCTGATTGAAAACCCAGGCACCAGGGAGAGAACTGGGGGTCTCTGGAATGCTCTGGAACAGGAATGTTTTGCAACAAACAGCCTGATGCATCATCAAACCACTCAGAACTGCAGAACACATCGCTGTCTCTTAAATTAGCTCTTCTGTTACAATTTTTGGCGCTTTTTTCCCCATTGGCTGTAATAAAATATAGAAAAGTGATATCCTCCCGCTCTTCTACTGATAGTATCAGATTCCTCAAGAAACTCTTAACATGGAACCTGTTTGCTGATTCCCACCAGGAGCTTGTGTTTATACCATTTGTGTATATGGGAAATGGGGCGCCGTCTGCAGAATCATTTGACTCAGCAAACACGTGAACTGCAAAGTAGGAAAAAATTCTACCCTGTGAGTGTTTTGACAGCAAAACCTGTCTTGCATCAGCTCCAGATTCCACATATCACTGTCTGAAAGGACATGTGCAGATCCTCTGAATAATGTAATTAAATAAATGGAGAAGGCAATGAGCGACAAAATTTAACAAGCCAAGGTACGATTAATGTCCTGTTCCCTTCCAGGATCTGGGTAATGAATCAGATTTTACACCTCGAGTTTTCAACAATGTCTGCAGAGAGTAATGGAATGTCCATTTCCCTGGCATAAGATTGGCATATTCTCATCAAATGCTTTGTGATTGTATAAATAGCGTGGAACAAGGGAAAATCAGGAGCATGCAGCATGTACAGAACGTCCACAGACACCTCAATTTTTTCTATTCAGCAGGAAGCAGCAATGCAAGCAGAGCTGGAGGGTGGATTAAGAGGCATTTGTGCATTTCAGCATTCCTGTCTTACCTGAAAGTGCTTGATAAATCCCACGCATATAAATAAAAAGGAGAGGGGTTGGAGTACAGGCAACTCCTGGTGCTGATGCTGACTTTTCACTGCTAAGGTTCTAATTCACATATGATCCATATTAATATTATTTCTAGATGATTATCAAAGGTGTAGCACTTGTAGGCAGGAAGAGCACTGTTGTTAATCATCCAAGCCATGCTGACACTGCTCTGTAGAGGGCAGGGAGCTCAGAAAGGTTGACTTGCCCAAGGTCACAGTGTCTAAATTGCAAATAAAGGATCAGAATGCATTGCACCTGATTTCCTCCCCTCTGCTCTGGTGGACACCATGAAATTTAATGTTACCAAGTGACTGCTCTGTACATTTGAGTTGGGAGTCTCTCCACTGACAGCAGGAAGGATCTCCTGCTATTGGAGTCCCCAAGCAAAGATCAAAGAACAAGCAAATGATCGAGTTAGGCAACTCCAGCATTAAATGCCTGCATGAGATATATTGATTAAAGTTTTCCTTCATCACACTCCACAGCCATGTACACAGATAAAAGAATTCCAGGTAGGAGGCATTTCCCAGACTGACTGTGCAATCCCAGACACAAACGAACAGCGAAAGCTGAGCTTTCTGATAGCTTTATCTGTCCAGAATATTTACCTGTTGGTTTTGGTTACAGCTGATACTGACATGCTAATTTTTGCTCTTATTCTTCAAGTTGTTCAATTTACGAAGCTGTCAGTCCTTCATGGCACCTGTGGCACCTTTTATAAGAACGTTTTTAGCGTGTCAACATCAAATATCTTGTGGATATGGCTGGATGATGCAGCATTTCCAAAAAAAGCTTTAGCAAGCAAGCATTTCCCCTGTCCATTCCAGGATGGGATAAGCTCAATGAATGGTACAGATCTGCAGGAGAATAAGCCCAGCCTGTTTTGTTCCTGATGGGACTTTAACTCACATAGAGTGAAATTCACACCCTTACACACCCCCAGGCTGAAGCCTATTCACCATTTAAGCCTCCAAAATAGGATTAGGGGATTTAAGAAGCACAGAAGCTTTGCATTTTCCATCCAGTTTCTTAATGATTTTTTGAATTAATGGGAGCGAGCACTGCAGCCAAGCAGTCAAAATTCTCAACAGGGCTGTGTCAAGGCTTTGGAGAAGTCAGCTCCAACCACAGAAAATGAAGAACCTCCCCACTGTTGAGCAGCAAAATATTGTTTGCTTTAGTGCTGAGACAGGACTTGAACTCAGATGCACGGAAGTGAAAAATAAGCAATGATTTTCTCCTACCTTTTCGTTATTATAAGGGATTTTTTAGCGTGATGTTTTTGAGTTGATACTCAAAGCCAGCCTTGAATAGCTTAGTACATACTTTTCTTCTAAGTCTATCTGACTTAGAAGCAGTTCCTGACGTCCTCAGCAGCCCACAGAAAGGTTTTTAAGACAGCAAAATGAACAGCCCACATTAATTAGCAGCTATTTACTCCTTTTAATAAGGAAACGCCTAAGAATGAAAACTGGAAGTCATCCCATCATCACAGACGATCTGAATCTCAGACACCCTGCATCACAAAAGTTTACAAACTCTTTCTCGGCACCTTCTTCGGGCCTGCAGGCAGGCTTTTATCTGAGGATCTGAACACCGTGTAGGAGCATTAGCTAATTAGATTTCTCGCAACTCCTATAATATCAGAAGCACTTAGAAGAGAGATAAAGGTAGGATTAAACCGCAAAGCCAGGTCTCATGAGACACCCACGTATTAAATGAGCTCCAGCACATGCTGCCAGCACAGCCACTGAACTTCGCCTGTGCATCAGCTCCAGCACAGCAGTTTTTCCCAGCTCTCATAGAGAGGGTTTATGTTCTGTAGTATTACATGCCCAGAGGCTCCAGTCACAATCAAAACACCAGAGAAACTGGCAGGAGGAGAAATTTCTACCTGCACGTCAAGGAGACAAGTCCAAAAGACACAGGGTGCTGTAGCATGGCAGAGATAAAGTGCTCTGTCTCATCTGCCCAGGTGTGCACGGGAGATGCAGAGGGAACCCCTGTTTGCTGTGTCCTCACCTGTGAGCAGCACAAGGTCCACAATGCCTTGGATTTGCTACATGCACAGAAATGACCCCTGGAAGTACCTCCTGACACAGCTGTTACTGTGCATGCACGCTGCAAAACCTGCTCACATGGACTGCCTGCTGATTCAGGGTGCAGGGAAAGCTCTCAGGGCACTGCCCAGGCTCCCCAGGCAATGGGCACGGCCCCGAGGCTGCCAGAGCTCCGGGAGCGTTTGGACAGCGCTGCCAGGGATGCCCAGGGTGGGGTTGTTGGGGTGTCTGTGCAGGGCCAGGGGTTGGACTGCATGATCCTTGAGGGTCCCTTCCAACTCAGGACATTCTGTGAGTTTATGAGTCTTTGAGCTCTCACCATTCACACAATAAAATCTCCTTGAAGGCTGCTTAACGCTTGGATGGGAGTAGAGAGGCAAAGCAAGCAGAAAGCAGCAGGTACATGGAAACCTCTAAAAACAGCAGCTTTCCACTGCTGACTATGAGAGATGAATTCCACATCCAATCCCTGAGTGCAATCGCAGCTTATTGTCATTATTTCACATTTTAAAGTGTTCACAAACACTCTTTCGGGAATTAAAACATAAGTGCAGAGTGGTGTCACTAATTTGCAGTTCACTGAAGATGAGACTTCAGGAAAGGAGCAGTGAAGGGAAGGCACAGCTCAGGATGGAACCGCCCCAGTTCTCTTCTTTAACTTCACGGCAGGTTTGAGGAGAAAAAAGAATAAATGCAATATGAGCATAAGGAGGTCTAGGCTGGAAAGCAGACATATGCCTGGCTCTCATTAGAGTTCCTGGGAGATGTAAGCAAGCATCTGTCAGGAGAACCAGACCCTATGAAAAAATAGGAATATAAAATCCCATATTGCTTCAGAGAGGCAATAAAAACAATATGGAAAATTTATAACAATCCGGCGTAATTGTTCAGAGGTAACTGCTTCAAGGACTCTTAGGAGGCTTGTAAAGGTTTTTCGACTGATAAAAAAGGAACAGCGTTTCTAAGATGGGGTAATTTAAAGCACAATTCAGCACAGCTTTGCAGGAAAATAGGACAGTGATGAGCACGTGTTGGCTGCTGACCTTCCAATGGAAATGTAAAGGGAAACCACTCTTGCTAATGAGATGTTGTGGTATTTGTTTTTGCACAGAGAGTTTTCAAACCGTAAAACCATTCAGTCCCTTTAAAATTTGAGAGTTAAACACTGAAAAGTAAATTTGCAGGTCCCACACTGCCAGCTCTGAGTGCAAGAAGATACCAACTGTCTCCATCAATGACATTTTCAGAGCTTTATGCAAGAGAGGTCCAGCATCTGCGCTGATCCGAGTGCTGCAATGAAAGCGGGGTTTGGCATCTTTATCGTTCAAGAACGCTCATCTTTGATCTCACAGGTGAGGGAAGGCACATTCTGATAGCTGGAGCCAAGGACTGTGAATGATAGGTGTGCTGCTAAGGCTTAAAAGAATACATTTAATTTTTTATCATGAGTTACTATAATGATGCCTAACAAAACTTTGGAAATCATAATTTTTTGCAGAGTCCAGCCCATTCTGAATTCTGCTATACTCTTGGAAAATGTATTGTCACCTGAAAAGCAGGTTTTATGGGTCTATTTTATAGGTTATATATAAAATAATTCCTAGCTCCTGGAGATTTAAGTCTAAGATATTATTTCTCCCTTGAAAGTATTAATTTTCTTCTGAATAATTTCTTAAGTCTATTCAATTGCTTCCAAATATTTCTCTGTTATTAAAAATACATCATTTAGCCTAATTTTTGCTTTAATCATAACAGAATCAGGCCAGGTGTCTATGCCTTTATTTGATAAATGTCTTGCTTCCAAATGAGAATATATAAATATTAGCAGAAACCAACGTAACAACGCTTTATATTGGAAAAGAAGCAGTAAATACCGTGGGGTAAAATATCCCTCCCTGGGAAGGAACACTAATCCCAAAGGCATAAAACATGCAAGGGGTCTTTTGCAGCATGTTTATTTACAGTAATAGAGGTGTCACGTTTGTTTGTGCCTCCTTTGAATTTCCTGAAATCACTGCTGGAAAATGTTAAAGCCAAAGAGGTAATTCCAATCACCCAAGCTTGTCATCAACGACTCCAAGAACTGGAGCACACCTGTAAATTACAGAGCTTAATTCAAGATCGGGCCACCAAGAGTGGCATAAACTCCCATTTAACTCTTTGGCCAAACCACAAACCATGGGGAATCAAGAGAATTCCTCTCTGCAAAACAGCCAGGGCTTTGCAGGGAGACAAAAGCCTTTCATTTCTCTGCTGCAAAGCGAGACTTTTATGTGCTGGAAATGTCGGGTTTTAGACAGAACTACTTAAAGTTAGAAACACAGAATGCCAGGGAGAAGACACTGAGATCATGAAATCTTTATGGGTACTTTAAATTCTATTGACAAGAAGTGACAGAGATTAAAAGAAAGGATGGAAATGTGGTAGCCAACAGCCATTGTATCAGAGACGGAAAGCAGGAAAGGGTCAGAAGTATTTGCAGAAGTCCCTGGTAATTACTGGTTGGACTGAACTTGCTGATCTACTTTCTGTATTAATTGGCAAAAGAAAAGATGATGCATTAAGATAGATAGTCCTTAAGTGATCCATATTTTATCCCAGTTAGCTTTATGCTCTCTAATTGATTTCCTACATCTGCACTCACATTCCCCTTCAACCTTCTCCAGGTCCCCTTTCTCATTACCATTCCTTCCCCAGCAGCACAGAACATTACAAGGTCAGGGACCCTCATCCTGTCCCCTCCTCACAGCAGGGTCACCAGTGGACTCAGAGCAGGCTGCTCAGGGCTGTTGGAATTTGGAATCCTCCAAGGACATAAATTCTACAACCTGTCTGGGCTTCCTGTTCCATCTTTCCTCTTCTCCAGGCCACACACGCCCAGGGGTGCCCTGTTTTCCTCACAGAACTGTTGCACAGGAAAAGAACTTTTACCATGTTTTCCTCACAGAGACTACTGCACAGGAAAAGAACTTATACAATGTTCTCTTACCTCTCCCAGTTTCTTGCTTTAATTCCTACAGCGAGCATGACGACAGCAACGTAGGTGAATCAGGAAAACCCAGTGACACCACATACAGGAAATCCTGATGAGGACTCTCAGCCCCCTGACACATCCAGAACACAGCAGCATTCGTATTTGAAACATACTGGTTTAACAAACATGAAAACCTCCAGAAGCAGCATTGTAGATAAATAAATTCCTTGCCTGCACACAAGACACCTGATCACGGACTGTGTTTGGAAAGTGAATCCTAAGGCTGAGATCAGCTTTTTGACTCTCTAGATGAATCATTGTGGTGTCCATTTCTGAAATGAAATCAACCAGTAGCACATCAGTGCTGTCTCCCAAACATGAACTGAAATATTTGAGTATCCCTGGGAAGGCAATTTTTTCTTGACTCAACACTTGGCCACCTAACCTTGAAATGCTGGATGTTGTAAATATGATATAGTGCTGCCATAAAAGTGGGGGAAAGTGTCTGAAACTCAAAATGAGAAGGCACTGGGAGGAGGATTTCCCCCCACCTGATTGCTGTATCATTCTGATACTTAAAAATAAAATCCCAAAGCCTGATCTTGCGCTACAGAAGTAGTCATTTGTCCCTTTTGGAAGTTGCCCAGGTTGATATATAATGCTATTCTCCCAGTCACAGCACATTTCACATCCCCCTTGCCTGGGTGTGAGAGTATAAATGGAACCTGGCTGCCATCAGTGGCCATCCAGCGGATTGTGGGAGCCCTTGCAGCAACAGAGGTGTTTTACAGAGCACAAGAGCCTCTGGACACATCTAAGACAAGCAGAAATTCATCAGTTTGGGATTCTTCTTTCACATTTTGCATCAACAGGGTACTGTAGCATAGTCCATAGCCCCAGGGCTGATCCTGCTCACAGCTCCCTCTCAGAACAGCGAGGAATTGGTGCAGCTCCTGCACTGAGCCTCTCCCCCCTTGCTCAGGGCTCAGTGCTTTAAGACAATTTGTATGAAATCAGAAAACAGAGAGTGGTGCTGGCCTTGTTGGACTCCTGACATTTCAAGTCTTTGAGGCAGAAACGGCCACATTTCTCTAAATGTCGGGTGTTGGTTTTCTGTGTCTTTAAAGAGCATCTTCAAAAGAAATCATGGTTAGAACTTTTGCCCTTAAAGCCTGTACAAAACCCTTACAGTAAGTCCTTAAAAATATCCTGTCAATCATTCTGCATTCCCCTGACTAAATATTAGCAGTACATCCATGAAGAGAGTTTGGTCTCACATAACAGAAACAAGACTTTCATGGGTTTATTTTTTAACACTGGAGTTAGTGATGAAGGAGTTTGTGCTGAGCTGTTAACTAGTACACCTGATGTCCTCAGAGTGTCAGAATTCTCAAGGTAAAGTCCTTTATAAATATAAAATTCCATCTTCCCAGCAGCATTTTCTAAGAAACTACCAGATATTTTGTTGAAGTGCCAGTTCACTGAACATACAGACACTCTCACACAAATGATGAGTTAACTGGCCCAGTCCTGGGCAACTCCTGATCTGATTCTGAAGATTCCTTCCTCATGCATTTGCTTGTGACTGCCTTTTACCTCTTTGCAGACTGCTCATGAACACACATCCACACTCTCTGCTGGGAAATGGTCCAAGGACAGGGAGCAGCTGTGCTGCTCGGACCCTTTGTAACCTCAATTCCAGCCTCCATCACAAGCCCCTGAGATCCTACACGATGCTCACAGGGGAACAGTGGCTGCTTTAGGTGTTATCAGCCCCAGGTGTTCCTCACCCCTCCTGCAGGATCTTGAGGAAACCACAGTGGCCAGGTGCTCCTAAAGCAAGCCCCAGGACTGACTCTCTTCTCACACTGAACCCACCAATGAACGATATAAAATGCCATTAAATGACCTTCAGAAAACACCTCAGTTAAGGTGAGAGAATTGAAGAAAAATGGGCGTATTGGAGCATCTATTTAGATGCCAGTAAAAAGCTGTATTTGTTTGGCAGTTCAGGGCAGCAGCTGGAGAGGCCATTTGAGAGACACATTATTCTGCAGCACAGCAATGGGTGATGAGGCATTCTCCTACCTGAGCATAAAAATAAGCACAGCACAGGGAATACTGGGAAAAGGGTGAATACAGTCATCCCCTCACCACCTCAGGAGTGAAGAAGAAAGAAACCTCCTGGAAAAAACTTTCTATAAAAAAACATTAATTACTCTCAATGGTGCTTTATTTGCAGTTGCAGCAGCTGCTCCTCAGGGCCACGACTCCTGCTTAGACAATAACTTAGGAGGAGATTTTGTCCCTTTCTGTAGTAAGCCAGAAGATGATGGACAGCATTACCGAGTCAGTGATCAGTATTTAGCAGTGTCCTGTGTCTCCCTCAATACACAGGGAGCACAGTATAAATACACCAGAGCACCAAATGGAATCTTAAAAATCCATTTCTGAACCTTGTCATTGGGCAGACAGTGCTTGAGCATGTAAAATACCTCTAGTCCAAAGAAAACCCAAACACCCATTGTTAAAGAAATTATCCTCAAAGGGTGTCGTGATTGTGGGGGGTCTGAATGGGAATCAGATGCAGGTGAAGTAGAACTGCAGCAGTGAAATAAATACCACACACTGCCCTGGAAGGAGGATTTGCTGTTTCAAATGTCAACAGAATTGCCAAGGTTTCCTCCTACTGAGGAAACCCAGAGATTCAGAACTACACAGCCTTAATGAGATTCAAATACTCCTGAATTTTCTCAATATAATGTATATATTCTTAATATATACAATGTATATATTCTTCTGCTCAGTCGCCAAGGGCTGCCTCTTTCTTCCCTCCCTGCTATCACAAGCAGCTGAATGCTGCAAGCAAGGAGAGGAAACCAACACAGAAACCTGCCCTGAGTTTTTAGGATGTGGTTTTATAGCCAGAGAGATGCAAAGCCCGCTTTAAAAGAGTCCTTGGGGAACACTGCAGACAACCTGAATTTGCACAACTGCACTTTCAGTTAACCTCATTAATACAGAATTATCTTGGTGGAAACACTAGAGGCTGATACAGAAATCTATGGAATTTCAGGAAAAAAAGTCCATTCTGCTTCCAACTAAAAACCCTCTCCACAGAGAGCAGAGACAAATGTAGATGAACCAGGACAAAAAGGAAAAAAAAAAAAGGAAACTTTCAACTACTCTACCCCAAATGCAGGACCACAGCTCACTTTTATTGTCAAAACTACTTTGATTTCTTCCACTTCTCCCAGTGTTCAGCTCTGCTTATCCTCATCACCCAGCACACCTGGCTCCCTCAGCTCTTACACATTACAGAGATTTCACTACTCCCTGGCACAGCAGAACCACTGCAGACTCTTTATTGCACAAACCCAGGATAATTCTCAGTTTCCAAATAAACTGCCATTATATAAATATATAATAAACTTTGCTACAATATGCAGAATTTTCAAAACGTATTGCAATAGGAGAGGTCACATGATTGGTTTATTATATATTGGTTTATTCTCTTTATTCAACTCTCCTTAATTTTTTTTTTTTGTCCTTTTCTTTTTAAACTGATGCAGAAACACAGACATGCGTCAGGTGTAAAGTGAGTGGACTCCTCCCTGCAGCACAAGAACTGTTTGACTGAAGGTGAGCTGGTTAATTGCACAGTAGAGTCCTGAACCAGACAGAGCCAGGAGCCAACACTCAGACACCTCCAGAAAAAGGGAACATAATCAAAGGAACCTGTGGGTCACTCCCAGAGCAAGATAAGCCATTTATTACAACACCAGCTTGCTTAAGTTTGCTTGTTGGGAAATCAAAGCATGCTGGGAACCACAGGCTGCTTTTAAAAGGAGCAGAGAAATCCCTTCTAAAATACTCTGCCCCTTGACTAGGTGTCCTTACAAGCCATGGATTTTGCACTGTCCATTCAAGAGGTGAGGAACAGATAGAAAGCTTAGTGGGAAAAGGTTTAGCAAACAGAATGGCCAGCAGAGTCAGAGCGTAAGAGGCAGCAGGAAAACCAATATGAATGTAAGAAAGGCTATTTTACTGCCAGTGTCAAATCCAGGAAGAGCAACTGCAGTCTCTAATCCTTGGCCTAATTCCAAAGCAGCAACAACAGATCAGCCATAACAGTGACTTTATATGGCCCCTATCACCGCACTCATCAGTAGATTCAGTCTCATTAAAGAGTTTAGTGCTGCCCCATTCACAGAGAAACCCATGATGAATAAAGGGACTCGAGCTTTGTTCATCACCACACGGAATTCAGCAGCAAGACAGAAAAATAGGCTGAACTCCAAATTTCAGGCAGGTGCAGGTGACTCCCTCCCACCCTCTCTGAGTGCAGAGGAGAGAACTGAGGGACTGGACCCTCTCCACAGGGCAGGGAGCTCTGCCAGCCCTGCTGCTGGGTATTTCCCACAGGAGGCAGCTGCAGGGCTGAGGAACTCCAGATTTCACAGGTTTAATCCAACTACATCTGTTCGTAGCTTTTGATCAGTTCTAAGTGGAGAGAAATCCAATGTGGAAAGCAACAAACCTGCTGTATTTTCAGGCTTTTGCTTGCTTATGAGTGGGTTTAGAATTTGGCCTGAACTTCTGGCTTTCAAAGGAGAGGTCCCAGCCGACAGGAGCTGAGGTCCCTTCCAAGCCAAACCATCTTGTGATTCTGTGATTTAATCTCTTGAGTTGTGCTCCAGTGCTGTGAGCCATAAACAGGCAGGAGTGACTGTGTGTGCTGCTCCATCCAGCCCTTGAATGGGAATTTTTAACACTGAATCCAAAATTAAAGCAAAACTGCTTAACCTCTGTATTTTACTACCTGACCTTCAAAGCTGATAAAAGCATATTTTTTCCCTTGAAAAGGAATAAAGCCATTAGGGAGCCAGGAAATGCTTTATCTCCATCTCAGGACTCTCATCCAAAAGCCTGCATTACATTTTTCCTTCTCCTTTGTGCTGGTTTGGTAACGTGATTAAGGGACAAATCACTGGCTCAAGCGTGGCCACAACACAAAACACCAGAGACGTGTCCTGCCTTCCAAAAGAAGAAAATCCACGTGTAAGATATATAAATAAAGATGACATTGGCCTGAAGACTCAAAGAGAAATTTTGTAGAGGTCTTGCCAGCATAACTGTGTTGAAGTAACAGCAGCTGGATTTCTTTCACGCATAAGGATCGAGAAAGTTCTCTCACAGACTGATTGCATGGTACCACCTTCACACAAAACTCATCCACAGAAGCAGTGCAAAGAAACCCAGCACTGCTGGGTACAAGGTTTTATTTACCAGTTCCTGCACTTGCCTGCTTAATCTTTAATGCCTGCAGAAGGCTGGGGGGCAACGCCTCACAGAGCATTTCTGCACCCTGCCTTCACTGGAATGAGCCAGGATCAGTAGGTTTAGAGATTCTTTGTCTTTCTAGAAAGAGAACGTTTGAACCACAACACGCACCTTTCAGCTACTGAGATTTCTACCTAATGCTGCTTTGTTCTTGCAGATACTGATTCACTCAGGTTTTTGGGGATTTAGTGCCACCTCCTAAGGAAGAAACCTGATTTGCTGTTTTCCTGGGAGAGGTTACAAACATGCAGGTTTTGTCACTTGACTTTCCCCACCTCTTCTATGTTTACATTATCTGTGCTGAGAGGCTGAGTGCTCTCTGCAGCTGCAGGATGGGTCACAGATGCACAGAAAGCTCCTCTCCATAGCAGTGCTGTGTCACAGCACAGGGCACGGCATGGGAAGCTATTCTTGGATCAAGGACCAACTTCTTGGGTGAAACAGGACAAGGCCTCTTAACCTGTTATTCATCCTTCTTCTCCAAAAAGCTGGTAATATAAACCCCCTTGACTGCAGAGAACTTGGAAATCAAAGGAGGAGATTTCAAAAGAGATTCTATTTAATTCTCTACCAAAACATGCACTTCTGTGATGGAACACCCTGCTTCCCATATCTGTGTCTTCATCCAGAGCTGAGATACTGGGGGTTTTCCACACTGATTTTCTCTCCAGCTCTCTCACTTCCTTCATCTCCCCCAGTCTTTGTATGGACTTTGAAATTTGGCCCTAGTGGGGGTTTTTTTTTAAGAGCTGTATGAGCATCTGGTCTAAAATCTGGGTGACCTCAGTAAACACTGCACCCCAGTTATCACTTCACTGTTCAGAGCAGGCTCCTGATCTAATCCAGCACGCACTACACCGACCTGCATCCACTGCCGATGTGCTCCTTTCACAAAAGCCTCCCCAAAGCTCTTTCAGGGCTGTGGTAGCACAGCAGCTACAGAGGCACAACCTGTCCTTCAGTGCTCTGCTGCTGGGCCATGAAATCCTGACCTGGCTGCCGTGGAGACCACGGAACAAACACCTGACTGTGGGGCTGACCCAGAGCTACTCCTGCTGTGTCCCCTGTCCTGAGCACGGTACCAACCCCATAAACAGGAAATAACACTTCAAAACCCCCTGGAACCTGCCCGGCACAGGGCATGGATAGTCACTGTCCTGGGCCTGCTGGCCACACCATGGCTGGCACAAGCCCAGCTGTCAGTGGCCATCCAGGCACACTGCTGGCCAGTGACTTCAGGGCCGCATTCTATCTGCCCATCATCCCTGGACAGGCGTCCTCACCCTCAGTCTCGTTCCATGGAGCAGACTTGGCTGACTCTCAGGGAGATTTTGGAAATCTTGTCTCTCTTATCCAAGGCCGGTTGGTTTCCAGTGCACTCCGAAGCTGTTTGCAGCAAGAAGTGACCCGGAAAAGGCCTCGGCACGCGAGGCTCTTACGGTGTGAGATCAGCGGGAACACAACTGCAGAGACGCTGCTTGCCCCTGGAGGATGCCTGAAATCACCAAAAGAACTCACAGCATCTTTAAAGGGTATTAAAAAGCAAAAGCTCGGAAATAGAACCTTGTGAGTGATTGATTCGGGGGTTGCTGGTCAGACTAAGCCACTAACAGAGGTAAAATTATTACTGTCAACATAAAATGGTTTTGGGGGTTGCTATTTGCCAGAAGGCAGGAAAAAGTGTTACTGGATGAAATGATTTTTTTTTTTCCATAAATTGAAAGGCTTTGTTTCGTTTTCAGGTTGTTCAGCCCTTTCTTAAATTAAAATTTGACATATTAATTTCCTTGGCTGCCTCAAAGTTGTACTCTTCAATGAACACATCATTTTGCCAAGAATTTCAGCCAAACTCGGCTCCTAATAATCCAGAGCTATAAACACCACAACAATGGAGTTTTTCCATTATTGGAAAGAGAGAGCCATATAGCATTTCATGGAAATAGGATTGGAGGCAAGAGCAGAACTGTTTCTAGAATTGCAGCTACAGAAAGGATTTTGAGGAGATAAAAGATCTGAGGTACCCAAGACAATATGACATTAAAACATTACCTCCGAGAAGGAGCAAGAAAGAGTTTTTAATCCACTGTAGATACTGAGGGTTTAGATTGCACCTCACCTAAAAATCAGCCTCTATCACAAGAATTGGACATTTTTAAACACTTAGAGGAAAAATCTCTCTCTCCTCAAGCCTTCTGTACTTCCATCATACAAGGCAGAGCCCTCATTTATCTATTCAAATGGCTCAACCATATCTCATTATATTCATGAAAATTATAAGCCAGAGAGAGTTCAGATTTTTTTTTTTAGATTTTCTGTTCTCATTTATAACTCCAGCCTCCTTTTTTTTTTTTTTTTTTTTGCTTCTGTAGTAGACCATGAACTGTCCTAGCAGTGGTATTGCAAAATGATAAATACTTGAAGCTGGCATTATGTATCACCCTTTGTAACAAATAGAGGAGTTTTCTGTGATTGTGAAACCCAGTGCTTGCAACCGAGCAGGCAAAGCCATTTGTTCAGTTCAAAGATGTTAATAGAATATTCATACCTCATATCTTTTATGTTGATGGAGTATGAACTAATCAAATTTTCATATTATCTGTGCTCTATGAAACAAAACTAGTCTTTAGACACATTAATTTCTAGCTGAGACTTTGCCAGTCTGAAAGCATCAGATTCACAGGCCGAATGCTTTGGTTGCCAGGATGCTGCCATAAAATGAAGTTCTCATTGTGGTTTCCAGCCACATTAAAAACTGTACATAATATATTATACATGTAGATGAAGCTTTTCTACTGGATTCAAAAGTCACCCACGATCCTGCTCTGTCCTTCTAAAAGGCAGCATTTCTCTCATCTTACTGTTTACACCCCCTGCAGATGGGATTTCTGCTTTGACGATTGAATTATTTTTGTTTATATTTTGATGACATGACTAATCACAGACTGACTGTTGTAGGCTGAATGTTGGCAAAATTCAGCTCGAAATTTTCTTTTGCTGGCCTATAATTAGAAGCACTGGTGGTAACGTGCAGGTTGGTCTCTTCCACATCTGTCATTTCTGCTGTGAATTTCCACTTGCTTCTGTACTGAGGGTTTTTTGCAACATTTCAGAGCATTTTCCTACTTAAAAAAAATTTAAAAGAGCTTTTCAAATGACTTCTGGACAAAGTGAAAATTAGTTCTAAGCAGAGAACAGCACTGACCATTTGGGGCACGGTACAAAATTCTGTTGCTCACAGAAGGAACGTTATTTTTTTCAGTAAGTGAGAAAAAGACAGACCTGACTTAATTTTCTATCTATCTTCATCATCCTGGTAAAGATACAGAGGCAGGTTTGAGTTCTGAGCTTACAGAGCCTTTTCCTGTTGTTTCAGTAGCACTGTTGCAAGATGTACAACTCCTTCCCTTAGAGCACCCTTTGTTGAGCATAAAAAAGAAAGAACTCACAAATCACACTAAGACCTACCCACATTTTTAAAGGTATTGCAGCAGCTGAACATCCAGAAGAGGACAGCACACAGGAGCCAGTTCTAAGAAGATATGGACACTCATTCTGTGTTGGATATCTCATAACCTCTCTTCTGGTACCTCAAAAACGGCCTTCTTAAAAATTGAT
This sequence comes from Corvus kubaryi, assembly GCF_017639235.1. Lineage (NCBI taxonomy): Eukaryota > Metazoa > Chordata > Aves > Passeriformes > Corvidae > Corvus > Corvus kubaryi. Next base: position 7,223,489 of record NW_024581124.1, on the reverse strand, counting down.
CCATAATTAGTTAATTAAAAGAACCTGCACCTAACAACCCTCCACAGAGAATGACAGATGGAACTAACCTGCACTGTCCAGAGTAAGAACAGGAAAAAATGGTTTAAATAATGGAAAAAAATCAATTTTATATCTATATATGTATATATATGGTGTGAAATCATTTATGACCCTAAAAGACTTTGCAAAATCATCTACAAACTGCAGTGTGGGAAAAAGTCAGAGATGAGGGAAGAGATGCTCTGGTTCTAGATTCCCTTTAAGCATGTCTGGTTTTAAAAAGGAGATAAACGTGCCTGAAGTATCCTTTGAGAGCTGCCCTGGGTGTGCGTTGCAGTTTGTGCCAGGGAGAACCCTGGGTGCCTCTGGCCCTCCGAGGTCATGCTAAAATCCATAAACCTGAGTATTCCTCTTACCCTGCTACTCACACCACAGATTTTTAGGGATGCTTTTACCCCTTGGGAAGAGCAGCAGGAAGGGGCCAACGATGACTTCTGATGTGGTTTCTCACTCCTGTGAGTGGCATAGTCATTTGTCTCGTGCTCCTATGAAAATCACTGCATAGAGGAACCGTGCGTGGGCGGCCAATTAAAATGTCAATAAAAGTAAATACATTTAAACAGGTCATGGCTGTGCATTATGCAATGAGGAAAAAAAAAACCCCAAAGGCTTATATTTGTATCATGCTAATTGAATTGACGTGGTTATTGCAAATCATTTTGTTTCACCTGGAGCTGTAATTAAGTGACACCACTTAATGAGAAGGAGCCAGTGCTGACTGAACATGCTTCTGTAGTAAAGCTGCCCTGACAATGAAGGATGTTTCTGTTTACATCTCCCATCATTTCCCACTCCCAAATGCCAATGTCTTTCCAGTGAGGTAAACACAGTTTTTAAAAATAAACAATCATTTGTAACTTTGGGCAGCCTTTAACCCAGCTTGTCACTAGCTGTTCTGCAGGAGGACAAACGTAAGTAAATAATAATCTACAGTATTACTTCTCCTGAAGATAGATTTTTTAAAGTAAAACATCAAAGTAATCAACACAAAAATTAAAGTTTTAATTGTCTTTCCAGCAGGATTTATTTAATCTGGATATACTGGGTTAAATTCTGTTCTCTTCCATGGTGATTTTAGCAGGATTATTCCACTTTTAGAGCAGATTTGTACATCACTTTGACTGCAGAACTTCTAAAAGAAGTTGGGATAATCAGAAGCTCCAAACTATTTGTGTGAAGAGCTTATATAATACACAGAGAGGAGCCAGGGAGGCACTAACACAGCTCGATGTCACTTTTCATTTGAGCTGCAGCTGTTCACCTGAACTCAGAACTCCTGGCACGGGGACTGGCAGTGGGAGGGATGGCAGGGAGACAGCGCAGGAACCAGGCTTCAAAGGCTTGTGCCGGCAGCAGCCACACCAACCATATGTCCTTAATCTGCACAGCCAAACTTGGCAGAGTTCTTTTATTACGGTTCATTTTGTGGGCTCTGCAGATCCCATAAATATTTTCCTATGCAGAGAAGCCTTGCCACATTAATTATGATAGGATTGCTTTGCTAGGCAAACGGGAGCACTGCCAGGATCTCATAATTTGGCATCTTGGTGCTTGATACTGAGAACAACTCAAATACGAGATGGAACTTTAATGCCTGCTGGATCTTTCGAGTGCACCATCAAATCTGGATCTCCAATTTATTTTTTTTTAATGCTTTCAAACTTGAAAGTGAATTCAGTGCTTTTAGAAAAGCAGGATAAATAGAAATGCTCTGAGCCAGGAACACTGTTGGCAGGGTCTGTGAAAACTCTTTCACCCATTTCTGTGAGAAAGATACTATTTTTATCCTGGGCCATCCTTAAAAAAAGACCATCCTTCAGGTTTCCTGTGTAACACAGTCAGAACAAGACTGGGAAGGGAGTCTGACAGATTTTAAATTATTATGGAAATCGCATTTTCTAAGCAAAATCTAGGTGTATCTGGAGAGAAGTCAGACTAGAAAAGGCTCATTACAATGTTTCACCCTCTTTATCATCACTCCTACAGGCAGCTCAATCTCTTAGTATCTTTGTGTTAGCAGGAATGAATTTTCTTAAATCTGTCCTCAGCCAAAAGGCCAAAACCCAATACTGACAACATGAAATTTGATGATTGCTGTGACACCAAGATGTATCTGAACTGAAGTTAATGAAGACGAGACCCAGCTCTAAGGAACCCAAAGAGTGGATTCACTCCTAGGAGGAAAATTGTTTATCATCGCTCAGTGTAATAAATACCTCTAGCACAGAAATACTTGAGCCTTTTGGGACTCAGAGCTCATGAGATTTCTAGGTTTGTAGAACCCAAGTCCAGCACCCACCAAGTTCAATACATAAAACCAGGTCTGCACACAAAGATTGCCGCTGTGGCAGATGACTAAATCTTTCAGCTTGAGTTTAGCTGTGAAGAAATATTTAAAGAACATATTCCTCCTGGGTAAAGAAGCCCAGCAGTGGAAGAGATTTTTATCTCAATGTGTGTAAAACACAATCTGTGCATATTTAGTGCCTTATCAGTCACCCAAAACCATGGATATAGCCCTGTAAAAATAACAAAAGACAAAATCAGACCCCGCCATGGGCGCACACCTGGTTTAACTTGATGAAGAGTCATTGAATAGCTGCTGACACCCAGGCACTGCCAGCAGTCAGAGCAGGGGGATTTGGGCAGTTCATCACCTGGGGCAGGGCAGAGCTGTGCAGGAGTCCTGAGAGCTGTCCCTGGCACCTCAGAGCCCCCCATCCTCACAGGCACACGTCTGCTCTCTGCAAACCCTCAGCGAAGTGACCAACTGCCAAGCCCCTGCTCCTCCTCTCCCTCCCTGCTTTTTGGGCTAGACAGAGAAGGAAACAAAGCCAAGACAACCTTGGCATTGTCCCCCTGTTTGTCACTGCTGTCTCTTGTTTCAGTTGTTAGAAGTATTTCAGCATGCACAGAAAAGCAAGAGGAGCATCTGCATGGAGGGGAAGGCAAATGCTTTGACCCATAAACCCTAATCTTAGCCTAAATCTAGTCCCACATGCTGGACAACACGCTGAGAGTGACAGGGCTCTGAACAACCTGGGACAGTGGAAGGTGTCCCTGCCCACAGCAGGGGGCTTGGAGCTGGAAGATCTTTAAGGTCCCGTCCAACCCAAACCAGTCTGTGATTCTGTGATCCAAAAGTGACCCATTTAAAGAACAGGTATCAGATTTATGTATGTCCATCCAGAGCCTACTCACACATATGCACGTATTTGTACACAAATACAAACCCTTATTTCAGTGAGCACCAAGGTAAGAAACCCAGGAGGCTGCAGCCATGCCCCTGCAGGCCAGAGGCTCTCACTGAGCTACGAGCTTGCCCACCTTTGGCACCAAGGCTCTGAAAGGCTTGTATCAATCCTGCTGACTGCAATCCCTTGATGACAGCCCCCACGGGTGTTTTAAATGCACTTAGCTTGATGAGGTCTCACTGGATTGTTTGCTTTTTCAACCACTCTGCGTTAGGGAGAGTGGAACATAAGCCTGGCCAGCTCTCAGGAGTTCCTTTATTGATCCCCACTCTCATCCTGAAGGTGGTGAAGCTCCCACTGACATCAATGAGAGCTCTTGGCCTGTGTGAGAGATGAGTGTGCCATATGTTTATTTAAAAATAAACAAAGTGAACTGAATCAAAGAGAGTGGTGGGTGTTTGGGAGGACTATTTGGGAAAAAAAAAAAGGGAAAAATTGCTTTATTCCAGCCCAGGAAAGGCTCTGGGACCAGAATGGTTCAGTGATTAGGGGCTGATTTGACTTCATCCTATCCCTGCTTCAAATTTCAGCTCTGCTAATGGATATTTTTTGGAAAGCACAGCCAGAGAGGATTCCCGAGTTACTGCTACCCAAATGTTTTCTGTAAGAGCCAAGCAGTTTTAATAACCATTTTCAATAACTACAAACCTCAGGTGCTTTCAGGCCTGTTGCACCCTACAGGAAGGTTTTACAATACAGGCCATCACCAGTGTCCCTTCTCCTGCAGACCTTTGCTCAGACACCATAACCCCCGAAAAAGATTTCTCTTCATCACCTTGTCCTTCTTTCTCTTTCTAAAAAAGCAATAACATGATTTTTGTATTACCGAGCTCTTTTAAAACTTCAAATACAGCCAATAGGAGAAAACAAAAAAAATAACTACAAAAGGCAGGAATCAGAAGTCCCACAGCTGAAACTAATAGAGACCATATTTATGTAAGTATGTGTATTTAAGTGTTTCAAGTTTAGGGTAAGATACCCTTTGCCAAAAAATGTGGCAGCTATATTTGCTAGTCTCTATGGGAAATGTTATAAAGAATCAAAAGCAAACAAATTTTCCTTTCAAATAAACTTGACCCGTATGTTTCAGACATGTGTTTCCCTTTGAATCCCTGTCCCCCTTTGATGGTGTTACATACTTTCCCCTCTTTAAGAGCAAATCCTCTGTTGTTACAGCAATTCTTTCCCTCAACTCTACCACGAGGGCCCCAGTGCTTTCCAAGCCCCGGGCTTGCAAGTCCTCCCTCCTTTGGCCACAGCTTCTCCAGGGGTGCCCTAAGCCCTTGCAGTGGTCCTGAGGCAAACTCTGGCTACTGCACTGCCATCACTGCAGCTGGGGAAACATAATCCTAGTGGCACAAACCTCAGTGTGGAGGGAAACAGGACTCACTGGTGAATGGTCTGTGATCTCCTGCCCTTTTATGTTCTCTCTCCTTGCACTCACTGATGCCCTTTTTTCCCCAAGCAATTTGTGTGGGATTAGCTCTTGCCTTCCTCCTCTAGCTAGGAGGAGAATTTTTTAAGATATCTGAAAAACCCCCCTTGTCTCAACTGCAGCTTACACAACTTTTGGGTGGTTTACAACATTCCTGTTAGTTTGGAAATGAACACCACCCAACCTAACACACTGGGCCAACAGGCTGCCAAAGCACCACACTGGGCTGTTCAGCAGGATTGAATGAGAATATAAACAAGTAAGTAATTCCTGCTAATCTCTGGACACTGTTCATCTGGATAGCATGCATGGAAGGAAAAAATCCTAGCTGGTCTGCTTTGCAGGGTGAAACAGATAAGACAGCTCTCAGGAGAATTTCACCCTGCAAAATGAACGAGGGAGGATCTGCCAAATCAGTTCATGTGTCATCTAAAAGCTAAGCCTATTTAATTTCTTGTACAGGCCAAAGGCTGCAAGAGAAACCTCTTTTATTGCTCATCTTCCCACTTTCCCCTTCCTTCCATCCATCCATCCGTCCATCCATCCATCCATCCATCCATCCACCCACCCACAAGGGAAATACATTTCTCCCTTACTCAGCCATCGCACAGGGACTCAGAATCAGCTCTGAGCTTGGGGAATGCACATCCAGAAGAAAGGCTTGGGAATGCCATGGCCTCTGCACACAGGCAGCCAGGATGGCAGGATGAGAACACAAACACCAGCCCTGGAAAAAGGGAACATTGCCTTTTGTTAACTCTGTTAGATCTGTCCTCTGCTTGTACAACCACCTTCCTTGAGGCTCAACACTTGTCAACAAAGTATATACCTGATACAATATATAAATAATGCATTTTAATTTTTATATTTCATCTCTATTATATTCACATTGTACACAGAAATATCTTAACAGTAGGCTCACTGCCCAGTGAGATACCCTTTGTCGCTAACAAATTTTCATTCAATAAGCAAAAAACCCCAGAAAACACCAGGAAAACCTTTCTGATAAATGTGCCTGTTCACAGGGCTTTCACTAGCTGGGTTCAGAATGACAAATGAAAGCTTCAGATCCATTTTTTGTTTTCAATAAAAATCTTGTTTAACAGTGTCATGAATATTCATGTTTTTGGCACAGCTCCAGAGTAAGCAAGAAGAGCCAACTCAGACAAGAAAACAAGAGTCCACTTGGCTCTACAAAAGGATGCACTGGGCGTTGGACACTAAAGCACACACTTAGGCAAAGGTATAAATCAAACTTTGCTGGGACTGTACTTAAATGGAAATACATTCCCCCAACACCAAAAGCCACCTGTTGACATGCAAAACTAACAACGCTGGGCAGCAGCTCCTGACTGAGCCCCAGAGCCCAGCGGCAGCAGGAACACGTCCTGCACCCACAGCACAGCAGCGCAGAGGCTGGGGAGCTGCTGGTGGCAGGGGACCCAGGGTTAGCTGGCATGAGGTGACCCAAGCCAGCACCTGTGGAGGTCCTTGGGCTGTCGCAGATGTGCTGCCTCTGAAAAGTGCTGCCTGCACACCTCCAGCTCCTGTCCCTGGTGCTGAGGGCACAGGGCTGTATAAACTGAGCTCTTTTGGAGGCACTCGAGCAGCTGCCTGCAGTGCTGGTATTTAGGTGGTCACAGGCTGGAACCGACCTAAACTTTGTGCTACAGTAAGAGAAAAGATGACACCTCGCTCCCCCTTTTGCCTCCTGCATGGAAGAGTGCCAACCCCTCCGAGAGGGATCACCAGATCTGCTGGAGTGGGCTCAGTGATGCAGGCCCAGGAAGCTGCTCCGTGTGAGACAGGATCAATGGAGCAGCCACACGCTGCAGCCTCACGCAGAGGCTCTGGGACAGCCTCTTCCCCCAGGCCCTGCTGCTTTGATGGCTGCACAGCACCACCCACTCTGAGGGAACGCGCTTTGCACGGATTCATGCACTGAACGCGGAACTCGCTTCCTTAACAGCAAAGGATCAGGGACAATTTGCTTAGAAGATTATTAGTTTAGAGAAGTCAAACTCATTCCCACCGTTTTTATTTTCAAGCCTGACCACATGGAAATTTAATATACAAACACTGAACTTTGGTAAGATCCTGCCCCCTCCCCAGCACACGCTGGGCAGATGATGCTACTGCTGCACAAGCCAGCCCCAGCGTTACACAGCAATGCAGCTCTCACACTGCCTTTCATCAGACAAGAGAAACTGCAGCTCCAATCTCCATATTCCTCTCCCCAGTGAGAATGTAAGGAGTGGAAGGTGCAGGTAAAGCAAAAAGCTGATCAGGCTGCTTAAAAGGCAAGAAAGACTTAGTCAAACGGTTGGGTTCATGGAATGTAAATGTCGAGTTCTAGTGCAACCAACTCATTCACTTACATCAATTTACCTGTATCAGAATAAACTACTTAACTGAAATGAAAATTGGAAAGAAAAAAAAAAAGTCTGACTATTAAGAACAATCAGCTTTACCCACCAGGTCAGCACCACTCACTTGGAATCTTACAAGAAACATTTCTCTAAGGGTGCTTTAAGCCTTAGAAACACACTGGAAAGATGTTAAGAAGCATAAATTGCCAGATTTTAAGAATTTCCTATAAAAATCAATCCAGATTCCAATTTTCTCCAAAATACCCATCTGAAATGAATTCCCACACATAGCTCTTTCTGCTCTGAATGATGAAGCTCTAATATAAAACAGAGAATAGCTGATCTTTTTTTTTTTTTTTCCCCAGATACTAAGAACATGCTCAGATTGAGTGAAACTCACTTTGTGCTTCTTATTTTTCTTTCTTTTTTACGTTTCTGGAAAAGACAAAAGGTAAAACCAGTTATCCATAAAACAAACACTTGAGTACACTTCAGACTGGCAATTGTGAATTTCAATACAACTGACTAATTTTCCTACGTTTGGAACGACTCCATTACCACAGTCCTTGTGCCTTTTCCCCCCTTTTCTTTCATGATGCTGAATCAGTCGAGTACTTGGTAAAAAGGCAAACCACAGAACAAATATAACCAGTCCAGGAGGCCCCTTAAGCACCATTCAAATAACTATCAAAGTATCATTCCTTATCTTTTTAGATGTTTTTTTGAGCAGAGAAGGACACACGGATGTTTCACTTGCTTTTGCTGTGAATCTGTTAAATTTCCTCCTTGAATAGCCAGGACTTAGATAAAAACACATTACAGAACAAGCAGCAGTGGGATGTGTGGAGGCAGATATAATTATGCAGCACAACAGGACAATCATTGCCTTTCTGAGCAAGCAGAGCTTCCTAGAACAATAAGTTCTCAACCATTTCCCATTCCCTGGAATTGCTCTTGCATCCAGCTGAGATCTGGCCATGACTCACCCTCATTTAGGGATATGAGAACAAGAGAGTTGTTATGATAGAAAAACAAGAGTGGCTCTTCCTATTGAGCCCTCTTACCTAACACATGTCCTGTACAGTGCAGGACATCCCCAAAACGACACCTTCTGGTCCTGGTTCTACTGTCACGGAAAAAGCAGTATCCCCAAAAGCAGAATCATCAGCAATATTTAAAACACAGCAAACACAGAAATAGCCCTGCAGAAGCACCAAAGCACCATCCCATCGAACAGGTGAGCACTTAAACCCTCTCACTGCAGTGCCAGCACATCCCCGCCTGCAGGATGAACAGCATTTCATAGCACAGTCCTGATCTGGAGAGTCCCTGCTTGTGAGGACACCCAGCTATGCAGGAAAGCCTCGTGCAGAACTGGGGCTCACAGCCTCAGCCCTGCAAACACTCCTCTCCAGGCACAGCATCTTTAATGCCAGCACTCCAATAACGTGGGCTGTCAGAGTAAACTCTGCTGGATTTCAGTGCAAGGTGGTACAGAGCCATTTCCTCCTGGGAAACCCCGGTAAGAGTTAACAGAGATGAACCTAAGAGGGCTGTAGAGATGTTTAATGAGGTTCCATCTGAGTCACTCTACAATCATACAGAATGCAACACAGAACATGCAAGCCTCTTCTTGCAGATAATGATTAGAATTTTTAATTATTCCTTTTTTTTTTACCCGAAGATGAAAAGATAATTGCCGCATTTATCAGATAATTGTAATAGGGAGCAGGAAAAACCCTAGAAAACACTTGCGGAAAGACTTTTTCCAGGAGAATTTTTCCTTTCAAGAAGAGCCAGAGCTCACAGCTGTCCCTGGCAGGGGTGTCACAGGGGTGTGGGGACTCCAAGCAAACTGCCCATGCTGGGAGGAACTGCTAACACTTTATTCTGCATCTGCATCCCTCACAGAGGATCTGAGGAACAGCAGCCCGGAGGGAACTGGGTAGCAGAGGCTCACAGAGGGGACTGAGGCTACTGCAGTTTTGTAGAGCTTCTCATGAGACATTTGGGGTTTTAAGGCAGCAAAATAGAAGTACCAAAACAGGGAAAGAACTGCTATTCCCTTCATTAGTGTTCACAAAAAGGTTGGGAGGGATTTTGAACAACTGCCAAAAGTTCATGGGATCAATTCCACTTCAAAATGGAGCTGTTTAAGAGCAAAAACAAAGTTCACATGCCTCATCTACTGTTAGATCCCAGTCCCCCTAAGCACTTACCAGCCCACAGCCAGGGACTGTTTCCACCCTGAAGTATCTGAAATCTAATTAAACACGGGCACGAGCAAAACCAGAGTTGAAGTAGCTGACATAAAACCAGGCGTGTGCCGAAAGGTGACACCAGTTACACACCAGGGCAGGAGCCTTGCAGTTCATTGCTCTCCACCCAGCACAACCATGACGTATTTGCACAGCTCTGGCATCCATTAGGTGTGCAGAGTGAATAAAAAGGACACGTTGCGCTGGGGTTTATGTCAATGTTTTCTTTGAGTAAGAAATAAACCAGCAGTTACCATAGCAATGGACAGGGAGCCCATCACCTGATTCTAGGAAAATTAAAGAATGCAGGCTGGAGATGACAGCACAGCCCCACTTCAGTAACACAAGGAGGGGTGAGGCATATTAATTTCTGCACAACTATTCAAGATTTCTTTCAAGATCTTTCAGAAGATATTAACATTTACCAGCTGTCACTATCTACAACCAGCTGATAAAATCTTCATTCAACCCTCTCAGTATTTCTGCCCAGTACAAATCACAGTAGCATTGTCTTAGATAGATAAGAGGAGAATTCTTCAGCAGTACCCTTGAGTCTGGCAAAGGGAGATTACACATCTTCCTCACGTGTTGTGTCCAGGCTGGACTGTCGCCTGCAATATCCTCTCCAGGGCTCTGAACAACTTGATTCAGGGTGCTGACACTCCACCAGGAGGGTCACTGGGGAATTCCTGTGAAGCTCAGTGTCACCCAGCTCAGATCCTGAGGGACCAGATGCCCATGTTCTGGTGCTTCCCTCCAGAGACTCTGCTGCGAGGCTGAGCTCCTTCAGGCTGGAATCACCACTCTCGTGGATCCTGAGGACAGCAGCACCCACCCACAAACCAAAGTCCTGCCTCAAGAACCCAAAGCCACCTCCTTGAACACTTCTGGGATGTTTCCTGCGAGGCTGTGACCCTCCTGTCCCCACAGCTGACTTGTGACACTCTGCCTGCTCTTTCTTGTGTTAGCCCTGAGCCTCTGCTTGGGGCAGCTCTGGTCTCTTCACAGTGCCCTGGGCTGACAAATTTAATTACAGCTTTAACACCAGCCTTTTATCATCTTTTGTCTCAAAAGCCAATGTTACAAGGGTACATTGTCCACAGTCATCATCATACAACCAACGGTGACTGAGTACATACCAAAAAAATGGTTTCATCATTCCTTTCTACTGGAAAACTGTAATCAGGCTGCTATGGAAGGGAAAATCAGAAGCTGCTGCTAATGTGGCCTCTCATGGATGTCTTGAATCCAGAGGAATAAAGTAGCCTAAAGCCTGTGAATATTCTCATTCTTTTTGACAGGACTAAATTTGGGCCCGTTCCTAAGTGACAGGCTCCTGCTGTGGGCTGGTGTTTCCTTTCCACAGGAAGAGCTCTCAATGCAATCAAGGCTTTTTCTAAGCTAGACATAACCTCAAGCAGAAAAATATTTTTGTTGCTACTGGTGGCATCCGTAGAACCTGCTGAGACCAGGCACAGCGAGTGACTCAGTGACTCCAGCAATTACCATCACAGCACCTCATTTTCTAAAAGCTATAGCAAAGCTCATAGCCCTGAGTAAGCAGCCATGCAATCCACAGGAAAACTTAGTTTCCTCAAAATAGGATCCACCAATGTCCAGTATGCCAAATAAAGAAGGTCAGTTACAACAGTTTTGCCTCAGTGATCACCTGTAGTGCTGAACTTCCCTGCCCAGCACTCAGGGGGTGATTGAAAGACTGACTTTATGGTCTGGTCTGTCAGACACTCTTACCTGAACAACCAAGTTGTGATTCATGATGCACAACTATTTATGTGTTCTGGTTAACAACTCATCAGGGAGGCTGAGGAACCGAGCTCTACAATTTGGGAAGTGCCACATATTCCCCTTAATGAGCCTGTCTGTCTTGTACAAAGTGCTGGGTCTCGTGGCACTTTGGAAATGAAGGGTTACATCTTAGAGCCAGAGCTTGTATGAAGAAGAGATTCTTTTAAGCAGCACGACAGCTGAAAACGCAGAGGGCTGTGTCTGAAGTGCTTCCCCCCATTTCTCTTTTCTCCCAAGACCCATGCTATTTCTCAAGTCTTCCTTTCTCTAGTCTTGCTGATCTAAGCAGCAATATGAAAACCTAAAATGATGTCGTTGGAGATGATTAGGCTATTAGTGCAAATTAACCCCCTGGCAGCGTTGCTAATATAGACACTTTGTAACACACCAGGAACCAGGCAAACAAACAACAAAAATGCTCAATTTCCTTTTAACCCAGTCTCATCTAAACGATGAATTAATCAGCTCTTCTGTGTATTCAAAGTCTGTAGAAAAGCAGCTTGCTTTTCAAGAGAATACTACACAGAACAACACACGCCTCCCTCAAGAGACAGCACACCAGGGCAGGGTAGGATTTCAAGGAAATACACCCAAGGGGGTCCTGAAGGAAATGGTGGCAAAAATTGGAGTCAAACATTCTGTAATTTATAGGAAAGCTCAGCATTCTGCAGAAATTAACTCCTCAGAGCTGCTCTTCCTGACATCCTTGTGACTTTTGTGGAAGTTTTAACTGTGAAGTGCCATAAGAACATATAAACAATGTAATTTCTTTGTGCCTGTGCTGTCATGAGTGAGGAGCAGCATTCTTCTGCCTGAACAGAAGCTCCAATCAGTCTGACACAAGCACCAGTAAAACAATAAGCCCATCAGATTTTACAGTTCTGCTAGCACAGGTACCTGCTCTTGGATTACTCCCCATTCATCCTTCTATCCCAAATCCTCCTCCCTGCAAGCTCTGAGCTGGGGGCTACGGAGGTCCCTCCCAGGATCATTCCAGCAAGTCCCTCATGCTTCTGCAGCTTTCACAGACGCACTGAGGTTTTAAAGCCTCGTCATGCCATTTTTCTCAGGGATGCTCATTTCCATTCAGACCCACAGGCTCACACACTTGCCTGCTTACAGGGGCCCTGGAACCCAACAGCTTGTCAGATAATCACACCGAGGATTCCCAGGAGATCCCCTAATGCATCAGATCACAGCCTCCTGCAGACAGCCAGAAAACATTATCTTGATTCAGTTGAACTCCCTGTAGAATGGAATTTCCCTCCTTACTGCTGGTTTGGGGTTTACGCAGTGTGATCTTCTAATGAGCCACCATTGTCACTAATTAGGCAGGGAACCAAGGATTTAATTAACGCTTGTAACTTGAGTCACACAAGTGGCTAATAGTCTAAACAGGAATTAAGTAGAGGTGCCTTATCTCATCTCTACACAGCCTTGCTCGGGTTTTACAGAGCTGGGGCTGTGGGGAAAGGCTGCAGGGTCTCCAGCGGGACAGGAGCCAGAGGCACCAGCGAGCATCAGCAGCAGTGGGGAAGAAGCCAGGAATGACCTCACCAATTTGGCAAAACTAGAGGGGACGGGAAGGGAAACGACTCACACGAGGGGATTTTAACAGGACACCTCAATATGAATTCCTGAAACTCCAGCATGCCACGTGCACTGGCCAGAAGTTAAGCCAGCCCTCGGCTCCTGCACATGAGGCAGCACTGACAGCCAGACACTCTCTGGCTGACTGCTGATGCAATGGTTTTGTTCTCTCCCATTCATGACCAATCCGTACAATCGCCCCCATCCATTTCTTCTACTTTAATCTACTTAATCAACACATTAGGAAAAGTTTTCAAAAACATACAAGCCTGAAGTGCCAAAGTCCAAATCTATTTTATAGTTATAAATATATATGTATATATATCATATATTTCTATATAGTTCAGATTTGTCTACAGTTACATGGAGATGGCCATGACCCTGGCTCAAAGAACACAAAGATCCACATTTTGGGAATGCCTGCTTCCACCAAACAGACACTTCAGTCAATTCTTGCAAGGCTTCTGTGTGACAGAATCCACTTTACAGGAGCTCATCCAGGTGTTGAGGGTAATGTTTTCAAAACGGAGGCTACAACTTGAGTACTCTGTGGACTTCAGCACCACTGAGCTTCACTGCTCAGCTGCTGATCACAGCAGAGTCTGAAGTCTCCTCCTGGTTCCCTGGCTGCAAAGCTGTGCTCCAGCGACTCAGTCTTGCTCAATCAGCGAAGGATTTCCCAAGTATGGAACACAGAATCAGCCTTCTAACCATAAATCCATAGTTTATTCTCAGTACTAAGGAGTACCTCTGAGAGGCATCAAGAGAATTGTTCAAAAGGTTTCTCAGGAACCGCAGTTTTTTAAAGGCATTTAAGGAGTCAAGGGAACAGTGTCTGTTTTCTCTTTCTAGGTAGCTTCAATTTCAAGTTAGTAATTAGTTCCTTTAAAAACTTTATTAAGCAGGACCCGCTGCTACCACAGTGAGCCCTTCCTCCTTCACTTGTTCTGGTGAGCAGCACCTTTCTGAGCCCCTTTTGAAGGACAGAAGGACATCCTCCCCAGTTTAGCAGCTCTGAGAACGAGTCATTAGTTTGGAGGACCCAGCTGCCTCCGGTGTGACACCAATGTCCCTGAAAAGTGCCTGCTAAGGGCTAATGAAATTAAACTGGACCGAGATGCCACTCTCTCAAAATAGCATTAACACACTCCCTTCTTTGAAGTATTTTTTACATCACAAATGCTTTTTAAAGCTACACTGGGAAATATTTCCCCTTTTACTGTCAGTTCTCTTGTAAATGGTAATTAAGAGTGCTCCAGCAGACTGCCCCCTTTGCTTACTGGAGCAGAATACCCAAACTGATGGCACCAGAGCTATGAATTTACTTAGGAGAAATCTTAACAAAGCACTTGCAAGGTGCTGCTGTACCTCAGCACTTGCTAAAACCATAATACCCCCCAGTGTCAGGACTTGTGAATGATTTAGTGCCGCTTTTGCTGTGTAATGCACAAACACCCTCTGAGCTCAGTGCGCACGCAGGGCATGGCCCAGCTCCTCCTCAACCCCGATCAGCCCAGAAGCAGAAGATGTAAGCAGGGATAAAGTGATATTCCTGAAGTATCAGGAAGTCCTCAACAGGAGCAAGAAGAAAACCCAGGTCTCCACTTCCTAATTAGTGCACAATAATAGAGCACTCCTTTTCCTTCAATAACCTGGCTCCACTGTAGATGTGCAGCTGAATTGTTACTAATCATTCTACAGAAGAGAAAATAAAACAAAAAAGTAAACCAATAAGACTCAAAGTTTCACAAGGCTGAACACCAGCTAATGAAGTATATAAACCTCAGTCAATGAAATATATGAAACCCCTTCAAGTCATAATTCACAGCTCTGGACACTTTTGCAAAGCAACTCTGGCCTAGCACCTGACTTTAGGGGTCCTATCAATGCCATAAAGCAACTTAATTTTCCAATTAAAAGTATATCCTCAAATAATGAGACAACAAAAGCAAGTCTGGGGGAATTCAAACTCCTCTCCCTTCAGATGTCACCTGAAATGCTTTCCTGCAGTGAAATCACTCTTAAATATTTAAGCAGTGCAAAGCTGCATAGGACATGAAAAATGTTTTGTTGCAGTTCTTCCCATCTGGAGATGCACATGTACACCCAGAAGACCATCCCAAACTCTTCTGTCTCTCTTCATTTCACTCTAAGCTCTGCTGGTTTTAAATATGAATCAGTGTAAAAAAGCACACTCTTCACTTCAGAGTTGAAAAACAGCATTCCATTTACCATGGAAGACAGATACTTGGGATAATGCATCCCAAATTAGGGGTTAACAGAAAAGAGAGATTCCAGCCCTGGTTTAGGTTTTGCATGTTTTAATACCTTTGACTTCAGTTATTCATTACAAAGTCACTTGTGTTTGCCGTGATGCCACCACACTGCAGTGTCAAAAACTGATCAACCAACAACTAAGTACAGATTTCAGGCAAATTTCAGGGTGCTAAAAGTTATTTCATCATATGGTAAGATTAAAATGTCACTATCTAAGGGCAAACAGTAACTTCTTGAAAATGCTACTACTTTTGGGTTTGGTTTTTTTTAGGTACAGCAGGCAGAACAGCTGAGGGCAGGGCCAAGCTCCTTGGAGAGGTTTACTCCCTTGGGAGGCTCAAACAGATCTTTCATGCAGAACAGGCAGAGTTAGTGTTGGAGATCCCTTTTTTCATGACCAATTCCTCCAAAATGGCTTTTTATATTGAGGTTCCCAAGCAGGCTGCACACAGATGTTATGACCATAGCTACCTTTTCTACCTCTGGCTGTCCTCTGGTGCTGCTCTGTCTTCCTGTGCATTCTCCTCCAGGTCTTCAGCTGTTGCCAGCACCACCCGACACAGCCCTGCTGTCAATACTCATTAGGCACTGAAATGTAAAAGCTGTCTCAGCTCATGGGTTTAATAGCTTTCCTCGCTGCATTTATCCTTTATCCTTATCCAATTTGTAGATTTATTATTACTACTCATTATCCATTGTGTTGGGTTGATTTGTTTGCTGGACAAAGGCAGCACTGATTACAACTTCCATCCCTTCCAGCACAACGAGCTGCACTGCAAAATCTGCAATAAGAAGCCTGAAAGGAAGAAACAAATGCTGCTGTGTTGTACCTCTTTTCTCTAATCAGGATGTAACAACTTCATCCCCTTTCTCTGTACTTATCCTGCTCAATACCTCCTGTAAATCAGGTTATCTGGTGGTTCCGCACCTTGTAGAGTGAGTTAGAACTGATCTGCTGCCCAGCAGAGTGACATAAAGCACTCCCACACCTTCTGCTTGGCCCTGGGCTGTACAGTGCTCAGACCAAATGTGGCATGACATGCCACGAGAAACAGCTGGCAGGATCCTTCCGTGGTGTAGTACCTGGAGAAGTATTTGGAGCGCCAGAACAAACACAGCAAAGCACACGGGGCAGCCTTTTCAGAGCTGCCTGGTGCCTTCAGCTCACCCCTCCTCCTCGCCTTCAGGTACCCCAGCAATCCCATGCAGTTATGTGTAAACCTTCTGGAAGTTAACCCCACAAGAATACCTCATTTTCAGTATGGTTAGGGTTCTTCCCCTTTTCTGTAGCCTGCTGGGTGTGAGGGCAGTTCAAGAAAGCATTCAGGAACAGGGCCATGCCCTAAGGATTTTGCTTTCTAATCCTCACAGACAATACACCCAAAATGATGACTCAGATTAGAAATGAGTGTAACAGCCCTTGGAGAGGTGACAATCAATCCTGGTAGCTCTGCTGAAGCCAGTGGTAGCAATTTGTGACAGCTCTGGGAAGGACACAAGACCTCGATGATCTTCATTTTAAAAATTGCTGGGTTTTTTAATTTTCTTTCCTGTGCTGATGTTTCTTTCCTTCTGCTCATACTTTACCAACTGCTAGAGGTAACAGTAATTTTCCTTACTGTACAATCAACAGCAAGTGTAATTCATCTCTCTTTTGGGAGCCCAGAAATCCAGTGGTAGGAAAGCAGGGCAATATTTTCCTCCCCCTTCTCTATTCCTCCATCTCTTTTATCAAGGTTTTCCCATTTGTATTACTGTTGATAATGTAAGGCAAACCTGAAACCCCTTCCATGAGAGGAAATCAAA
This sequence comes from Corvus kubaryi, assembly GCF_017639235.1. NCBI lineage: Eukaryota > Metazoa > Chordata > Aves > Passeriformes > Corvidae > Corvus > Corvus kubaryi. The sequence continues at coordinate 7,206,634 of NW_024581124.1, read as the reverse complement.
GTCCTTCAGTACCAGGACTGAACACTCCTGAGGGTGATGCCGACCAACTGTTTGCACTTTCTGTTTTGTGTATAGAAAATGCCTGTAAAGACCTACCAGAGGTGACACAGCAGGACAGGAACAGGACCTACAACCTCTCAGGATGGTCTGAATTGTTCCCACAACAGTCCTGTGCTCACTGGGTGCATGAAAGGAAGAGCTGTGTTTATCCACACAGTCCTCCTACAGCCTTAATGCACTACCCTGCACACCCCACCTCGCTCCCTGCCATACCAGTCATCCTCCTGGACTTCACTGGTGTTCCTGGGCTGATAAACTCACAGATACAGTACCAGGATTCTGAATTAAGACACAATTTAAGAACATGTTTCAATTGCCGTGATTTGTGGCTATGAGGTCATTTAGACCAGTCTACTTCCCTTTCGCCAGAGAAGATTTGTAGCTATTATTTCCCCCCCCCCCCCCCAGCAATGATCACATGCTGTTTGCTTCAGCTCTCCATGCTGCAATACCTCAATGAATAATATACAAGGAGCAGAAAATAAACAAGCCCACTGTGCCCAGGGATAATGTGTGGTGTGTTTTTCTTTAGGATGATTAAATGTGAGTGCATGTCATAGGATGTAGGGCTTGCTCCGCTGGGAACCCAAGAGGATGAGAGCACGCAGCTCTCTCCAAGCAGGCAAATGGCCACGGAGAAGGTTAAGGGGACCCCCAGGCAGGCCCAGCATATGCACTGCTGCTCCGTGGCTGCTCTGCTCTCTGGGCTCTTTCTGAGACACAGACACTCCATGGGTTCCTGGCTCACACTCCTTCCCTTCCACAGCTTGGAAGTTGCACCGAAGACGACAGATTTCCACCCAGGAAGCTTCACTTGGCTTTGCCAGCCTTTCACCAGCCCTCTGCCACTGAAACCACCTTTGCAGCCAACAGAACAAGCCACAGAGCTCATGGGATGGTCCCACACAGCCTCTGCCAGCAGGATCACCTGTCCCTCCCCACTACAGTGGCAGGAAAGCAGTAAAACCCATTTCTTTTACATGGAGTTACCCTCCCGGACACCTTAAACAAAGCTCCCATTTCGTGCCTTAGCAGCTGCACAGATCCACAGCTCCGGTAGATCCACAAGCCCACCATGCCTGTGAGACAGATTTCAAAACCAAGATTGCTTTGGAATATCTCACATTCATTTTCTTGCCTTGGTCGTGGAGAGGAGGAAGCACCCTGAAGAGTGCTGGCTTCTAGAAAGTCAGCCAGCCCTGTACTACACCTGAAGACAACAACCACCTGCCCATCCCCACTGGAAGTAAGAAAAAGCCACTTTAAAAAAATCTTAGTTTTTCAGCCTCTTGTGTTCTTGCATCTGGTTCAAAGCAATGTTAAGCAAAAATGCAAATCTTCTTTCCACCAAAAGGGTTTTTCAGCAGGAGAACACGGTCTGAGCTCTGCATTTGTGCTGGCACAGAACCACCAACACATCAACACGTGTCAGACTACGCAGTTCAGATAAATCAGTCACCTGATTTATCTGAAACTAAAGCCAGTCCTCTCTGTCCATAACAGCAAGTCACACAGGCAACTACCAACATCCCACATTCTCATCTCTGTCTCCTGCACCTCTCAGTCAGAATAATTTCTGGGCAAAGAAATACATCCCCAGATTTCAACAAGCTTGTTTATCTTCAACTCACTTTTCAGGAAAATAAAGGTTGTGACACTGACCTTCAGAGAGTGATCCCCACTCCCATTCACCCAACACACACCCAGCTCACTGCCTTTGGATTTCTCCTTTCACCACAGCTATGTTTGTTATGTGCAAAAGTATTCTGTTCCTACTACTCTGTGTAAAGGGATTTTCACTAGAAGAGAAGTAACAGCATCAGAAAATACTTCTGCCATGGAGGTTTCACTCAGTAAACAGGTGTCTGGGAGATTATCTCGCCAATTTAACCAAAGCTGCAAACACCAGAACGGTTCTGGGATGACGAAAATCCCCCTTTTTTCAAATAAAAGCCTTTTATCTGCCAAGCGACACTTCCTGTTCTAAAGGCTATTCTCCTCGGTAGTTGTCAACTATGTATTAATCTAATTCATATAAGCCTTAGAAATAAATACTTTCATGTGCAGAATCTTTTGGGAAACTGATTCCCTGAGGCTTTAGAGAGCAATTGTTGCTTATCACCGTGGAGATTTCCACTGAATTTAAAGCCTGGTAACAAGTTAAAAAAAGATACATCAAATTTCTCAGTGATTAACAAGTTTTCCAGTCTTTGTCATCCTCAAAGGATTTTCATCTGATCAGTAGGGGAACTGCTAAAAATGAAAATAAAAGGGAAGTGATCTGACCCAGTAAGGCAGTTCCTGTGTTCCCACTCCTGTCCAAAATAATGGCACTCACTTCTAACAGCCCCTTACAGTCAGCGGCAATATCAAACACGTTGGGCCTTATTTTAAAGGCTAGATGTGCTGCCAAAGACAAACACCGCTTAACTGCAAGGGGATAGTTAAACCCTCCCTACAGAGCTCTCCTAACAAAACCACTCTGTGTGTGGGAGAGGCAAGCTCTGCCAGAGCTCTTACAGAAAAGCAGGTAATTGAAGTTCTTCTGCATTCAAGCTCCGTGCCTGTGCAATAAAAACTTGATTTGAAAAGCGCCGTAAAGCAGAGAACTTTTCTGATGCCTTACTGTCTGTCACGGCACAGAAACGGCCCCGCCAAAGCAGTGGTTCTGTACCTTGCTGCACACTGTGGGCCTGTGATAAACGGCACGGCAGACACGCTAAAAACCTCCCGGTGACGGGGGCTTTCAATCCTCGTCAGGGCATGCAAAGAGGAAAATAAGATATTCCAGTGACTGGGAGCAACCATCAGTGAGGATGCACTTCAAGTTAGCTGAGATTCGGCCCACGTCCCCAACACCTTTGTGCGACACCACACCAGAAACACGCACAGCCAACCCGCCTCACCTGAGGATGAACTGCTCCACCGTGGAATTGTTGGCAATTGTCACGTAAACATTCACAACCTCCCCTTGTTTGACCGGCTTGGAGGGCAGCCACACCACAATGTTGCTGTCCAGCCATAGCTCCGTGAGCTGGGAGGCCTCCTGGCCTCGGTAGAGGCTGACAGAGCCAATCCTCTGCAGGTGGGACGTGGTTTCATCCCCGCCGTCCTTCCCGGGCCGGATGGCGTTGCCCTTGCGGATATCCTCGGCCGTGCACTCGCCCTTCTCGTCCCCGGGCTGCACCGTGTAGTACAGCTCCACAGGGCTCCCGTCCAGCTGCTCCGCTGCCTTCTTACGGCCCGTGAGCACCGTGGGGGGGTTGAACCAGCTGGGCAGCAGCTCCAGCTGTGCCACGCAGAGCCCCAGGTCCCCCCCGAGGCGGCAGCTGCCCCGCACCTCGCGCGTCTCGCGGAAGGCGAACACGCGCAGGCAGGGCAGCCGCTCCGAGGGGCTGTACTCGTCCCAGTCCCTGCCCACGATGTAGAACAGCACCTGCACCCTGGGCTTGCTCAGGTAGATCTTGGTGCTCATGATGTAGGCCTGAAGCTTCCAGTTGTAAGTGAACTTGTTGGCGGATCCAAAAAAGTGGGACGTTAACATGAGGTCCTGGGGCACGACCTGTTCGACGGAGAAGGGGCCGTAGCTGGCGTTTAACACAGGCGGTCTCTTGGCTTTGTATGGGAAGAACGATTCCACCCTGGATTGCAAACTGGAATTTCTCATGAAGTCCTGGTTGGCTTCTCTGAGGAAGAAAGATGTCTCGGCGTTGAAGAGCCGATAGCTCACAGGTAGGTACGTTGGTAATGAAGAAAATCGCTGATTATTGTCCAAGACCCCTCGACACTCTGTCACTAATAAAAGAAAAGGTGAGTTAGATCAAGTCTGCTTATGGATTCAAAGGGACACAGCACAACTTCAGTGGAGCCACCTGCTAAGTTAGGGACAAGCATTGTTCCATGCAAAAATATTTACAGGGTAGCTACATGTTTACAGGTAGGTAATTCTTTTTTGTATTACATTTTCTGAAGAAAATAAAATGGAGCATATGTCAGGAGAGCCCAATGACCCACAGCCCCCAAGGGCTGCTCATCACCAGCCCTGCAGGAGCGCTGGCCAGCGGATCAAAGGCAGTTTCTGCTCTATGGGCAAAGAAACTGCTTTTCTAAGGACTCTCTCACACACACCCCCCATTTCACTGTCTGTCAAGAAACCACGCTCTTGTATTACTGTTTCTGGCACTATAGCCCACGTCTCTGTGGTGTAATATTGACAGTACCCCAATTTCCTAAGTTCTTTGAATGCAAATGGGCATCACAATCTATAACTATTTCAACAAGTCCTAATATATTAAGATGGACACAGGGAATCAGCACATGCTGGCCAATTTCAAGTTTCAGCTGAACATCAGATCCCTTTTGACCTAAATGTTGTTTTCCTGGTAAGATTAACAACACTTACTGCTGAAAGGCAAAATTTGTTGTCTAAATTAGGGTAGATGACAGTGGAGAACAGTTAAAATACATGTTGATTATATCATACCACTCTCACAACCCCTCTTCTTAACTCATACTGAAGGGGTTGGCTTATAGGTACAGAAGGTAAATGAATGATGATCCATCTAGTGCTGGACTGTCTTGAGTATTTAAAAAACAGAGCTTGCCCTCAGTCCCAATGTTCTCAGGGAATCCCATCAGAATCAGGATTTAATGTTCTGTGTAGGTTCAGCTCTTTAAAGAAGAAAGGCAACCACAAGGGCAACACAGAATGCATGGATTCATCTGGAACTCAGAACACCTGAGGATCCTGAAACACCCCCCAGTGACACTGTCTCACCACCTTCCTCACAAAGGGCTGCAGCCTGGGGATTTCTGCAGATCACATTCGCTGCCCTGGTATGTCTGGCTGCTAACGTGCTAATTATGCAGTCAAATTTAATTAAATGTTTTCAAGTAGTGAATAAACAATCGATACCTGTCATGACACCAAACGGTGCTGCTGACAGACAACCCCACTGCAGTCCTGTGGAGCGTGCAGTGCCAGAGTGCAGGGAAGGGAAGAGCTCTGGAAGGCAGGTGTGAGGTAATTAAGAAAAGAAGACGACAAATGTAGAGGAGGGGGAAATCAGAACTCTCAAAGGACGGCAGCCATAAATTTGAAATAAAGAATTAAGATGAGTTCACTCATCTTTAATTCATGCACCACCACTGAATGGTAGGAATAGTTCTCAAAAGTGAGCAAACTGCCCTGACTGGACAGAAATTTAAGCACAACAACAATAAAAAGGTAAAAATAGGAAAAGAAACAGTTAATTACCAGCACGGCACACTCTCTGTCAGGCAGAATCACATTTAAAACATAAAACATCATTTTAGCCCACTGTTACAGCCCTGCAAGTCTCCAATCCTTGGCACGCATTCTAATTCTGCTGAAAAAGATGTTACAAATGCCACCTCCTGAACTGATTGATTTCCCCTTACCTGAGTCTGTCAGGCTTCCATCCCAGAGTACTCTAACACTTAAGGAACGCAAGGAAGATCCACTTTGGACCATGGACCTTTCAAGGGAAGAGGAAAACCTACAGATTTCTTTGGTCCAGGAGCAGAACAAGAACTGGGATTCCTGATGCAGGAGTTTCCTCTGTAAGCCCCCTCACCCGCCCTGGGTGGATGTGCTCACCTCCCTGCAGCCCTCTGCAAAGGGAAACCAATGACATCTTACATGACAGAGGCCAACATCCTTTTAAATTAAAACATCTGCTTGGCTAGACAAGAACCCAGCTTCTGAGTGGCCAGTTTGGCTACTGAATTTGACTTGGTGACTGAGAAGAATTTCTTTCTTAGGTGTCCTGCTGCTCAGGCCAAGAGGTACCAGAGGGCAGGGGCTGTGGGCAAGGGAAGCACATGAACACTTTGTGAAGGAAAGCATGGATTGCTTTAGGCACACCGATACTGTCTGCTCAAGTGTTTCCACAGCCAGGGATACTCCAGATACGGCCCCACTGCTCCTGAGGGAATCTCTGGCTTCAACAGAGCCACGAAAAGCAGAAATAAAGTCAGCAGGCAAGTGAAGTCCTGTGATTTCAAAGGGCTGTTGGGCAGGACCTAAGCCTGAGACTTAGCAGCTGTTTCTATGCAGTTCCCAGGACTTTTGCTGTAGCACATTATCCTCAGACAGACAGAGGGCTCATTTTTGCAGGCACTTCATTTATCCTCGGTTAATCACACGCATGAGGTATGTAGGACTTGGCCCAATATTAAGAACAGTCATGCAACTTCTGCCTCAATAAGCTGAGCACAAGCAGCAAAACCCATGTGGCCAGACTGACAGCAACAAGAAAGAAAGGCTTTACTTTTTTTTATTGTAGTCTAAAGACTTCCACCCACTTTCACACCACGCATAATGGATTCCTGTATTTCGATACTGAAGGCTGTACTTTAGACAATTTATTTAAGCACTTTAAGCCTTTCACTGATAAAACTGGTAGTTAAAATTGTCTGTTTTATTTTTAGAACCCCAACAATGTGCATCAGCAACTGCAGGCCATCACTTAAGGAATTTGTTCTATTCTCTTCATCTCTACCCAATAACTTTCACGTCCTGGTATAATTAATTACCAACATTTCCAGAGAACATTCTTGTATGCTTGATCAGGTCAGTTTCAAAGTTCTTTAATTTATCAGAGAACCTATTTAAACAAGATGCCACAGTTTTTCCTGAGTCTCACTTTACAAGTTATTATTTTAAACAACCGTTAAGCATTGTTTACTTTATCTACCTGAAAAACTGATTTTTAAAAAAAGCAGGTCTGCCTATCAGTGCTTTCAGGTGCTCTGGAATAGATTTTTGCATTTTAAATGCTTTTTGCTCAACCACAGAACCACAGTTGCAGAGGTTCAGATGTACACTTTGTTTTAATGCAAGTGCTGTACCTCCATGGCAGTATCAGCTGTGGGAGCAATACTCAGGCAGTAAATGCTTTACCCCCTTCCATCATCCAACAGGAGTTACAGCTGCCCAGAGATGAAGTCCTGCATGGAAGAGGTTAAGAACCATCAAACAAAGCCAGATTTAGCCAAGAACAAAAGTGAAGGCTTACAAGTAATTACTTCTCCTTTGTAACAGCCTGGTGACTTTTTAATCCTTCTTCTGGCATCATATGCTGCTGCAGCACTTCATCTGAACCCAAGCAGGCATCTGTTAAGCACATCACTGGCTCCAGTGTGACAGACCAGCTCAAATTCCTACAACCCAGTGAGTTCACTGGATGTGAAGCAGGGAGCTCTGATCTGCATTACTCTTATTTCTTGGATTGCCGCGTAAGAGGAAATTTCTTCGGGGGTATTTCACATGGAGCTGGAGCCCTGGGTGCTGGATTCACTGGAACAGTCATAAAAGCTTAGTATCTTTGAGCTGTTCTTTCATGAGGTTGGTTTGAACTGACTTTCTTTTGGGCAGGGAATTAAGGGTTTAGATCGTGGGTGGGAGATTACTGGCCAATGGCCACGGACCTTCAGTGCCTGATGTTTGATGAGCCACTGAGCCTTCAAGGCAACCATCTGCCTGTCCCCTCAGCCAGGAGGTTCTGAGCCAGAGAAGTCAGGGAGGAGCAGGAGACATCTGCCCATGCAAAGGAGGAGAAATGTGAGAAGCCTTCTCTGCACCTTGTCTGGCCCTCAGAGGCACATTTATCACTGTCCCTTCCAGGAAACAGCCCAGAGGAGCAGTGCTGAACAGATTCCTGTGCCTCTGTGCTCTCCTGTCACCCCAGCACAGCTGGAGCTCCCACGAAGGATTCTGTAACTTTTAAGGCAGGATCTTCTCCCTCCTTTTTCCACCAGCTTTACCATTACCTTTCCTCCATTCCTGAACGCAGCTATAATTGAATGCCACACTGATTTTAAATTTTGTTCCAATTCCACACCGCCACAGTTTTAAGAAACAAACCCCACCTAATATTATTTGCACCACCCTCACTTAAAATCCTGCAAATGCTGTGAAGATGATTCCTGTTCCTTCCATGGACACCCTTTCCCACCTGCCCCTGCACCCAGATGAGCACCTTACACAAACCATGCCCTCACAAAAGTCCCCATCCTGAAATTCTCTTCTGACTCCATCTTCCACTACAAACCTGTCCTGCTCCTGGCAGAGCAAATCACATATTCCAGCTCAGGAACTACAGAATAGGGAAAGAATAAAAGTAAGAAAGATTCACTTCAATCAGCACAGATGTTTCCTTCACCACAAAATGTCAACAGCTATGTTTTCTGGTTCATTTTCCCTTCATTTTCTGTGCCAGCACCACATTCAGTCACATTTAGTGATTTCACAGTGTACAAAATCTTTGTAACAGTATTTTGCTTAGAACTAGAGCTCAGCAAATACATTCATTCAGACCTCAGAATGACCTTAGCTGTACTCTCATCCCCTCCAAGTTCCCTTTTCTTAACATCTAGAAAAAGGAAATTTTGCTGATGGAAAGGCTGAGTGGAATCTTAAACCAAACAAGCTCAAATTCAGGATATGGAACAGATTTTTAACTGATTAAATATTACAGCAAAGGTAGCAAAGCTTCATTCATGTCTTCACATCCAGACTGGATTCCCTCCTGAAAGGCACGTTTTTCTCAGCAGAAGTTACTGTGTAAGTACAGGGATAACTGGAGCCTCATACTCCCTTCTGGTTAAAAAGATACAGTGCTGTGACCATTCCAAAAAATCAGCTGGATGGCAGGGTAACCGCAGAAGCCACATCTTCTGTTCCCCGTGTGTGCCCATCAGATCTGCTTCCTCATCCTCCGAGAACAGAGAGACTCTTGGACTAATTGCACACAGGCAATGTCATGTGTCAAGTGCTTACGATGACCAATTTGTGAAGCTAAAAATACGCTCTGCAAACAAATCTGGCAAAGAAATCCATAGAGCAAACATTTGAGGGAAACTGCAGCCTAACCTTAAATATTCTGTGAGCACCTGGTCAGGGCAATTTCATCAAATAAAATTAATGCTAACAAAGTTATTTTACCAGTTCTCTTTTGAATCCAGGGTTCACTAAACTGAAAGCTGAAGTCCAAGGATAGGTTTGTACCTGCAGGGTTTTGCAGATGGACCTGGGATGGTAAATTCCCATTCACATATATGTGGGTACAGAGTCTAGTAACCAACCAGACATATTTTAAGCCCAGATGTCGACAGAGTCTTATTTAGCTTAGATCAGAGTTCAATTAAACCACATCGCAAAGACTGTCAGGAGACATTATAATCCGTTATCATGAACAAATTTCCTATTTTATTTCAGTGGGAGAGATTAACTTCATTCAGTATATTTTTAAATGAAAAATTGCAATAATACTCTATTTAATAGACTTCTCTCACATTTTGAGAGTATATCCTTAGTGAATTTATTCTTTGCATATAACTACAGCTCAAATCTTCACTGAAGTTCAACAGACAATCCTGGGTTTAGCACAGAAGTGAACGCTTGCCCCATTCTTCGCCAGCAGAGGCAGAACAGTGGCATTTCAGAGCTGTCAGGAGCACGACAAGCACCTAAAGCAAGGACTGAACAAAGGTACACCAGGACCCCTGCACTCCTTTAAAACACGGAAACAACGGGATGGTCACCGAAACTAAGTGAAGGGAATTCGAAGTGGAGAAAAAACTATTTCAAACAAAGCATGATGAGATGATAGAGCTCATTGCCAGGGAGCTCATTCAGAATTAAAAGGCTGATCTGAATGCCTGGACTGATGTGCAGACCATCCAGAGCAGTGTCATTAACTACATGTAAAACTCCTTGCTTTAGTTGCATCGATTAGAAGCCAGGATTAGACCTCTGCATTATAAAGCCTTATCCAACATCTGTCAGGTTGTTCCATTTTCCTCAGGATTACCAACACAACAGACACGTGTATGAACCACAAATAGCTGCTTGTGAGGCACAGCCTTTTCACTAACAGAAGAGAGAATCTTTAAAGTCTCATTTGGAAACACAAAACTCTCAGGAAACTGCACATTAGAAATGCATTTCCAGTATTTTAATAACAGCCCTCCAATGTCTTTTGCAGTTCTGTACATCTCACCCTTTGGCTGCAAAATATCCTTTTATTACAGGTCTATCTTCTCTCTCACCCTCTATTTACAGAGACTGCCTGACATTCAGGACTGAAATCTATAAATGGTTTTCTCAGGCTGGTTGATGACCTTAAGAGTCTGTAAAACAACAGTGTACATGCAAAGGTCAGTGAAGATTTCCGGAATCACTCCCCCTCTCAGGGCTGACGTTCCCAATTGTCTGTGCTGCCGAGGCCATCTGACCTATTTAAGTGAGTTTGCTGTGTGGAATCAAAGATAAGTATCTGGAGCTCGAATTTCCGCTAATGAAAGCTTTTGTTAAGAGAAAAGAGTTGGAAAACTTCTATACAGGCACTATTCAGGTACTTGGGTTTTGTGCTGGCCAAATGTCAGTGTCCTGTGAGCAACATACATTGGGCAAAATGTCACATGTTGGCCTTTCCTTGCAGCCCTGTTTCCCTCATTGTGGCAAACTCCATGGATTCTGCATCCATTCATTGTGTCAGTACCGCAAGTACAAAGCAAATAGCACTTAAGCTTATCCTGTCTGATAGCTGGAGAGCAGGGAAGGATTTAGGACACCAGAGTTTACTGCCAGCTCCATCAAAAACATATGGTAGCCATAGGAAACCTCTGCAACCCAGTTTCCCCAGCGATGAAATGAGAGAAGCTATCATTCAGTTTGATTGACTTGTGAGTCAAAAACACGCTGAGTTCATCACACAAAAGACCACGTAAAACAACTGTCTGTCTGGGGTTTTTTTCTGGTCTTTAAAACAGGCAAAAATAACCCAGTGGAAATCACAAAGTGGGAAAAAAGTAGACAATGTGGTCAGTATTTTCTGCCTTAACCAGTACCTTTCCAGAGACCTGCACTGGTCATCTTCCATTGACGACACGCAGCTGAAGAAGCCTAATTTTCATGGCAGTACAATTGTGTGAAAGACACTTCTCTGCAGGGGATGTATCAAATTTAGCCTCACAGGATGGCTCACCAAAGCCCCCACAACGTTTTAAAGTTTGGCCAGAATGCCATCATGATCGAAATGCACGAATATCACAGTTATCTGGGGTTTTTTTAAAGCACTCAAGTGCCATAAAAATGGGAACATGCAAGATGTAAGTTACAAACTTGAACAAGTTCTGGCCTTGGCAATGAATCAATTCCTTGTCCTGCGTCTCCTTCTCTAGTTTTTAATAGCTCCGTGCTTTCTCTGCTGTTTAAGGCTCTGTCAGATGCTGATAGGCACTCACTCACTGCTCTGTTCAGACACTGAATCGCTTTGCACAGCTCCTTGTTTAAGGAGAGATTAGGGTCCTAGAGCCTGAATGGGGCAATTTGCTCAGCACTCTTCACTGCCACGAGAACCAAGAGTACCAGAGCTCAGACCCGTGCAGGATGAAGCTTTCAGCTGCAAAAGTGTAGAAAGAGGACACAGAGGACTCAATGAATAAATTACAATGTTTTTCCCCTTACCATCCAGAAAGAAAAAAAATATTTTTTCTTGTAAATAGGTGCTAATTAAAAATAAAGCCAGTGACATAAACAACAGGACTTCATCTCACACTGCTGCCAAAAGCCCCACACTGAGACCCAGCCTCCACTGGGCTCTGCATTACACAAGTATGAGGGATGCTACTCAAAGAGCCAGGTATAACCTGGCAGTGAGTAATTCCTAGGCTGAAAAGGAAAAAGGGATTTCTTACAAGCAGAGCTGAGGCAGCCTTTCCCCAGGGTTTGTAACACACTTTTAGCACACATCTTAATATGTTCATAACTGGCAACCCACATCTCAGGGCTTGTATTCCCAGAGTCCTGGACGCTGCTGTGAATAAACCCCTTCAGACCTCTCATCCCACCCCAGCAACTGAACATACAACAGCTGCCATCATTTTCCCCACTCTCTAGATAGGGAAGTCAGGCAGTGTTTTCCAGGAGGTTCTATCAGAGCGAAGCACAAAAATCAGACATCTCTAGACTCATCTGATATAGTCATCCACAAACCCAATCCTTCCATTTTCAAACCTCCTTTACACACAGAACGATAACAAACGTGTGGGAAGCTGCATGGTTTTTGTAAAGGTTGGGCAAATCAACCTTGCTCCTGCTAACAGCCAAGAACCCCATTACAGCCAACGGGAACACTGTGTAGCAACAGGAACTCCTGACCTGTGAAGAGCTGTAGATTTGGATGTCACAGCTGGGAAAGAATTGTTTTCAAGCACTGAAATAAGCATCAGGTGGTGTCCCGTGCTTTAAAGACAATCGCAGTCATCTCTAGAATAACATTCCAACTGCCACACGGATTCTCTGGGAGTTTGCTTACATGGCTGAGACTCTTCCACGCCCCAAGAGACTGTGGATCAACAACCCTTGGACACCTGTGAGAGCAAAATCCCTCCTGGAGAGCAGTTTCATTCCTTCCAGAGCACTTTCCTTAGACCTGTCAGCATAATGAGACTGTTCACAGGAGAGCACTGCTAACTGACTGAAGGGGAGGTAACCGAGATGTGAGGTGGTTTTACACAACTGCCTTCAATAAACCTTTCAGCTTCTTATCTTAGGGTCACGAAGGAGCTTTATTTTTCAGAGGAAGAAAAACGCTACCAGCAAAAATTATTTCTGTGGTCCTGTCCAGTACTTGTTGTAGTTCCTCGATTTAGGTCCAGATCTGCAAAGCTCAAGCTCAGTAGCAAACTTCTGAATGCCCCTTCCACTGTGTGTGCAAGTCACCTGGAAAAGCTGCTGGTGACAGTGTGGGGCAGTGCCACAGCATTGTGGTGCTGGGGATGCTCCAGGGAGGCAGAGCACAGCACAGGTCACGCAATCCTGCGCGTGGAGCAGGTGAAAGCACCAAAGCAAGGAAGGTAAGAGGATGTAAGAGTCTTACTGATGATGGATGGAACTTGGCAAGGCAAGGTAGCAAATGCTTCCAGGATTAGACTCTAGTCTGTCAGCTTTTCCGAGTGGGAACCAAGAGCCTCAACCTCCGCTGCCTGGCGTCTCCAGGAATCTGTGCAAATTTGGTGTAAAACATCTACATCGTGCAGAAAAGAAGACCACGGAAGTACTGACTTGGATCAGCTTTAAATGTTGCAGAACTTCACTCTTAGGAAACTCTCACCACTGGTATAAATCAATGAAGTTTCATAAAAGACAGAAAAATCACCACATGCTTTGCCAGCAATGACCCAGCCCCAGAAATATTTTCTAATTGCTTCTTGAGAAAAAAAAAGTTTATTATTTATATGAAAATTTAATTTAAGAGTAAAGCAGCCACTTATCCTTCTTTACTTCCTCCTCCTCTCCTTCACGGAGGGATTTGGAACACTAACAAACAGATGCAATGCACGCACATTTTTAATACTTGCATGTATTAAATAGTTGCTTGTATGCAAACTGTGACTTAAACCCCGGCAGAATATCCCAATATCCTGGCTACAACCCTGCTAATCATCTCAATTTCCAAAATGCAATGAGGATTTACAAGAAGATTAATTGAGAAATGAGGCTGAGGGGGTGGGGGACAGCCCTGCCCATTCGGGAAATGAACTCAGTGTCACCTTTAACCTCCAAGTAATTCTTTGTCACAGAGCACAAAGCAACTCATCATTCCAGAAGAGCAGCAGGACAGAAACCAAGCGGAAATTTATCTGGTTAAACACCTTCTTTCCCAGAGATTAATCAAAAGGGATGCTTGGAGGACTGGTGTCTTTGTGCTCACAGCACCTCCAAGGGCTGCTTTTAAAGTGCCCCAGCTGCTGCTAAGAGAGCAAAGGATCTTGGGGTGAGCAGCTGCTCCCCAACCCCCAAATTCTGTCCTCTCAAGTACCCTGTCCTGACTCAAAAGCTTTGTGGGAGCACCCCAGCTCTCCACAGCAGCCACTGGTCTGGTGACCCCTGGTACTGAGGGGCAGAAGCAGGAGGGAAGGGGCTCCTCAAGCCCCAGTCCCCAACTTCAGCCCTTCCGTCATCTCTTCTTACCTGCACCAGAAACGTGAGTGGGGCAGGAAATGACAGGGAGAACAAAGTGGTTGTGGTGTTGGCAGGGACAAGGGGAAAGTCAAAACTACAAGAGGAAGAATGAGATGCAGAAGAGGGAGTCTTCCAGAGGACACAAGCAGACCTGACAGAATGCTAAATCACAGTGAGAAAATGCAGCAGAAGAATGATGAACACGTGGTTTTAATTCTGTTTTTATTAAGGTAGAGAAGATGATTGAGAAGTCCCTCTCTAAAGTCTTTTATTTGCTTTAATGTCTTGCCAGGAAGGGCCAAACCAACACACTCCAACAGTGCCATACCTGAGTAGAGTGTCTGGGGGAACCCATCTGGAAAATCCAGTTCTGGAATTAGGATGGAGAAGCCAATGGGACCAAGTTCTTCTTTCCAAGACAAAGTTTATACAAAAGGACTAAATTCAGAAGCCAAAAATAAAGGCCTGCCTAAGATGAAGACACCGTGCAAGACCCTGGATTTAATTTATGGTCAAAGCACAGCAACAGTCTGGTGCACTTCAGGGAGGGCAATAACATCAGAGGCAGAGTTGGCCTGTGCAGCTCTGAAGGTACAGCAGAGCAATTCTGCATTTTCTGGAGCGGGTGGCAAACAGAATCCTACCTTCCTGCTGCTTCTCCAGTGTCCTTAACATCATTGGCAAAGACAAATGACAATGATGGATGCCAGTTTGTTATGCTGAGCACCACAAAACTGCACAGAGCAGATGACTTGCACCATCTTTTTAAGAGGTTGAACGTGTTGTGCTCCTAAAGTGCTGTTGTGCTCAAGAATCACTGAGCACTCCCTGCAAATCAATGCAATAGAGCCCTGCTATACATTCTGCAAGCACTATTTTTATCCTTTCCCAATATAACTTCCAAACCTTCCTCCTCCCCCACGTCCCTGCCACAGATCCCTAATTCACACAGCAAAAAACACAGAGTGCCTCCTACAATTTTTTCCAACATGTGCAGTCCTTAATGATAAATTTAATTTCTTCCTTTCTTTGAAACTCATCTTCATTCAGCCTGGCTCCTAAGGGAAATTAATGAGGGCTCAGTGAATATGTTTACATAAGATCTCCTCCAAATTTACGTTATTAAGCATTAGGAGTGTTTTTATCTGCCCTCTCTAAGGGATGGAGGGGCTGATGAGTCTGGCCAGAGATGTCTCAATACAGTGTCTGCTGTCCACTGGCCCCTGGCAGCCTCGGCAGCACTCACACCCTGCTGGCTTTGCTGCCAGCAGCCACAGCAGCTCTGGTGACAGAGCCCGGAGCAGGGGATGGGGTTACAGCTCAATAAAAGCTGCTGATTTCATCAGGAGCGTTCAGGGCTCCATTGGCAGCGAGGTGCCAGCACACCAAGGCACACTCGGGGCTGAGGAGGCTGTAAGAGCCTGGCTGTCCCCACTGTGACCCTCAGTCACTCTGTGCCCAGGGCCAGGCAGGAGCCCGTGGCACTGCTGTGGTACCACACAGGAGCCTGCCCACGCATGCTCCACACCCAGCCGAGCTGGACCCCAGCTGCTCATCCCCACGCAGCCTTTCTCAGGAAAGCCTCTCTGCTGCAGGAATTCCATCACTGCTGTAAGTTTTAGTTCCTGGTGGACTCCACCACCACAGCTCAGTCAGTAATACTGGAGAGAGGCTTTGGAGTTAGAACAAATCCTTCTGCTCGTTCTTATTTACGTAAAAGAAATAACACAGCTCTTTGTGTAGCAACAATAGTGAGTATCATCACAAGGAAACGTGCTGCATGCACAAGCATGCAAAATACGTATTTGTGCACACACTCACAACTACAGCTCACTTCTGTATGATAAACTGTAAATCCAGCTCTTGAACTAGCTCTCAGCCTGACTGGTCACACTGTGTCTGAGCAAGGCAAGAGCCAGATACCTTCTCCCTGCTGTAACTTTTGTGATGTCAGGCATCTGGCTTCAGTAAAGCCTGTGGTCTAGCATGGCTATTGGATCTAGACAATAGGATTTCAGCAATGATTAAAGATGCCTGTGGCTTCTGGGCAGGCAGGAACAAAGGAAACCCTTCTGCTGGAAGAGGGGTTCGATAAAACTCACAGCTGTCTCCACTTCTGCAGTTCTGTCTCCTTCATTAGCTAACAAAGCAATAGACTTTACTTCATGAAAAGAAAAGGAAACTCTTACTATCCTGACCAGCTTCCAACACCTATCCTGCAGTTCCTTTTGGCTCCATGTCTCCCCAGGTAGCCCTTGCCAGCTAAGGCAGAGTGGTACAAGAGCCATTACATCATCCACATTCAAGAACCAGAACTCTAATGGGGATCATTTTTCCTTCAATAAAGAAATATAAAGCGAATGCCACCCTGAATTCCCAAAGTACTGTATTAACACTCTTGTCAGCTGTAGGGCTTTTGGACTGCCACATATTTTTTTTTTCCCCTTTATAAGTCTATTTAAACCTGTCTGCATTTCAGTTTGCTGAAGCTGTTTAGCCAAGTATGAACTCCATTCATGGCCAGCTGTAATGAACGTCACAGGCTGTAACCCAAGCAGGCAGTTGTGCCTGTTTGCTGGAGACTCTCATTCAAAAAACCAAAGAGAACAAGAGTAGTTCTAGAGATGCTGTAAATGCTGAGCTGCTTGCTCTGAAAACTAATGCAGAGTCTTGTTCTGCATTAGGCCTCTGAGTGAGGGGGGTGTAGGAGGGAAGCCTTGTTTACACCAGGCTCTTCTGAGCTAACAACTTCTATGGGATATGTTGCTTTAAAGGCACTATCATGCATTGATTTAAGAGACAGATATAAGCATCTTCTACCCTTGCTGGATACAGAGCAGACTACGTAAAGCTCCTGCCCTCTGGGCTGCGTGGTAAAGAGCAGAACACGTCTCTTTTTGGTATAAATTTAAAGGGAGGACCTACAATATGGAGAAATCTTCAAAGACCAGTCAGGTTTCCAGTCCAACAACCCTGCCAAGTGTTCCTTTAATCCTTTATTTACCAGTAAATCTGCCGCTCTGTTCAGCAGGCTTTTACTGGGATTGGGTTTCAGCCTGAAACCCAAAAGCTGTAAGCATATGCTCTGTAGCCCTAATGAGAAACTCAATCTATTAATGAGCAGACCTTCTCCACAGGACCAGGTCTTGGCAACATGAGTCAGTTCCTGAACTTTCACCTCCTGCTTGGCAGCAGCCCAGACTAACTCCACATCTCTCAGCTGGCTTACATTATCAGCTCATTATTAACATACACCAGGGCCAGATCTCTTTTACATGCACCCAGCAAACAGGAAACTACACAAGGGGAGGGCTCCTCATTTTTGTCTGACTCTGGAGCTCATAAAAATGACTAATTAGAACCAGCTCTGGTGGAGGCACTCTGCAGATCACACATTCCCTCTGAGCCTTAGTCCTGACTGGGATGAACACCCCGGCATGCCATGGCAGCCCATGGCTAGCTGCAATAATCAGCCATCCCTTCCCTCTGCCACAGAACCTTGCAGCTCTTATCCCCCAGAGCTCGTGTGAGGCAGAGGCATGCTGCTCTCCTTATTTTGGAGTCAAGGGACCATAATCCAGACAGAACAAACAACATGTCCAACATCACACAAAGGCACAGAAAGCTGAATTCCTGCAGTCAGTTCCTCTGCAGACACCCCCTGCAGCAGGGAGAACTGTGGGAACCCTTTGCAGCCCATTTCAAAGGAGGCTGGTGTGTACTTTAGATCTGCACGCTCGCATGGGCTCACAGACCTGGGCTCAGGGCGCCACTTTGAAGTGGCCTGCGAGCCCCCAGCAGTGTACACAGCACACTTTGGGAAAGCTTCCCAGGGCATGTCTCATGGTCAGAGCTCTCATGGAGCACGGGAGAGAATTCTCTGGCACAGTAAACACTGTCCTTAATGACACACGACTATTTGTCATGAGTTGGCTCACTTTGTTTTCCTCTTACACGATTAGTATTCTTTACTTTTGCTCTCCAGTCCCCTCTCCTCAGCTGTCATCCTTCAGCTCAGAAAACTCAGCAAAACAAAACAAAAAAAAAAAAGAGTCTCTCCTCCAGATGCCTGGTTCAAATCCAGTCCAGCCAGGCAGCATCTGAAAGTTGCACCAGCCTGAAAATTGTTTCTATCTCATCTGAGCACAGATGCCAGCGGAGTCCCCACATCAGAAAATGTAGATGGAGATACACTCAAGGAGCAAGACAGGCCAGCAAAGTCTCCTCAGGTCAGACAGGTGGCTATTAGTGATGTGGATCAAACTAATGCTGTCACACAGCATTCTGGACCTGCAGTCATCCCAGCTGAAGGTGCATCCATCCTCTTGATGCACTGAGTTCACACCCACTCTGAAACACACTGTCAAGCAAACCAGACTTAACACAAATCAATATAAAATCTGCCAAAATCTCAGAGCCTACACAGCCCCTAATTTTCTTTGGCTGCTCAAAAGGTAGCAATTTATATTCCTTTTCTAAAAAAATTAGCTGTGGTTAGAATTACTTTTCAGAGCTGATCTCATTTCATAACTTGCCTCCTATTCAGATGGAATTTATGCACAGATGCTCAGAGCCAAAAATCTGTTCTCATTTACTCCACAGCAGAACAGGTAAAGAGCAAATATATTCCAGCCAGGTTGGTGCCTTGCTGCTCCAGCCTCCCCTAACAGCAGCAGGCACGAGGAACTCACAGCTGCCAAAAGTCCTGCTGCTCCAAGGGGATTTTGTCAGCTCTGCTCCTCTGGAAGTCTCATGCTGGTAACTAGAGGAGAACTAATACAAAACATTCTTACAGGGCCAAGATCTTTCAAATGCAAAAGAGCTGGAAATAGATTTTTAACTACTTAAAATGCACCATCTTTCCCAAAACTGCGGGTCAAAACCTGCAGAGAGCAAGACCTAAGGAATCCTTTGTGGAAGCAGTGGTGATAAGAAAAACAAGAGTACTTCAGATCAGCCAGTCAAGAATAAACCATACAACTCCTCACTGTAATTATGCCAAGATGATAAAACTCTGAATTCAGATGAAGGTTTGTTATCCAAAATAAGGTAGTCCCACAATAGAGGCACCATATCTGTAATTCTCCTAGGGCTGCTGAATTACCTTAGGCCATTCATTTCTAAGCAGGTAGAAGCTAATGTAAAATAACTGAAAAGTCTTTTGCAGAAAGAAATGCCTGGGGCCTCAACTAATGCTCAAAAAATGGCTTGGGGTCTTTGAAAGGGTGATTATGTAAAGGAAAGTGATATTATTAAAATTATAAAACCAAAATAAATTAAGGTGTATCAACATTAATGGTTGACTCAAGCAATGGGAAAACGTATATTTAAGCACACTTTCATTATTCATTCATATAGTTCCACATGATAAAGCAATGCCAGCAATAGTACAGGTCGTGGAAGAGCAGACATAAAAATTTGTTAGATATTTGATACCAGTCTGATTGCAAAGAGAAATTTCATTCCCAATAATGTTTACAGAAGGCAAAGGAAGTCCAATTCATCTTAAAAATAAGGGCATGATACCAACTCAGTCACAGCAATGGACTTCCTCCTTCTGGCTTTCTTGCTGCTTGGGACTGACTGAAAATCTGGGCAAGATAATTTTCCAATATATAAAGCCACATGTTCTTATCCTAAAAAATAATCTGGATTCCAGCAGCGATTTAAATGTTCTCTCCAAGTATGCAGATGCAACTCTTGCCTCCTTGGTAGGCCCCTACAGCTAAGAATGGGACCAGTCACTTAAACTGAAATACCTGCACAGGCAACCTGATTTGTGATGCTCAGGTCCCTCAGGTCTCAGCAAAATTAGCCCCATTAAGAAACGAAGCACAGTCTGGTGCCTACATATGGATTTAGCAATTTCACTTTATGTTAGCCAATTAGAAAACACTGGCTCTTTTCCTTTCCCAAATGCTTTCAAATTAAGGAGGGAAAAAAAAAAAGCAAAACACGTAGCAAAGGCTGAACAAAGATTGGTACTTGATAGAATTTGCATGTAAATCCTCCAAGATTCAATTTTAAGTAGAAGCAAACAAGGAAAATATCTACTGCTCAGCCTTTCACAACCACACCAACCTTATCTTGCATTTAAAGGCTTTAGAGGCACTTCAGGACTGTGCAGCAGTATTCGCAGTCTGAAAGCTGTGAACGCTGCCTGTTGCTGAATAAATACCAGATTATTAAAATTATCTGCCCTAAGAGCAAACACCAAGGAGGTGCTGAGCCCTGACTGTCCTGTTCTCTCCTCAGCCCACCTCAGACCCTCCCTCACTGCACAAACCCACACTGACAGCTTCAATGTGCTCCTGGCTCCTAAAGGATTAATGGCAACTGGCAGAGCTCCCTGTCAGTAGAGTTCTATTTTCTGTGAGTTTCTCCCAACCTCAGCCATGCACAGCAGAGATGATTCATCTTCCTTGGTCATCCCATCCATCTGGAACACAGGAAAGCCCTGGTTCCTGTGAATGCTGCCTCAGATAACATGTGTGATCAGGAACAGACCCACTGAACACTTACTGGCAAATATCTCTGGTTGAGGTATTTGAATTTGATGTGGGCTAGAAATATTTCCTTGGAGTTTTAGCTTCATTTCCTTTCAGAGAAACAATTCTCCCTGTTTTCCTTCAAGCTTACATACTTGAATTACCCTATCTCCTTAAGCAGCAAAAAAGCAATAACTCAACAGATCCAGGAAGTATCAGTGGCATTATTAATGCAAATAAAGGATTTTTCATAGCATTTTTAAAGTTATTACAAAAAGAGCATAAATAAGCCTCACTGATGGAATATTAGTATTAGATGTTGGTGGGAATCAATTGCATGATACAGTCAAGTAAAAAACTTTTGGGGCACATTTAATTCCTGTAACTGCCAAATAACCACACGAACAACTTTGTCCTGTTAAAACTCCTTCTGTTTTGCATTTTCCATTCATTTCCTTCCAGCCTCAACAGTCTCCAACTCAAAAAGCTTCAACTGAACCATAACAAGCCTCACAATAAAGCACCTCAAGAACTAAAGAAGACAAATGTTCTTCTGGCTTTTAAAGCTGCATTTCTCATTAGAAATGCTGCCAGTTGAAACAAATCTTGAAAGGTGAGCATGGGCTAATGGGCAGAGAAGTAAGATGGAAGCTGGCACACCTAGGTTTTATTCCTGATCTCTAGATTATTCACTAAAATACTAAATACTGGCTGCTTTCAATCTCATTTAAGAAGTAACTACTTGCAGCCAGGATCACATTCCTCATATAAAGCAGGATGACAGACAACTGGTACAGAAGATTTCATTCCCAACTTTGGTCTATTCAGACAACAGAAGATAGGCTCGATATTGAGAAAACCCAGGCAGCCTCAACTCTAGGTGGCGTTGGCAGCTCCTCTTAGAATCCATGAATGTGCTCCAAGGTATCAATCTCAGGGAGATTGAGACTGGCCTGGTCTTACTGCAGACAGAAAGAGCTGCTCCTACTGAGCTGATGGGAGAACTAGAGAAGTCTGTTTAGTAATGCGAAAAGTGACTGAATAGTTAAAAATACGCACTGGTTCTGTTGAGAATTACTATCATACTCAGAAAGAACTGAGCATCTATGAACCATCAGAAACTATCTCTCCATTTCTGCAGAGAATAATGGTGCCAGTAGGCAGGAACTGTGACTGCAGTGCCTACCACACAGGCACAGGTTAAATGCTACCATATCCCTGCCCTGATTACAGAATGTGAGTGAACTGCAAATTCCCCAAACAGAGCATTTGCACTTTTCATCCTGTGATTGAGCTGATTCACCCAACCAGGACTCCCCAAAATACCACGATTCCCGATACACTTAACCCTCACAGCTGCCAAACAGGAGCCTGAGTTAGTTCTCATTGGCACTTCTAGCAAGGATCTGATGCTGCTTAGGAGCTGCGGTTATGGATCTCATCTTTGGGAGGGTCACAACTTCCAACTTCTGCTGATGCTGCCACAGAAAGGGAAGTTCTGAAGGAGAAGCAGGTGGGAAACGGGGACCTTCACGACAGCAAGGGCTGGAAGCTCGTAGCGTCTGGCACCAGGAGAAAGGTCTCTCCTCCCCTGCTGATCTGCAGTTACAGAATGGATTCAGGGCTCGGGCAGCAGAAGAGGGCTGGGAGGTCTGTCCAGAGACACGTCAGAGCTGGCTGAGCCCCAGGACACCCAGGAGCACCGGGTACAGTGGGAGACGATTGCTGGAGGGAGCAGAGCCCTCCCTTTGCCAGCCTGCTGCCCAGGGCACTCTGCTGCCTTCAAGGGATGCTGTGGAAGAACTGCCAATGCCTCTTTGGCCCTGACACTGTTACCTGAGCTGTTCTCTCATCCAGGCACCAAAGCCAATGGAGCCATGGATCACATCAAGTCCAAACACATGGCTCTGGGGGTGACAGCCAGGCCAGGAGGCTCCGTGTGATTTTCCTCCTGGATCTCGTGGTGCCAGCAGGCCAAGAGCACAGCTGCACTGTGTGCTCAGTTCTGTGTGCTCCAGCAGAAGACAAACACACTCAAACAAGGCCAGCAAAGGGCCACTGAGATGCCTGAGGGACAGGAGAGTCTGACCCACAACCACTGCTTTGAGGCACTGCCTTCTGGCCACGGCTCTGCACTGAGCAGGAGCCATTTGGTTTCCTCAAAGCAACTTGAATCACCACCATCCCTCAGAGCTCTCTAGTCCTCAGTCCTAAAATGAGCCACAGCATTTGCACAGACTCCCCACGTGCTGGCTGAGCCCTGGACAGGGAAGGTTTGCACCAGGAGCACAGGCACACAAGGGGCAAAGCTGGATGCTGTTTGAGTCTCCAAAATCAGTTAGGGAGTGCTTGTAGCGCTCAGATCTCCCAGTCACGTCACACGAGTATACATGGCACCCTTAAACCAGACATTTCAGAAAGTGGATATGAGAAACAAGATGAAAATGTTCTCCCACTGTGGCCATGCCAGAGATTGCTTTGAATTTATTACTGCTCTGCTGCCACAAATTCTTTATTGTGGAGAGCCGGTTCACTGACAAGCAGCTCCTACAAGCAGCCAGGACTGGCACACACACTCTGGGTGTGTTTCCAGGGCAGATGCCAAAACAGGGCTTGTGGCCTCATGGTCTCCCAAATTACACCTGTAACTTCCAGAAGGAAGAGATAAATCACTCCCAAGTAATACCTGGCCACTCAGGTGAGGATGACCACGACCTGGTGACCTTTTCTTTGTGACTGGAGGGGAGTTTTGTAATTCTCAGCACAGCATTAAAATGCTGCTTAAGTCTACTCCTATGACAACTTTTTATTTCAAATGATTGTTTATGAAATTTAATAGCAGCAGCTCATTCCTGGGTGATGGTGTCTTTGACACAGAACACTTAAAGTGAAATGCAAGTGGCATTTTTGTATGGTTCCTGTACCGAATATAATCACAGCCCCAGCTAATTAAAGTGCAGATGAGCAGCCATTAGGTCTGTACGAGTTAATTGGCCTTCTCAGGGGCCAAAATTAAAGTTGTAACACATCTAGGGTACAGTCTTTCAGGCTGAATTTGCATTACCACATTTGGAGTCTGGGAGCAGCCAGCACCCAGAACCAGCAATTCTGAGGCTCAACCTACAGGGCTCTAAAAATTTGGTCATTTGTTTCCATATTTGTTCGTAGGCTGAGCTCTTGTGAAAATCCGGCCTCTGGGGTTTAAGCAAAATTCAGTCTGTAGTGTAAACTCCCCGTTTTGCAGCTGGAAGTTGATGTCAGTAGTTTTCCCACAAACTGAACGAGCATCTGGCATGCCAGGAGTCTCCTTGCCATAAACAAAAAATCTGATAGGTTTAAAAAAACCTTTCTATTGCCAGCCTTACGTAAGTTTGCTGTATTCATTTTCTGGTTTAGACAAAGTGAGCTCAAAAAAATACCATAAATTCTTTGCCCAGACCTAATATCCAAGCCTGAAACTTTTTTCCTTGGAAACAGCTTGGTTATTCAAGTCTGGTAAAAAATTTGCATTTCTTGTTCCTAACCCAGATGAGAAGCATAAAACCATCTACATGAGAAAAAGTTAAGAAAAAAAAAAAAACCCTCCAGTAGCAATAAACAGATCACAACCTATTGCAAAGTATGAAAAACTGGCTGCAACAGAATGTGACTGTAAAATGGTAATGCTGTTATGCAGACTCAATAGCTCGTTTAAAAAGAGTGCCCAACTCTTCCCTGCCTTCCTTCCTCTGGACTTTTTGTCCTTCTCCTTTCTGAGAATATGAATCTCTCAAATTATATTCATGAGAAAAATCACTAAATCACTGCTGCCAGTTGTTCAGGGCCTGGGCAAATATTGGGATCTCAGAGGAATTACAGACATGAAGACAGTTAACTGCTGAACAAAATATTTATGGTAGTTAATTGACAAGTAGTTAATTACAAGCTACTTTAAAAAACAAAGCTCATATTAAACTTTTTTCCATTATGAAGCGTGTTTTCCATTCAGTGAGATGCTTACAGGATATACCCAGTCAGAGAGAGCCCCACTGCAGCCTGAATGCTGCTGTTGCCAAGCTCAGCCTTTGGAAGCTGCACAGAATGTCACCTACTTGCTGCTATTTTCCCTGGAAGTTTAATACATCCATCCAAAATCCAGCCATCTAAATCCACTTGGCTCGATTCATTCATTTACTTTTAGTTTTGCCTTTAAGCATCTCTCTAGATGTCTGAAAAGAAAGAGATGAAGCAATTACTTGATTTCATCCTTGGGATTTTAGCTCTCAGCCTCGGCATGGTGCCTCTTTAGTGCTTGATGAGTGCCTAAATTCTCCCCAGATTAAAGAGGGTTGTCTTCTTTCTCTGTGCATTATACACACAGAAGAGAAAAGAAAAATCAAAGGGGTCCAAACTTCACTGGGTGGAAATCCACTCGGTTTCCTTCTGCTCTGGAGAGGCTGTGCCAATTTACACGTGACAAAGATCTATCTCAAGGCATTTTTCAAGCAGATACATACATTTAAATATGCTAGAAACCCTTAGCTATGATGTTAGAGCCTGAATGAATTCCGTACCGAAATGCCTCTTTTAAAGCTGTAAATATGATCCCACTGAGTCAGCTTCCAGGAGGAACCCCCCAGGACAGTTTGAATCTGTGCCCCAGAGATCACTGCCTATAAACTGGAGGAAGAGGAATGGTTTGCTCAATACACAAAGTAGGGCTGAGCACAGAAAAATAATTAGAGAAAGCTACTGTTGTAGTTCTTGGGTTTATTTCTGTCTGGAAGTCCTTGAATAATGATCCCAAATGCACCACCAGTGATTACTGTTTCCCAGTGATTAATCAGCTGCAGAGTCGCCGTCTTTTTCCTTCTTCATCATCTCCCTGAGAGCAGAGTGAGAAGCCGTGCAGTGGCTTTTCGAAATGAAGCATTTTGTTCAGCTGCTCCGTATGAAGCCCACATGGGGGCCATACATTTCAGACTTGAGCCTCTCTTTTCTCAGCCAAAATCCTTAATCTGCGAATTATTTGTACAAATGGGAATTAAAAAAGAATTTGCCCTCTTTTCCCCGATCCCTTCAGAGCCTGTGTTCCTAAGGCAGCTTTCAGCAGCCCTCCTTCTCTGCTCGATAAAATGCGTGCAGCAAATGCACAGAACTGAGGTGTGGGAGGGAACCTCAGAGATAAGAACTCCCCTGGACAAATTCCAGCTTCACAAGAGATCAGAGCTGACCCCTCCAGCTATTTTCAGATCTCTCTCCAACAGAGGACTGTGGCTTAAGTCCTTCTAGGAAACACTAAGGTCCCCAAACTTCCAGGGCCCAATGGGACTGGTCCAAAGGACTCCCTAATTTACAATGCCTATTTACTCAGTAGTAAGTGTAAATTCAGATGTTTTTCCTTTTCTGTGACTCCTAAGTACCCACTTACCCTGCAATAGTTATCATTAACATTTTAACCTGGTAACAAGGAATCAAATATATCTATGTAGATATATTAAGAGTAAGCAATAATCCACTCTCACGTTTGGGATAATATTCTGTTCACATCAAAGCTTGCTTTTTCCATGTTTTCAGCTTCTGCTGTGAATAATTTCACCCCTCTTCCAGAAAGCCCACAAATGAAACAAATGAGATCATACACAAAGATGATTGATCTAAGTGATAGAAATGCAGCAGCTAAATATGAATATATGATAACATGCAGAAAACTCTAAGTCTCTGATTTTACTTAATAAGGAGGATTGTAGATGAACTTACACTGCATTTTTCAATGGATAATCTCCTTCTATCAACTAGGAAGAACCTTACTGATGCTGCACTAAGAAGCACTGTGCAAACTTTCATTACAGAAGCTGGGGAGACAGCTTCTCTCCTGCTTAGAAACAGCTTCAGCCCATACTTCCAAGGCCTTTGCTCTCACTAGCAAGAAATCTCACTGCTGGGAGCCCTGCAGTGTTTCCTGAATGGCTGTTAAATTCAAACTCTAAAAATCCTTATCTGCAAAGCCATCTCAGACAGACAGTGTCAGCCGAGTCAGAGCTCAGCCCTGCTTTGATTCTCCAGGTACAGACACACCACCAAAATAACAGAGAACCAAATGTTATCCAAACCCCACATCTCTGACAAGAACATTCCCAAACACTGACATTTAGTACTCTGCTCACTGGTAAATCACACGTTGAACAGAACAAGCACAAAGTTAATACCAAAAAGCAAGAAATGCAGACCTGGACCCTATGAAGGAAAAGACAGGATATACATTTCAAGAATGAGAGCTGTAAGAGAAGTCTGAGAACCATTTCCAGCTCCACAGTGCCATGTTACCTGATGTTTGCCATTTCTGACAATAATGCCTGCAGTTAACACATTCCAGCTGGGAAGCAGTACTAGCATGTTAAAAAAACTCAAGCCTTTGATGCCCTGATGAAACAAACCTTGGATTTTTTTCTAGATGTGCAAACCACCTTTGTAGAGCACTGCTAGGTACTGTAATCAGCCAGCCCTTCTGGCCATTCCCAGCTGGGACAGAATTACATGGCCACAGAGTAACTCCCCTCCTTATGTCTGGAAATACAAAACCAATAAAGGTATAATCTAT
This sequence comes from Corvus kubaryi, assembly GCF_017639235.1. Taxonomy (NCBI): domain Eukaryota; kingdom Metazoa; phylum Chordata; class Aves; order Passeriformes; family Corvidae; genus Corvus; species Corvus kubaryi. The sequence continues at coordinate 7,179,513 of NW_024581124.1, read as the reverse complement.
GGCTACAAAAAAAAAAAAAAAAAAAAGGAAAAGCAAGGGTTTTAAACTGTATTCCTAAAATAATAGCTAGTGTTCTAGTTCAGCAGCTCTGGCATTAAATTATTTCATGGGGAGAAAAATAATTTACTTTTTAACACCCATATTAACTGCCTCGAAAATATTTAGAGGTCTTTTCTACTGTAACTTGAAAGGCACATCTTAACTTGCTCCTCATATCCCTGAAACTGTGACAAAAGCCTGCAAAACCCCCATCAGCTGTTGACATGGTTTTGTTTTCTGTAAAGACCCACATAAAAATTGATAGCAAACCTCAGTGCTTCTCTCCCTTCCTGACATAACTTGACCAGAGAATTCAAAGGGGTCAGACCACACAAATGCATGAATCACATTTGATCCTGGTTTATAGAAGTCAATGGAGTCATACCACAGATGGCCTTTAAATCTCCTGTGACCTGAAGGACTGATCAAATGCACTGCTCAGAGCACACTGGGTGTTTTTTCCCCCACTGTCACCACAATATTTTAATCTTGAACGTGCTGAGTTTCAAAGCACCCTTCTGAGGCCATGTTATCGCTTCTTGTATCAGGTGAACACAGCCGTGGTTTGCCCAAGGTTACACAGCCTGTGGTGGCAGAGCAGGGAAATTCTCTCCAGCTCCTAATTTCACATTTACAAATGTAACAGCAGCAGAGTACGGTACAATGGTTTCCTTACTCATAGTAGTCAACCCTTAATCATAAAAATTGCTCATGGGCATCACACAGAACCATCTAAAGATTGTGATCATGAGTCTGAAGGCACTCAAGAACATGGAATTCTTTATGTTCTTAACACAGGAGCCCCATAGGAACTTCTCACAGCTTTTATTTAATACAAGCTTAGGAAGGACTGCTCCCAGCTCTGTAGTTTAAAATCTCACATGCTGATTTTGTGATACTCATCTTAGGACTGAGGAAATGTTAAGTCATTAATGAGGTAAAAATGTTACTCTACATCATAAAACTCAGCCAAATGAGAATTAACCTAAGAAAGACCAGAAACTGATTGTCACAAATTCAAAGCCATGAACTCAGATCAGATGCTTTTATACCTTAAGGACAGTTCAAGCTGGAAATTTGTGATGAAACTCAAAACCAGGGAAAGCCCTCCGTGCTGTTGCCAACACAGTCAAGAGAAGAAAAAGCCACAGCAACTGTTGTGCATTTTCAATAGAAAGAATATTATGGTTCTAGAACTGTATCAGCATCCAGACTTTCAGAAAGGAAAGTTCATGTGAAAGCTGCTAAACAGAAGACAAAATAAAAACAAAAAAGAGGGGATGGGAGAATCTGAAAGTCTCATAGAAGGAGATAAACCCAATTACAGATCAAAATTATTTTGTCTTCCCCTTCCAGTTTTAGGCATGAAGGCAGCTCCACCAGCTTTCAGTGGGAACTGGGTGATTCTCTCTGCTAGTCCCTTTGGAAAATGCCACCCCCATCTTCTCTACAGACTCATCTACACCAAGGATTTTTCCTTCTTTCGTGTCTGCACTGAAGACAGTACATATTCCTGAACTGCCTTCACCCCATCTTCTACTTCACTGAAAGTAGACAAAAAATAGCACTCAGTTTAGTTTTCCCTTTTTTTAAATCCACAACTTTGCTCCCTGCACTCAGCAATGGGAAACAGATTCAGCCAGCCTTAAAACACTATCTCAGCAACAAAGCATGCAATGTGCTCCATCTCATCTCTCCACTCCAACTGAGTTTACAGCAGTGGGTGGTTTTCAAACCTAACATTTGATCAAAATGAAAAACCGGGCATTCCTTTCACCCCATGACAGGCAGGCTAATATAAATCACAGCCTTCCCAGCAAGGGTTCTTCCACAGACAATGAGTTGTGGCAGTGCCTCAAAGCTCAGCCCCGGCCATTGTAAGAGAAAGTTTCAGGTTTTTAAAGCAGGCCTGGGCTTTTTACAACAGTACTAAAACCAAAGGAGGGAGAGAATTTATGGTATGGTTGTTTGAGGGGCAAAGAGGGTGTTTCCCCTTCAGAAGTTGTATTTGCAGTGCATTGCTCTGGGTAGGTTTCTGCCAGTGCCTGCTTTTAGTTTTTTGTATTTCAGTAGCATAGAAATCTCCAAGTTGGGGCAGCCTCACAGCATTCTACACTCACACACATTTACACATCCCACAAGTTCATTCATTGTTCCCTCATTGTTTTAATCAGGGAAAAGAACCTCTTCCTCATCCACCAGGAGACAAGCTCTCGGATCTATCTGCTCAAGGAGAGGGCTGTACCAGACATCCTCTGGTTCTCATTTAGGAACACGAATGGTGTAGGTAAGCATTAAGCAGTAGCTGTTAAATGTGTGTGTGTGTGTGTGTGTGCACAACACTGCAGAGTGTGATCAAAGCAAAGCTGATGCCGTACACGGCGCTGCTGCCTTTCCTCCCTAACCCAGTAACCTATTAGAAATGCCCTCCAGCCTCAACAATTTTAAGCCTTGACTTCAAAAGATCAGCTTATCCTGCAGGGCTAAGCTGACTGACAGGTGGGGGTCAGGAAGAAGCCCCGTCCCTCCCTGCAGCCGGGGGTGTAGAGTTGCACAAGTGGCCGGGCACGCTGGGGGTCCTGCTGCATTCCTGGAGCCGTGCGGAATGGGCCACCTCGGGAGCTGGGACACCTCTGTGCCCCATGCAGCCCCCTGCTGCTGCTCCAGCCCGGCTCTGGGCAGCAAGAGCTGTGTTTAATGAAGGCTGTGCCACGGAGAGGCGAGGAATCGGGGCTTTTGTGGAAGTCAGCTATGTTAACGTGGGAGCTGCCTGACTTAGTCTGCCTTCAGAGAGCTGCTCACCTGCCAGGGTGCAGGGTGCCAGGGAGGGCTCAGCAGTGCTGGGCACACCAGCCGGTCCCACTTGAACAGATGCACTCTCAAACCCTCAGGGAGCACAGCAAGCGTTTAAAAGGTGCCTATCCCAAAAATCAGTGAGCATTGCTAACAGCTAAGAGTACAATGAACACAGCAGATTAAAAGAGGAATGAAGAAAAGGCCGAGAGCTTAATGAGCACACTGAGGAAAGACAAGCTCCACATAGAGAGGTTTGAGAGGCATCCAGGTGGAGAGGGCACCCAAGGGTTTGCCCCTTGGGGTTTGTGTATCTGTGATCAAAAGGTCAAGAACCACTGCAAGAGACACCAGGGCACAAGGTCTGTCACACACAGCCCCGGAGCAGGGCCCGAGCCTTCCCTCCACAGCTGGGGAATGCACAGCGCACAAGTCACACCTGGGCAGGTATTTCTCAGCACACAAATACCCACAAAGAGAATCGAACTGTACTTTTCCTCTACACTCTCTTCCTATAAAGAGGGAATATCTATACTTATTTATATAAAATTATACTTTTTTCTTCCCCAAAAAATTGTATAACTGAACTTAAAACACTTCTCTAACTAAGCAGTGCAGGGTTATATTCCAGCAACACGTCAGTTGTTTCCCTCAGTTGTGAACACATCCCCCCCTGCCTCACCAGGTTTGCTGATGGCTTTACTGTTCAAGGAACACATTCTCATGCAGTGTAAAAATATGAGATACAACAGCCAGGCAAATAAGGGTATTAATTACCTAATGAATGTATAGTGGTGTTTCTCTGAGAGACTAGAACCTGCTGTACAATCACATTTCCTGCCTCAGAAATATAAAAATCTAGAGGGAAACAAGTAAAATTATTTACTCCAAGTCCAGATTATGGGGCGGGAGGAGCAATTCAAAATTACAGGGAAACCAGTTAGTCTGTCTTCAGAAGGAGGTGCACACAAAGCTGACTTTGAAAGCCTTTTCCTGTTTTCAGACATGAATTTGGATTTCTGTGGCACACTATCCAAACCAGGCCACTGCTTTGACTTCAACAGTCAACTCAGCAGTACCAGAACTTTCCAGTCACTGAACTTCAGCTGTGTGTCAATTCTGTGACTGGTAAATAATGCAGGAATATAAGCACAAGTCTTGGAGCAGTGAGCTCAGTGTCCTGCAGCCGTGCTGGAGTCGCTCTAAGGGACCCCAGAACATCACTCATGTGTCACTGCACATCACCATACAAGTCTAAGAACCCATTTTTCAGATATGAGAATTCAGCATAATGAGCCAGAGGAGGAGAGAGGGGAAAATAATAACACAGGCATATGACAAAATCAGTGGGTAATTTAATGTGACTGTCAGCATTTCAAAACTTACAGAACAAATGCACCAGGCTCTCTGAAAAGTCATCATAATGAGGTAAGAAAAGAGACAATACTCTTCTGTACTCAGATTTAACTACATTCCAAAATAGTATCTCCTTTCTCCTATCAGCATCACGTCAATACAATCTGGAGTGGGAACTGATGCTCATACACAGCACCAGGCCTTCAGCTTATTTCCATTGCTAACTTTAAATAACAATGCATGAATGGACAAAATGCCTGGTTCATAGCATCCTCCCTTTCAGCCTCTCCCTTGTCTCAGTTCATTTCCCCGTGGCATGCTTTGTTCTTAAAGCGGTCTTAACCACTCATACATCAAAATATTTAATCAACATTTCTTAGTCAGGAAATAATCCTGCTTTAGACCGATTCAGTGGGACACTCCGCAGTGGATTCAACATAAAAAAGGGTCAGAATGCATTTCCGAGGGTGCTTTAGAAAAATCAATGCTGACATGTTTTTAATGAAAATCAATAGGCGACATTAGATAATGAAACAAACATCCCGCAGCACCGCAGCCGGGCCATTTAGGCAATCAGCTTCGGCAGCGAGCCGAGCGCTTGGGCGTGCAAGCAACGCGGCCTTAAATAAACTACTTTTTCTTTCCTTTTTAAACGAGAATTTCAAAATCTGCTTCCTGTGAACAATTTCCCCTTCTGCCTGTTCCCTCGGTCCCTCCAGCTCCAAGTAAATCAGCCTGAGGAAGCAGTGTCGTGGCTCCCCTGACAGTGTCCCTGCTTTGGGAGCCACTGACCCGTGCAGCCGCCGCGAATGCTTTGACAAGCTGCGCTGCAGCCCCAGCGGGGGACACAGATCCATTAAAGGCCGGAGTTGTGAAACTCTTTAGAAGAGGCCTGTCCCTTCTCAGAGTAATTAATTCTTTGACTGCCACACTGAGACGCAATGAATGAACACATACTCTGAGGAGTAACAACTATGCTAATGTGGAGAAGCTGTGCGGACAAAGAATACAAGTGCTCACTTGAATTGGGTGAGACTCTCTATATGCAAACTTACCGTGCCATACACATGCCTGAAAATCAACAGAACTCGGGAGAAACCCACCTCACAGCCCTACAATTACACCAGACCTTAGTTCACACTTGCATATTCCTTGATAACCATCTTTGCACTGGTTTGGGACCTACAAAGCGCAGTCCCAAAGCTTTGGATGCAGGCACAGGCACGGTCTCTCCCGAGTACGAGGATGGGATCGCAGTGGGACCCCGGCACAGCCACCACCCCACCAAAAACGAGCTGGCTGGGGAGCCCTGCTTGGGGGAGCCCTGCTTGGGGGAGCCCTGCAGAACACAAGCGTTCTCACAGGCTCTTCCCGCAGGGAAGGAGGAATTCCACCCACTCGGGCTCTGTGCATTTGATCAGGATTTGAGTAAGTCATCCTCCACGCCAAACAGCCCCTGAAGTCCGTCAGTGTCTTCCTGGGTCTGACTCTACCTGTGCCAAACCGTGTGTTCTGTTTGCAAGATTTCAAACCACAGCTCAAATGAAAAAAAACCCAAACAACAGCAGAAGTTGCAGCAGAAAATCATCCGAGAAAAAGGAATAAAACAACTAACAACCCACATGCAAAAGTCACTGATAAGAATGGAGAAACAAGGGCTCATTATTAAATGACACTAATAAACTGATGGCTGCAAGAATAAAACTTTCCACCTCGAGACACAAGCAAAACCCTTATCTCCGTTCTGTGTGACTCACAGCTTCATAAAAACAGAAAACAAAACGGAAACAAACAGCTGAAACATAACTGAAATAGAAACAGTTCTAGTCAGTTCCACTGCTTTAAATCCCACTGTTCCGAAACTAACAAGGAAACAAACAAACAAACAATTCCCTCTGTGGTTTGCAACAGTCACGCTTTCCAGGAAAGCTGGCAGACTGAGCAAAGCCAAGCACAAGCGGAGGAAGCGTTGCAGGTTTCAATGAGACCTTGCAATATCTGAGGGCACATTTGGAACAAAAGCCTACCCATGGAGTCAACAAGACGACGGCAAGATTCATTACAAAGTCAGACATGGTGTTTTGGCTCCTGGCTGGACAGAAGGCTGTAACATTAACACATGGTTCATTACAGCAGAATTAGAGCCTGGTTATTCAGGGCTGCAGAAATTAGGGATGGTACACATCAAACGTATTTTCCCAGGAAAACACAGGGCCTCCAGCCCAGCCCTAGAAAATCACTAATTATGGTGCAGAACCTATTTACACTCACAGAATACAACTTCTGTTTGGCAGTTCTTTGTCTTGATTTTTTCCACTGCAAAGGATTTCAAAGTTATCTTCCTGACAAGAAACAACTGAATATTTTTTCATATTACAGCAGAAATCTGAACAGAATCAAGATATAAAACTACGGAGTAATAGGAATGAATTTAATATTTTCTCTTAGCAAGCATACAATGATGTTTTATTAGCAGGATAAATTACTTTACACCTCATAAGCAAGGGCTGCTACCTTGAATTACTATTGCAATTCAGACAGTTCCACGTAATCAGTCAAAGAAGATTTTAAGTCATTGCTATTTAATGGCTAATTCCTCAAAAGACAAAATAGCTGAGCTCGTGCAATTAGCCTCCTATAGAATGAAAGTAAAGAAGATGTCATAAAATAAGTAAATGAAAGTAAAGCAATCCAAAGATCTTGGGGGGGCGAAAGGGAAGTTTCAAGTATTAATAGAATACTGTTAAAATACTTCTAACGAGTATAATATTCTATATTGATTTCTACTGAAACCCTTCTGGTAAAATATGCTTTTCAGTATAATGAAGCATGCTGCAATCTCATTTTGCAAGTTAGCATGCATTTGAAGAGTTTTTACTGAAAATAGGTTCAAGTCACCAGAACTGGAGAACATAACTCTGTCAATGTTTCCATTTTCTTAACCACTATGTATAGCAAATTACAATATTTAAATACCAGCACTGAAAAAAGGCTTCTTCCACTTAGAAATACATGTAAAATACCCAGCTTTAAAGCATCTTCCTTATTAACAATCTTTCTACAACATCACAATCTCAATTGGTATAAGTCAAAGGGCTTCTACAATAGTAACAGAGATTCCATATTTCTTTGCTCCAGCTAAACTTTTGTGGCATTTTAATTATATCCAGATTTTAGAGAAGATACAGATAAGTGAGGCAGTGTCTCAATCTTTCGTTCTCCATTTCCTTCTGAAAAGAAATCAATCAGGTTTTTGATGCTGCTAAGAACCCAGTTTGCAATTCCTTTTCCAGTGAGCTCATAAGCTCATTTCTGAACTTGCAAATTCCCACCCAGCTCCTCCTGCCTGTGAAGTGAGCTGGCCTGGCTGCTCACTGACAAAAGCAGGATAAAAAGTGTTAAGGGATACAAATCCAGGTGTTTCCATGATTCACACGTGAAAGCAACACTTGTCTTTCGGCCCACGAGCCTTTAAAGGAGCTGAGAAGGGGACAATTGATGAGGGATGGTTGAAGTATAGAAAATGATATGGAAGAAAGCAATATGGGAAGAACTGGGAAGAAGTGGACTCAAAACCAACACAGCACTGTCTAAAATCTTCCAGAGTGAGCCACAGAGAGGTATGAACATGCACTGGGGACGAAGAAATACGCTGCCAGGTGTTTATAATGTGAAATGACATGCTCATGAAAAATACCGGTTATTACAGTTGTTTCTCTTCTCCATGGGCTGCTTCAGCAGCCACTCGCTCAGCTCTCTTCTCTAAACTTGCTAAACTAATGTGATTAGCCCAATGAATCCCCAGAAGCAGCTAGCACATTTTCTAAGTGGCTGGCTGGCCACTGGCAAGGCGCTGCCTCAGCTGGATGGATGGCTGCCTCTCCCCAGAGGACAGCAATGAACGGCTTCAGAGCCCTCCTTCCTTCCCCTGGCAATCTGTCAGCGAGCTGAAAGCAACCTTCCCATTCCTCATCCCCACTGGTTATAGACCAGGGCATCAGTGAGCACACAAACCCGAGGGAACCTCCCCGCCACCTCCCAGCACACAAACGTGTGCACACCAAGCAAAATACTTTCACAAATATATTTACACACACACACTTTTTTTTCCTTTGCAGGGAGGGAATAGTAAGGAACACAGTTTGAGTATTTTAAGCATAAAGAAGTGCCAAAGCAAACAGCTATATGAATGCACTGTTTCTCTGACATGCTGCATCTTGATTATTGCAGGGTAAAATGAAGCCTCATCCTCTTATAAAAAGAAAAGGATAATGCTTTCTATAGCCAAATTACCCACTCCAATGCCACACTGACAGAATGCTCAATTTTCAGCTTAGGTTTTACTTTATTTTCAAGTACCAGGTGAGGAACAGCCAGATTACAATAAATCTTACTCCAAAGCATCTGCTCAATCTAGCTCCTCACCCACGGGCCCAAGTGTCATTCTGGCCCTGGGATCCAGGATTCCTGAGGTCAGACCCCCCTTTAGAGCTCACAGCCTTCCACTATCAACCCCAAAGCTCTACAGACTCCTCATCAGCTTCTCAAGCTTTACCACTTGCCACCTTGGTGACAAATTCCAAGTGACTTTACTAAGCAGCAGCAAATATTTCACTGCACAAGAACGATAAAAAAAAGAACTTGGGCAGGGGAGAGGGAGAAGTCTTTAAAGATTTTCCCTCTTCCCTCCTTCTCCTGAATAACAAGTCCATTTCATAAAAGATCAAGAGGGACCTTCTATGCCAATCTGTACTATCGAAAGCATAATGAAGAAGTCAGTCACTTCCTCAGTTACTGTGAGGGAACGTAAGTGAATTCCACAAAGGAACAACTGAAAGCAATCAGATTCACTTTCTGCACAGCTGGGAGAAAAGCAATGCTCTTACTTAAGTAAAAAAGGATTAAAAACCAACTTAAATTTGCTTTCTTCAGAACCATCAACCCGTTTGAATGAAGAGAGCTCACCTTTCAACTACAAATTGGCAGAAGTAGTGAATCACCACAGCAAATGCTGTGCCCTTCAAGGCTATAATAAAAAAGTCCTCGAGGCTTTTTTCCAGGGGTAGAACTCCCTCTACATCTTGAACAATCAACATCCTCCTTTATCCACTGTACACCAGTGCCCTTGTTTGCTTGCTGTGGCTGGCAGAGGTCACCACGAAGCACATGGCTAATGAGAGGCTCAGTTCATAACCTGTCTCAGGGCTACAGTTATTAGATTACTTTTCTTGCAAAGTGACATTTGAGATACTCCTCCCAGAGAACACAGCACACATCAGCTCCACAGCTGAATGGGTCTGAGCAGCCCATTCTGGGTGAAAGCACCTCCACACCGAGTATGCCCAACAAAGAGTCCTTCTAAACAATTCCAGGAGTGCTCCTGTAAGGGCTTTGCTGGACTCTGCAATTTGGAGAGAGCTGGAGAGTCAGTCTCTAGCTCACACGTCCAAACCTAGCAGGATACAAGGCCACAGCAGGAAAACACCCATCGGGAAAGGCTGCCGGGGGGAAAAGGCAAAAGCTGCCCTGTTTGGCTACTGCTAATGCAATTAGCCTGAGGCAATTCACACAACTGCCTCAGCGCCCCGGGCACCCAGAGAAAGGGCCGGTAAGGAAAATACATGTACTGATCAACTCAGCAACCCTCACTGGCAATGACTGATACCCTGTTTGGGCTGGCAGGATTTGCCAGCCGTGCCCACCAGTCCAGCCCTGCCAGCACGCTGGGGTACCCCACCACACAGTAATGGTGCTGCAAACTAAGGAATACACACTTCCCTTAGGACTGCATCACTGCACACTCCTTCAGGCTGAGAGGGGAGCTGAAGAGCAGCGGAATAACCAGAACCCACCTAGCAAAGAAAATCCACAGCTTAGCTACACTGTGAAATGCCCTAATGAAATACTCCAAGGGAACAGAGTGGATCAAGTCAGTCCTCCCCCCCGAATTCTGCCTTCACTAACACACAATACCGATGGGAGTGTAAAAAGTGAATCCCAGGCTGAGTGAGCTTCTCACCTTGATTGAATGAACAGCTCCTAGTTACAGCACTGTCACAGATGGCAAATGGGATCAGGAGGAGAACGGCGTTCAGCAGTCATTTCTAAAGACAGGGAATGATGTCCTGCACACCACTAGGATGCACTCCTCCCACGTGCACACTGCCTTCCCCCACTCCCATGTACCTGGCAGGATTCCATAGCTGCTCACCAACTGCTGGAAGAGAGAATACCAACTCTGTGCCATCTGAGTGGGGGAGAGGTGAAAAAGGCAAGGGAGATGCAGAATTACTTTTTCATTCAAATGTGAAAATCCAGAGATATGCATGGGTACAAGGAAGGGCAGAATAAAGCCTTAAATATTTAGTCTTTGAAGCTTTCACACTAATCGCTTAAGCCAACACAACATCTTAAAAATCTACGGAATTATCCAAAGCCTTTCTGTTAAGCCAGTTCTAAGGATACAATCAGTTCCTCTCCCGCCCTGACATCACACAAAGCGACTGAGGCAGCAGTTAATAAATCTAAGCCCCTGTGACAGATTTCATCTTCCACAGGGAAAAAAAGCTGCAGAGGAAACCGAAAAATAAAAGAGGATCTGAGGAAAAAAATCTATTCATTGATCAGGAGAAGGAGAATGCTAAATTCAGCTGGCAAACAGCAGCCTGGCAAAGGAGCCATCGAGACCACTTCCGAGTGTGCTGGCACAGCTTCGTCCTGGGTCGGATCAGCGAACCCCGGCAGAGGAGCTGCATGTTTTAAATGCACCCATCCAGCCCTGCAGAAGTCAGAGCCAGTTTTTTGGTGCATTCAAAACAGCACTCTCCCTGCAAATCCAGGTTCACATCTCGAAATTCCTCAATGCCAAAAGTGTGTCAAATGACCAGCTCCTCTGGAATTGGCATTCTGTAGGGGAGAAATCCTCACCTGCCACAAATAGAGCCCGTCTCACAAAGGGAGAGGTGGTCACTTTCTTTTCACTGATCTCTGCAAAACAATTTACAGTAAACCCACATCTTAAAAAAAGAAAATACTTCAAAGCCATAAAATTAAAGCAGCCTTTCTCCTATGCTACAGAGGATTATACACAGACTCAAGCACAGACTTGCTGAGGGGTGGAAGGGGTTAAAATCTGTGGAGAATGAGAGAAAGAGGCTAAAAAGCAGTTAACGTTGAAAACACTAATTTCAGTCCATTTGTGCATTCAGAGGCATTCCGGTTTGAATTTCTTCAGTGAAACCAGATGTCTCCAGCAATCATCAGAATGCACAGACTACATCATGATCAGCTTGTCCTGGGCACAAGCTCCAGCACATCTAAAGAAACTGGGGACTCTCAGAGAGGAAGCAGCTAAATGCAATAACCTGGTGATTGCTCAGAAACACAGCTCTCGGCGCTGGAATTGGGAGGGGGATGGAAAAGGACAACAGCAGTGATGAATCCTGAGCAGTGTCTGAGTCTGAACACAACTGTGAAAAAAGCGCATAATCAAGACACAAAAAGCTTCCCAGGGAATTAATGTATCTGGTTGCTCTGTCATTGCATATAATCAAATAGATGTTATAATAGTGAGACAGCCCGTTACAGAGACAGCTGTAATAATTAGAGCTTTAACAAGCTCCAACACAAAACTCTGCAACATGGCAGTGTCATGATCATCTTCACTCTCAAGCTGTCCAACTGAGAAGAGAGGTTGTGCTTTTATTAGCTTATATTAGCACACCACTTATCTAGTTTCTAAAAGCAGAATTAAAACCTTCTGCCATGTGCTGACACCTGGCTGCTGTCCAAGCTCGTACTTCATTTAGCATTATCACTGAAAAATGGGAGGCTTAGGCAAGACTGGAGGGAGCTGAGAAGACAGACGGCTGCCCATTACTGTCAGCTCGTTTCATGTGCTCACTTCTCCAGCCTTCAGGAGACAGGGATCTGCCAGAAATCACAGCAAGGAAAATTAAGTTTACTGAATTCACCAATTCAGGCTATTGGATCCCTCTTTTTGCCCCCAAGAGCTTGTCCCAGCATCAATTCAGAACAAACAGCTGGGATGGAGACGCAACCTCAGCGAGGAATTTTTCTGTGCCTGACACACAGTTTTTGTAAAACCACCATACTGGTGTATTCCCTGACTTCAGGAAACAAGATGAGCACTTTCTGGAAATGGGAGCCCAACACACCAGCTTTGCATACAGTTTCTAACACCATTTCCCACAGCTCACTCCTGCACCACTGCTCCAATGCTATTCCTAGCACAGAGAATTCTCCAGCTCAGTCCCAGGTCCATGCAGTGACACGATGGCCACTGCCCACTCCTGGCTGGGCTGAGTGCACTCCAATAGCCCTGGTTTTTTAACCACATCATATCTGCTCCATTATTAAATCCCCTTTTCCCTATATTCCCAAGAACACGGGGATATAGTGGTAGAACAAAGTTGTAGAAGAATTACCTTTTAACTACTTTGTGAGCCTCCAGCTGCTCTATTCTTCCATTCCAGAAGTTCCCTGAACCTTGCCAGGGCAGCAGTGTTTTACATACTAAGCCCAGGTAGATGACAAATATGAATATGGCGATTTGCTCATCGAGTTGAATACATAATCATTAGAAAAGTAATGAACGAAGAACACAGCAGGCCAGGAAAAAAAAGATTGAGCAGGCAGGGTTATGTATTTCAGTGAAGTTTCCTACCTGTTTATTAATTAATTGAGACAGCTTCTCAGAAACCTTATAGCAACAGGGGTTCCCATTTATTCCAGGTGAGCACAGTTTAACTGCTGAAGATCTCTACCTGGGAGGAAGTGGTTTTGATGTCAAGGGAAAAAAAAAAAAAAAAGGAAATTTAAAGTTTGAAGGGAGAAAAAAGTTAAGAAAAACAGCACCATCATCTGTTATAAACACATAATGGTCCTGCAGCAGGGGGAGGAAATCTCTCCCCCTTCTCAGCTCTCAGTTATCTGAGCTGCTGGATAAAACTCCACAAAGCCATCACTGCAGTGACCATTCCCATACCCTCAGACACTCAGAGCAGGACCTACAGAGTACACCCACCCCGACACCTCTTTCCATCAGGAATGCCCTTCATGGAGAAAGGAAGGATAATAATAGCCAGGACTTATGGTTTATCATTCTTCTGACAGTCAGAAAGTAAGCCTGAAGTGAACTCCTTTCATCCCTTCCCACCCTTTCTCTCTGGCTCTGTCTGATGCATGGGGGTAATTAAAGTATTTTACTGCCTGACTGACAGCCCAGTGCCCCACGAGCCACAGGCTAGTAAAGGGCATGCATATTCCACAAGGAATGTAAACACAGCCATGGCAAAATAGTCAGCAGTCACCTACATCAGCATTCCTAAAAATCAAGGAACACTCTGCAGAACTTCCTTTCCCTCCCTCCATTGATTTTTATATTAAAAATCAGACCCAGTCTCAAGTGAACAAAGATAAGAGCATGCACGTTCTTATTTTGCTCCGAGCATTCAATTTGCTAACGCATTTTAGCTAAAATTCCTGCTTAGTCACGCCTGACACAATCTAGTCTTTTAGGCAAACATTCCCTCCATTCTGTGTGCTGTGGCTGCCAGCCAGCTTTCAGTTGATGCACCCAGGGTTTTTCTGCTGGTGTCCAAGCACAGCGAGATCTCTCGGACCTGCTCTCACACAGCACTGCCACCCCTGCATATGCTCTCCATTTATAAACAAAGCATATGCACATTTATGTATGGGCAGGTCCAAATAGTGCACATTCATTTTAGAGATATCAAACAGAAAAACTTCTGAGTCAGGTTATACACAGGAAATAACTGTATGTCCTGAAACGAATAAAGCTTTCTGCAAGCAGCCAAAGGACATTATTCTTCACCCTGGAATTAAAGCTTTGTTGTAGGTGGATTTAAATGAAAGGCTTTGTCTCTATGGAAAAATGTCAATAGAAAAAAAATCATAATTTGTTGAACAAAACACAAACCCAAACAACTTCCAAGGCTCCTACACAAGGAAAGTGAAAAAGGACAGACCCAAAGCTTCTGATTAGAAGTCAAGCTCTGAAATTCTGTCACTGAACACACTGTTCAGCTGCACTTCCTTCTCAGCTGACTTCCTTAAAGTCCAGTGAGTTTTGTTTAAGATCCCAGACAAGATTTTTACCAAACAAAAGGACAAAAGATGCCCAGTGTTTTGGCCAACTACCTGACCACCGTTCTCACTGCTGGGTCCTGCCTAACTCGGCTGCCCATAGCTTTGAAATTCAGGGCAGGAATCTGCTAAAGAAAAGTGCAGAAAGAAAGAAAAGAGGAAATGAAGTTTTTCCCTGTTACCTGCACTAGTGCTCTTTGGATGGTGGGTGGCAAAGCAGCTTCCAAACACTCTGCCATAGGGGCAGTGGGAGCTGGCACACAAAGGCAGAAAGGGAAACCAGCCCAACTCACAAGCAGCTCTTACCAATGCTGAGGTGAAACTCTTCTTCTCTGGCAGGGAGAAGGGAATTCCACTGGAGTCAATAAAGGCTGGGAAAGAAATTCTCTGCCCCTCAGGCCACCAGGAACCTCTGCTGCTGCTGGTACAACGCAGCCATGCCCTGTCCTTCCCAACACTTGGGAAAAGCATTTAGATCTCCCTTCTCTTCCTGAGCTATTCTTAGGTTTCTTGTGCCTGAAGCTGAGAGCAGATCGAGTTTCCTCAAGTTGAAAGAGCACTCAGAATGTCTCTGAACATTCAAATTCTTCTTTTTCTCTTCTAATAGCAGCAAGTCTTCTCTTCAATTGTGCCTGCTCAAGGTTTTTCCAGAAATGCAGGAGAACAGAGCCTTCTCTGGAAACTGTTAACTGTCCCCCAAAATATCATTTCTGAGTGATTTTTTTAAGATAGTTGGTCTGTTGCCTCAGCTCTAATTACATTTCTCATGTCAATTAATTAAAACCATGCTAAATGAAATGCCAGTTTTTATTTAAAGTTTAGGGGGAAAAAAATCATGGGATACAATTAGATGTTACCAGACGTGATCTCAGCAGGTTTTCAATTATTCTATGTATAATACGTCCCTAATTCAACACAAAGCTGTAATTAAGAATGTAATTAACTTGTGGCATTCTACTGATGTCATACACCACCAGAACACATAATAGTGCAGAATCCTTAATGGATTGGTCTGTTTCATTGGGGATGAATTAGGCACATAAAAATAATTTATGATGGGAGCTTGGCCAACATAATGGCCACACGCAAAAAACAAAGCATAAAACCAACTCTGTCTTGTCAAGGACCATCTGGCCAGAACCCAAATCTGCACCTGCTACCTGTGGTGTGGAATTGGTGCTTTACCTTCAGAGCCAAGGGAGAGCTGCCTGGCTGTGTGTGCAGAGCTTGGAGAGAGAGCCCAGGGGCTGGTGAGGAGCACAGGGGCTCAGCCAGGTCCCTGCTGCAGCCTGGCCTGGGCAGCCTCTGCGAGCAGCAGCAGCAATGGGAGCTGCCTGGTGCTGTTTGGTGATGGACAGAGCTGTTCCCTGGGCACATCAGCTCCCAGACCTGAACAGAGCAGAGCTTCTGGGCTCGCTGGCTGCATTAAAAACCTCCATTTCCGTCTGGGTTTTATCCCACACTGCAGTGCATCCAATCAATCTCTGTGCTATCACACCACTTCAGCTTAGGAGAAACCCTCCAGGTCACTTCTGCTTATTAAAGGAAGGCTTCTGAAAGGCAGACTGCTCTGCTGTGCTGTCTAAATCAAAGATTTCTGTTCTCAGTTACAATTATTTGAACACCACTATTTCCTTAGGTTTTTTTAATATATGACATTTAAGGGAGGAAAAAGGGAGAATAAGGTACATTTCCTGAGGAAACCAAAACAGGTCCCAGAAGAAAGCCCTCAGAACTACAAATAACTGATCTCTGTTCACACAGTAAAATAGAAGAACCTACAAAATATTTATTTTTCTTTCAAGTAAGCCCTCTTGCAAGAAGGACAGGAGGATAAAAGCTTGATTTATCAGCTAAAGAATCTCCTGCACTATAGTTCAGTGGTGATGTGTCAGTAAACAGATGAAAATATCATCAGGTAAGGCACTGATGGGCACTCTAGGAAGCATCAAGGAACTCCAGAGCCATTGAATAGACTTCCATAAGACTTTGAAAGAGGACACTCCTGTTTTTCTTTCTCTCTTAACATTTAGTATTTCCCTTTTTTAAAAATAAATTCATTAATGGAGTGTCTTGAGCCTATTTCTGCTACTTGCTGAAGGAAATTACCACTCTGACATTCAAATAAAGTTCCATTCCGTAAGGAACTTCATACAACAGACAAAGTAACTCTCGAAGTGTTAACCACTACATTCTGTAAGTAGATTTTCTCAGCCTCCCTGTCAATAGCTTAATTAGCAGGAATATTTATAAAGATCTTAAAGGAAGTCTGACTTTTGTTGTTGAAGCCTAGAAAAAAATTAAATTCAAACCTAAAAACTGCATCACATTAAAAACTGGGGGAGGTTCTTGGAATACTTTTATCAAATACACAGGTCAGAACCATTCTTGACCTTCACCATGCCCAGCCTTTTCTGCAATGTGCTGAATCCTCATTCCCCGACAGCTGCGAAGAGTTTTTAGTGGATTCTACAGCATCTGAAATCTGGTGGGGAAAAATATATTTCTTCTGCATGCAGTGTGCCACAAGGGAATTGCAGATCCTCTGCCACTGCTCAGAGCCCACACAGCAAGCCAAAGATGACCACTTGACTGATTTGTAGGAAAACGTTGCTTTGAGATTCTTTTTTTCGTGCCCCCTGTTCAGAGACCTGAAGAAGTCAAGAAGCCCCAGGTTCTCCTTCCCATGATCTGTATTGTTGGTAAATTTTCACGGCGTGCACAGTTCCAAGCTGTTTGCATTTGGGTCCACCACCACCTCCTGCAGGTCTGCCAGGTATCCCAACACCCTTCCACTGAACCCTCCACTGCCATTTCCTTTTGTCCCCTCACAACTTCACTCTCCTGTGCTGAACTGTCAGCCAGTGAAAGGGAAACACACATCAAAATGTCCTACACCAGGCACACTAATCACCTGAACATCACCAATATAAAAATGTTCTTGAGCTCATCTTGCCACGGAGATTTTTCTCCTCTAAGCAGTTATCACATATACAGACACATTCAGAAATTACCAGACATAGCTCTTTCAGTTTTCTAAAAATCCCATTCCAATAAACCTGAACCAGATGTTGTCTTTATATATTTTGCTAATGCTATCAGTTTTTAATCAAAATGGAACTGAATTCATGGTCTTAGTTAACAGCAAAGCTCCTTTGAATCACAAGATGTCTCTTTCAGATCAAAGTGGCACAGAAAGAGTCTGAGTTCAAATTTATTCTCGTGTATCCAGGGTCTTTCTTTAGGATTCTTACCCTTTTTCCACAGCTCAAGATGTTGGCACTTCATGAATCAATCTCAAAGGATATTAAAAGCAGCAGGAATAGCCTACAATGAGCCAAAAGGTTCCTTCACAAAAAAAGAATGTTAAGTTTGCCAAGGAAAGCACTAAAAAAGTAATAAGGAAATCCAGACTTAAACTTAATTCATCCCCACATACATATGCATTAAGATACAGCCTTTAATGACAATTTATTTCTTCCAGAGTACTTCTGAGTGAGGCTGACAGAACAGACAGCTGCTCACCATTTCTTTATCATTGTGTTTAACTCCATGCAGTCATTCAAGACACAATATTCAGATGTTGTACTGAATTATGAACATTCTGATAAACTTTTTAGGCAGCTTATCATGATACTGTAGAGCACACTTCAGAAATATTAATACATTTACTTACACAGCCCTTTGCTTGAACAGAATTTTCCATGATTTTAAAAGGCTGAACTGCAGCACAGCAAAATTAGCAGCTACACTCTCAGAAGCATCTGCTAATACAGATGCCTAATTTAGAAAACCTGTGGCCTGATTTTCTGAAGGATTCAGTATCAGTGCAAGTTCTGATCAAATCTCCTGCTTACATTAGGGACAGCTATAAAAAATATCAAAGCATAATAGAAATGTGCCCTTTTTTCCCCCAGCATAGTGCTGTGTAGCAGGAACATGAACAGAATGTAATTCCCCAGAGCGTTACTAAACTTCTGTTTATCCTTCTACAATCTTTGCTCCTTCCGTGAGACTCAAGTTAACCTGCAAACTTATCCAGCACATTTGGCTACAGCAAGGGAAGATAAAAGAAGGACTTAGAAAATGGAGTCCTGAGCACCAAGGGCAATTTCTCAGAGGAAATACAAGATGCCTAGAACCAGATATCCTCTGCCTATCTCCCTTCTGTGGCTTGCATTTGGTGCCTAAGAACAAGGTTGTGGTCTTTGAAGGGCTGCTAAAAACGTGTTCTAGGATGCTGCCACCAACACTGAGCATGAAAAATAGCATCAGCTACATCATTCACAAAAATGCCAGAGTTTCTGTCAGATCCCCCAGTTAAACCCACGCCGAGCCCGTTCCATCCACACACCTTCCAGCCTCTGCAACAAACGGAGCCCGAGCCCACAGCCAATACAATACCCTCCTTCAGTCCAAAAGCTGGGATTTTTTCCCAGGAAGCTATCCATCCTGTGTGCGAAATGAGACAGCAGGCCCGTGGAGAACCACCTGTTCCTTAACCCTTGGCGTGCCCCAGGGCGCTTCCTCCTCCCTGGCTGGAGGAGACAGCGCAGAGGAGGAGGCAGCGAGAGGCTCTGCTGCTCTCTCCCTGCAAACTGGGCCCACCATGGCTCAGAAAGAGGAACAAACCCAGGACAATCCAGGTGCAGCTCTGCTATCCCAGAGGCAGCCTGCTCCCCAAAGACAAGACTCTCAGAATAATGCTGCTGCCACCATCGCAATTCTGCATTAAGAGTAGACTAAACTCAATTTTCAGACTCGAAAAGTCTGGCAACTTTGAATGGATTTTTCGTGGAATTAGACCAAAAGCTTCAAAATATTTTCATCCCCCTTTTTATGTGCCTTTTTGTAATGCAGGGACATGTTTGCAGGAGTTATCTGCAGTCATGAATCTTACTTAGTAAAAATGAATGCTAGCATTCATACATCATCATCACTTCAGAAAGAGAGATTAAGGAAAACACCATCTATCTTTGCCTCCAAAAATAAAAATCACAGGATTTAACCCAACTAGTGCTGCTCTTGGAAATGATTCTAGCTGGCTAGAACTCAGGATTCTCTAGCTGCCTTTGTTCTCAGAAACAACTGAACCACTTCACAGAGACTTTTCCAAAATCAGTCAGAAAACATGCAGCATGAAACACCTCAGTTAAAACTGCTACAAGCTTGACAAAGTCCCATTTTAAAAGTATTACAGTGCTAAGTGTTGAACAGTTACTCTAGCTGTGACTTTCTGATCATGGAGATCTGTCACTTTTTAGATAGAAAAATGTCATTAGACTCATTTTTAAACTACCAGTTCAGACCAAAGCCCCCTCAGTTTTACTGCACTTCCCTGACTTCTTTTTCAACATAACACCTATCCACTAGGAAATATCACATATGCAATGAATTAGACCACAGTCCTTTCATCTCCAACTGCTTTGAAATGTCACTTAGTAAACCCAGTAGAGTTTGTTTTCCCAATGAAAAGATTTCTCCACTAAACCTTCACATTGTGAATGTGCCATGTGGTTTACATTTTCTGTTCTTCAAAATAGTTTCCAAAAAGCTCACACTGTTTAATTTCATTTTCAGTTAAGAGGAGCTAAAACCTGAAATGTGGTGAGACAAATTAAAAATTATAAAGGGGAGTGGGGTGTGGGAGGGTGTATATTCACCCTGTACTTACGTAAAGTGCTATTTACACTTGTGAAATTTTAGTACAGAAAATGTCAATATAAATCCAAATGTATTTCTTCAATAACAAATGGAAATTTAACAAAACCAGAGGATGGCAACTCCCAACTGTCTTTCCAAGAAGGCAGAATGTTGGCTAACCAAATGCACAAAACAGAGCACATGTAACAGAAAGGGCAGCTTTTCACCCACTTTTGATGCCCAGAAATACTAACTTACTTGCCCAACACTTTGCTGATGGAAGAAGAAAGATCCTTTTGGAGTCAAAACATTACATCAGCGTGAATTATCCTCTGGACACATTCCTTTCTCTTCTGTGATCACTGGAGCAGAGAGTAATTTGGGATCTTAACTTTAAGTAGAAGTCTGAGCAAATGGGATGAATTCCCAAAAAGTGCTGACCACTTAGCAGGAGCTACAGGCCCACGTGCTCCCTGAAAGGTAACGGGGTTGAATTAAGCTCACCTGTGATTACAATGCTCTCATTATCAACACCTGTGTAAAGGGAAATTGTTCCCACCACTGTCCAAGATACACAAAACACTTCCAGCTGCAGCCCAGAGAGTGAACCCCCTCCCTCTGAAGCAGATATCTGCATTTGATAAGACAAATGACCCTCCTGAACAAAGGCCATTAACCTGATCACCAGTAACAATAACTGGAGCCATTATATTGACATCCAAAATTGAGTATTAAGCCCTAATTACCAGTAAGAACCAAAACACCCAAACCCTATAGTCCACAATGAAAACACTGTGCTTTCTTTCCACCCTCCCTGCGTATCACTCCTCTGTATCAGCTGGAAAGAACACTGACATTCATGAGTTCTCAGCAGTACATGAAGGCAGGAACCAGCACATGAACTATTATTTGAAAAAGTCATAGATGAAATGGGTAACTGCTGTGCTGATAAAACTCCAGACCAAAATTCCACCAAAACTGAGCTTCTCTCTGTGTCCAGAACTGTCAAGGCTACTGCATGACACAGGGCAGAGTAAGGAAATTTTTATTTCTTTAGAGGTGAAAACTAAATAGGTAATCAAGGATAAATACATTTAAAATGCCTCTACTTGTAACAGCCAAATAATTTGGATTAAATGTACTTTAATAAGCTGAACAAATGGACTCAAATGAATTGTTTCAAACATCCTCCCATGAAGGATACTGAAATAGTTCTCTTTGAACTGCACCTATCACTTATAAAGAGAGTAATTATCAAGAGAAATTTCCGAAATCACTTCAGCTCTAGCAGTGCCAAATTATACCTGGCATCCTGAACAAGCTCCCCTCTTCCAACAAAGGAATATGTAAATGCTGGGGGGGGGAAAAAAATTCATCATAAACTATTCTCTGTCTGTGAATAACACCATCAATGTCTGACACATCAAATCCACTCCTCTTCATTGGAAGAGAAACTGCATGGAAAACAAGGGGGGCTGAAGACACTTTAGCAAGCAGCCATGACTCGTTAGATAAATAAACTCTGTCAGCCAATAGCTTATGCCAGTGTCTTGGCAGTTCTTCAGGTACAGGTTGTAGCACTAAAATCTAATCTTTGATTTTAGAAGAGTACACAGTCCTAAAATAATGAACGAGGAAAAGTCAAGAGAAACTAATAAGCCCTGGTGACCCACAGCTTCAATCTGACACACCCTTATTAAAGCAGAAACAAAGGGAGGCAGTGCAAGAACCACAAAGTACAAAAAAGGTCAGAACACTCCCGAAGTCTAAATGGGTTTGAAGCATTGTTGATTTGCCCTAGAAAGCTGAGAGATGCATTTCAGGCTCTAGATCAGGATCCAGATTTTAGAGGTACTCAGAACTTGTAGATTCAACTCCAATTCACACATCCCAGCAACTGACAAAGGTGGATCCTCTTCCTGTTCTCAAAACAAAAACAAATCAGTGTAAGTACTGTTCAAAGAAACCATTTGCATTCTGTGACTTTCCGGAGCAATATTGCCTAAAGGCACGATTTCTTTACCTCAAACCAGTTCTGACACTACTGCGCTACAGGATCATGTTTAAATGTCATCTGATGATTCCTATTAAAAGTGCTACAGTTTCATCACTACAGCTAATTTAATTCTAAATGAATTTTCAAAACCAAGACTAAAGTTCAACGGAAGCCTGAAGCTTTGAGGACCTGGGAAGCTTTGAGCCTGAAATACAGCAATATCCAACTTTAATCCGTGAAAGAGCCAAGGCTACACACGAATCTCTGGTTCTTTGAATAAGGGTATAATGCAATAAAGACCTTCCAGATGGACCTTGCACCATAGGTGTTTCCACATCTGTCTTTCAAGACCAGTCAGCACCATCCTTTTATCTCCAGACTGCTCATGACACTCCAAAGGAAAAATGAAAATATTCTAATTCCATTATGTCACATACAATTGGAAAAATTCCTTTTACCAGCCTGCTGACCTTCCAAAGCACAACACATCAGCTTATGGAATCAATATGAAAATGTAACTAATGGGCACCTGCAGTGAATTGTTGAGCACTATCATGTGATGCTGATCTTTTATCAGAGCAGGGTTATCCCTCAGCAAAAATGAAACAGCAATAATTCACAGCAGTCCCTGATCTGCTGCAGGTAATAATGTAAAAAGAACTTGCAATTTACCCCAAAGTAGAAAATATTTTTCCTACCCACATTATGGTAACAAAAAGGTAATTAAGTGCTATAGTCAGTCCCATTTTACAGATGAACAAATGAAATCTGACAGGTTACCTCAGCATTCACATCTGCACATACAGCTGGGGAGAGAAGTACAGAAAATAGGGAACACCACTTAGAATTCCTTGCTCTTTCCTTTTCTCACTGTGATGGAATGACAAGGGAGCATGTTCAACACATATACATGGGGAGAGAGTTCCCTATTTCTGAATTCCTTTAATAGATTCCTTTCTGAAATTATCAAGGGTTTAATTATGAAAAAGAGAAGCACAAAGGCATTTAATACAGTATGAGCTCAGTAACATCTGTCAAAAAAGACTCCTTCTGAGCACCTATAAAAGATGGAAAATATAGCAATTAGTCACTCTGCTAAAAAAAACACAACTTATTATTTTTAATAGTAAAAATAATGCCATCTAAAAGACAAATATTTGAAGATATGTGATGAAGGCACAGCAGGAGAGACACGAGAGACCCAGTCAGGAACCACCACAAGCTTATGCAGTGTCACGTCAGCTTTTCCAGGAGGAAGAGGCTTTACACTCAGGTTAGGCACGTGCAGCTCCCCGTGGCTATTGGTGCCAAAGCCCATCACACACAAAGTCACCCAACAAGCACCTCACAGCACAGACACTGGCCAGAAAACATGGGGCCTTTTCTAGCTATACCCACCCATACACTGTATGAGTGGAGTCTAAAGCCCTAATTACAGCTATGCACAAAGAGAAGCATCTTCTCCATCTAAACAGCTCAGTACTGCCCACCCGGAGCCACAAAACACCATCAAATTTCACATCCCACCAGAAGAGCAAAGGAGATAAAGAAAGCCTAGATTAAACTCATCATTAAAAATGTGGGAATGCAAGGAATAACAACAGAATGTATACGAGGAAATATGACAAAACTGTAATACAAATTGATTGTCTACAAGATTTTACATAAATCTGCAGCAAAATTGAAACCCTCACGAGTTTTTAAGATGATAATATTCCCAAGCAGGTATCCACCCTCATTAAGGGGCAGCCGAATTCAATCGCCCTCTTCCCCAACGTTCTGATCAGTGAAAATTACCAGGTATTGAGAAGTCAATACTGTATTACCTTCCCCACGGTAGTTATTTATTCTATTTGCTACTCTTTATTTCGTGCCAGCAGAGGTCATTTGATTCTGCAGTGCAAAGATCAAACGTTCTGGCTCTTTCCGCAGAGATATGAAATTAGAAAGTAAAAAAACACCCCTTCAAGTCGTGCAAAAATGAATCAGATGTAAAAGAATAAAGATGGATAAAGCATAATTACTATGTCCACCAGCACACCCACAGCACCAACCCAACGACGGCTGGAAATGAGAGCATGGAACCAACGCGCTCCAGCAGCACAGCAAATGCAGGCCACCGGTCAGGATTCAGTCTCCAAACAAGTCTGATGGCATGGTACAGAGACTGACAGGGTAATTCAGCTGCAGACAGCAGGAATTAAATTGGTAATGAAATCAGAAAGCTGTAGGGCCTGACTCCATGTCCACTGATGGCAAGAGGGAGGTTCCACCTGGTTACAGCGGGCACTGGAGCAGGGGACACCGCAGAAGGTCTGTGCCCACCTGTCCAGCTCTGCTTCTCCTCCATCACTGCTCCAGGAGAGCATCCTGGAGGGACAGAGCATGGACAGCACAAGCATGGCCCCTGCCCACAGATTTGCCCAGGTCAGACTCCTGCAGAGAACATCTGGAACTGCCAGGAGGGCAGAGCTCACCCTGGCATGGCACATGCCCAGTGCACAGCAATTTTCACAGGTCTCAGCTCTAAGGACACATCAACTCCTTCCCTGTCATAAGCAAAATTATCCTTTCAAATGTTGCTAACTTGACATCCCATCAAATCACCCATGGACTGTTTTCTCAGCAACCCCACAAGTCTCCTCCTGGCATGTTTCATCAGGGTATCAGTGCTTCTCAAACGAGAGGTCAGCAACTATTTTTAAACAAAGGAAAATCCAGAGTTTCTACCCCCTGCCCCCCTCCACAAGCTCTGTTCTTGTAAACCACTGAATTCTTGGCTGAAGTTCTGGAAAAGAAAAAAATTTATTCAATCTGAGGCATATGCTTGGCACGAAATACTTTAGCTGAAACAGTTAATGGTTGGGGAATTTATAAGAAACTAAAACCAAACTCTCCTAATGACAACTCTAGTAAGAAGTAGTTCTACCAATCCTGTTTGTAACAATAGCACAAGAAACTCAGGGTTTGGGGCTTTTTTTTTTTTGTTTGTGGGGGCGGTGACAGTGTGTGTTTGGTTGGAGCTCAGTAAAATAATTTTATCTTAAGCATCAAAAAGCACATTCTACCTGCATTAGGAAATGGCAGTATATTTATGTACATTAATACTCACTTTTATTTGTTCAACACGATACAGAATCAGCAAAATGAGGGAAAAAACCCACCCAATAGAGAAATAAAAGCTGCATCATTTACTGAGTGCCTCTCACGTTCTCTAACCTCTCAGTGTTTAATATCCTGCAGTGGATATATGATGTAAGCAACTCCCAGAACAAACCCTTTTTTTACTGGAGTGTCCCAGGGACAAATTAAAGCCATACCACTGCAATTGCTGGGCTGCAGGACCCAGCTCAGCCCTGCTGTCCCTCCCCCCACCAGGCCCTGCCTTCTTGCTTGCTTATTCAAGCGGTAAGTTGATCCCAAGGTGATACAAACTCACCCTTTTTAAAAAAAAAACAAAAAAAAAAACAAAAAAAAACAAAAAAAACCCAAACAAACAAACAAAAAAAACCAAACCAAACAACAAAAAGTGTATTTTATGTGCTTTATCTCCCTGAAGCAGTTTCCAGAGGAATTAGAGGCACGCCAGGGTTGGCACAAAAAGAGGGTGGCTCAGTTTGGGAGAGGGCAGAAACCTGGCAGCATCAATTTACATTGGCTCAAGCTGGTAAGGAACAGCAGCCTCAGGCAATACAACTGGTTGGAAAATGGAATTTCACAAGGACAGAAAAGAACATTTTAAAAGTTAACTTTCACTCTTAATCAGAAGGAAAAATTACATGGTTACATAAAGTTACAGTGCTTTCCAAAAGTCGTTTGGAATGACAAATCTTTTCACAGCAGTTAAACAGTTCACTTTTGTACTACCAGTACAATATTACAGAAAAACATTAATAGAATATCTATGCTGTTATCAGTTTTAATCTGAATACATCTACTTGAAGTCAAATGTCCACCAAAAATGGAGCGTCATCTAAGTAAATCTAGGATGCAAGCCCAATTTAAAAAGGAAATTGTTTTGTAAACTATATCAGTTTCAAAAATTATTTTCAAATGAAGAATTGTCCAGTTGAAAAATGGTACCAAGCAAAAAAATGCAGCAGTTACCTAAGTAATACAACATTAGACACAGTGGTGGGGATATTTCACCATCTGCACCCTGGGACTGCTTGCTGCAGTTAATGAGCAGAATCCAGTGGTCCAAGCCCTCTGCTGCATCAGCGGGCATCAGCTTTCCTTTTATTTACTTAAGATTTCCTCTCTGGGCACAGAAAATCTGTTTTTTAAATGTGCTCAGGAAACAATTCAGTCTTTTTTTCCATCCAAAAGCAAAAACTTATTTCAAAGTTGGTTTTGTTTTGGTTTGGGTTTTTTTAATATAAATAAGCAACCTTCCCAAACTTTACCTTCTTAGTTACCATCAAAGTTTTCATATAAATGTCAAATTCCTACCACTGTTTTGGGGCTCACTGTTGGCTTCATGGTATTGGAAAGGGCAAGTCACTTACAGCAGGTGGGTGGCCTTAGAGAGAAATACACAACTAAAAGCACCACACAGAAATTTTGGCAACAGCCATTAATGTAATAAAAATATTTAAAATTTCCCACTGCACTTCTACAAAACTATAGAAACTTTCTAACAAGTGGAGAATATTAAAAATAGGATGTGAGAAGAAATGATTTAACAAAAACAAAGACGTTTGACCTTACCCATGACACTTGTAACACCAGTGGATAGCAAAATCAGGTTCAGTTCTTGCAGCAGTGTATAATAGATGCATCCACTTGAGGGGACTTGTCTGGCTGCTTGCATCTGTCAAGCTGCTAAAACTGCCCAGTTGTAAGAGAAGGCTCTGGATAATGACGGTGGCACTACAATTAGCATGATCTCTGTTATTCAAGCAAAAAAAGTGCCAGAAAAGGCTGTCTCCAAGCACAGAGTTACTGACCCAAGATTGTCAGTGCTGCAATAGTAAGACATTAGCACATTTCTTAAGTGTAGAGGCAAAGAACCACTTAGTCACAACGTACTTCCCTAACGAAAAGTTCACTTAATTGACCAGTGCTGCAAAGCTGCCAGTAATTTTAGTGATGGGGATGACACTTTGTTTATGGAATTCAAGCTCAACAGATTAATATGCTTTAGACTAGCAAGGAAAATAGAAGAGTACACTCACTGGGTCATTTCACTGGATACAGTTGAAAAGAAAAATGGTGACCTGAGGCTGTGTATTGACCCAAAAAAATGTGAACAAATAGATAAAGAGAGAGTATTTCCATTTGCTAACTAAAACACAGGCACTGCTGGACTGAAATTATTTCCAAAGCAAGATGCATCCGCAGGCTTTTACCAGATACCTCTAAGTGAGGAGACTGCAGAAGCTATGAACTTTCAATGCACCATTTGTCCGTCCCTGTTTCAAAGGGGTCACATCTGTCACTAGAGCCTGAGCCAGTCCACAGAACACAAAACAGTACAACTGCTTGAAGAGCTGAACACTGTGAAACTGTTTTGCCAGGGTACTGAGTCTGTAAAGAAGGCTGAATAAAATATAAAGGACTCAGGCCTCTAAGAGCAAGTCAGGACAAGAGCTTGAACTAGACAAAAACAACTTTTCTGACCAGAAAGTTATTGCTAATGACTATGGAGGAGAGACAAGTCAAATTTCAGCCAAATACCTTAAGCTAACACCTTATAGCATCCCAAAATATTGCCTGCATTTGTATCACCGGATATTAAACAAATAAAAAAGTCCCACTGGAGAAGGTGGCCAAAGCAGGGTCAAGTGTTTCACCAAAGTGGTAATCACAGGGGATAAGAGACAAAGAAGGAAATGATTGACAAAAACAGCAAGGCAGTGGTAATCCTGACAGCAGGATTACCAGGTACAACTCCTGCTGACAGCCTTCCTTACATAAATCCACTTCCTCTTCGGAATCAGCTCTCCCTACTGAACAGTAAATGGCTCCTTCAAACTGATGGACAGGTATGATTGGAAGTCACCCACCACATGCATTTGCCTTCCCTAACATCCTCCGTTTACCTTTTTACATCCCTATTAGATGGTTTTCCATTACTGTCCTTACACACCCGTTCTCTCGACTTGGTGCTATTTTACATCTTTTATCATAATATGCTTTTTGTCTCGCTGGGAATGGCTGGGACACATCTAGTGGAGCCTGCCAGATATGAACCACTGCCAAAATCTCAGTGTGGCAGCACAAACTTGCATGCAGCTTATGAGTAAATTAAAGAGTTTACCAAAGCCCTGGAGAAAAGTGGGATTCAACACAAGAAATCTCTGACACCTCTTTAATGGCATGATCGTACCCTGAAGATTTCAGGTTTTAGTTTACTTATTCGTCACTTAACTGTCTTAAATAGATACAACCTTTACCACACTTAGGAACAAAAGCTCTGAGAGATTTACTGCAGGGGGGCATTACCTTGAAAACTCTAACCAGGAAAGTTTGTATTCCAACACTTTTGGCAAATTTGCCATTATTCACAGAGTTTCTGGCTATTACTTACAAGCCACCTTTTCAGTAGTGCTGAAGTTCTGCTTTGTCATCAGAGTTTAAAAACACAGAACTAAATCCCAATTCACAGTAAAACCCCATCCCTTCATCCCAATGAACAGAATTTTTCAATACTTACTAATATTTGGCCATTTAAGGAAACCTAACATTGTGCTGTTTAGTACTTGATTTCACACAGATACTTAGCTCTGCATTTCAAGAGCCAGACACACATTTATGCATTAGAAAAGTGATTACAGGGATGATATTTTATATCACACACTCATGCACTTAAAAGCAGGTTCAAACAGCCATTTGTAGTACAACTGCTGGGTGTTTTACTAGGTAAGTACAGTGTCTAATAAACTTTGATCTACTACCAATATGAAAACAAAGTAAAGTGGAATATTAATAGCACTATCTCCATTTTGAAAGGGTTATATCCAGATGAGAGATTAGCCACTTACAAAAACTCCATGCAGCTATAATTTAACATAATGCAAGTTCCTGCTGTGTTCTTGGCTAGCACTAACGTGATGAAATTGAGAAAAAGGAAATTTAGGAAGTTTTCCATAACAGTAGGGTATGCCATGCTACTGAACTTTCAAAATAAGACATAAAACCCCCTCACTGCTTGATTAATTTAAAATCAGAATGAAACAATATTCAAAATAAAGAGCCTCAATCAGTGTCCACTGCAGCGTAACTAAAGCAAGGACGTACTGCAGGATTGTGGGATGAAGAAGAGCAGAGCCTGGCAGTGCTGTACCAACCTATGGATGCACAGCTGTGGTTGCATTTGTCTTCAAACACTTCTTCTGCACCTAAAATCTTGGTAACTCCATGTACCATTAACATCTTCTCCTGTTCAACACTTTCTTGCACTTACAGATGCTTGTGTAAACAAATCAGTTCTCTAGCTGTGCATCCTTAAATGCTTTTTTAGGGCTCACTGTACTTGGCAGTTTCTATGAGCCTTGTTCTAGTTCACTGCTAGTAAGAAACTGAAGATTCCCACTTATCTGTACATTGCAAAATGAAGCCAATCTTACATTTGTGTTCACATTTATGCTCTGCCTCAGAAAAGCTACTAAAATAAATAAATAATCTTACTTCAAGCTCATGAATACCTCCTATAGGCTGTAAAGGGGCTTAAGCACATGCATTAGCACTTTGCTGAGAAGAGGTCATTTCCTGAAAGGAATATATATACACTTGGGATTTACTTATGTAAATACAATTTCACACACATCCTCTCCACCTAAGGATCAGCTATCCAGTAATGGGTATGTAAAACATGTGCTTGCACCTAAATGCAAGAGCACTTTTGCACACTGACTTTTACACATCCTGGTCTGACTAGAGGCATGGCTTAAATAAAATGCCAAGCTTCTTTCTTGAGATTGAATGAATTAACATTATTGGCCAGATAATAACCCTAGCATAATGGCACACTGAGGCCTAAGGCAACATTTCAGGAGAAGTTTCTTAGAAATTCAAGCCTGATAGGAGATGCTAATGAGTTTAGAGAAGTAAATATAGCTCTTTAAATAGCAAACGACAACTTGTCTATAACAGTAAGTTTCTCAGCACATTTACAAACGTTTTTGCTTGTGAGCTATAAAGTGACTTTCATTTAGTTGGACTTTAGCTCTCAAGAACAATCACTATCCTCACACGCCAACAAAGAGAGTGCAAATACACGAGGGGAGCGCAAATGAAATGCTCATTAAGGCTCCACTAGGAAACTATACAAACACCTTATTAAATAAGTTTAATTAAGTGGCTCTTTTCTAAACCATACAGTGCCCAACAATGCTGAGAGGCCAATTCCCCGCTCAGAACCTCTGCTTTTCTTCCCTGAAGGGAAGTAATATTTTGTCCTTTATTCTGGCAGAGCACAGCCCCGGAGCCCCCAGCAGCAGCTGCTGGCAGTGCCTGCCTGGGGCACCACTCCCGACTTCTCTCCTGCATGGCTGAGTCAACGCTGAGCCAGGTTCCAGCAGGGAGAAATGGCTTAAGGAGCTGGGGTGTTTATAAACTCTCACTGTAGCACTTTCTCCCACCTCTGAGGAGAGCCCTAGCCTCCTGTTTCTGTTCTATAAATACTTTCAGAGAGAAAGTGCCCATATATTGGTGCCTAACTCTGCATATTAAGCCTAATGCAAAAGCTCAGTGGAGAGGATGCGTTTGTGACTGCAAAAGCAGCCCCAGAAAACGCCAGACACTCTTTACAAACCTTAACCCCGTGCAGTCTCTGAAGGTGAGCACGAGGTTGATATAATTCTCACCTCCAGGCTACAGCAATCTGAAGAGAAACCCGCGTTTTAGACTCTTCACATCGGCACTTCCAGAGCGTGTCAAGGCACTGGGACTTTACGTCCATTAATTTTAATGCACGGTGAAATGACCGGCATTAAGAGGCCATGCAATTTTCTGCCAAGTACTTTGTTTTCCCTGCCGACTGGGGTGGGAAAAGTCCCTTTAAGAATTGCTACTGATTCCGCTCTTGCTTCACCCTTGAGATACTTCCGTATCTCTCACGGCAGCCTCCACAATCAACTGCCCTGGGAGAGAGGTTGGCAGGACTGGACCGAACTAAACAATGAAGAGTCTTTTAGGAGTAATCTTCTTACAACAGTCAAAGAGCACCACTAATACCAACAGGATAAAAGGCAATTTTTTTTTTTTTTTTATTCCTAGGAATGGCAACGACTGCAGCCATTGCAGATAGCTTAGCAAGTTTCCACAGCCTCCCACCGCCCACCCCGAGGGGGAGGGGGGCATGTTTTAATAAAGCATCCACAACCATCATGTTTCGTCTGAGCAAGAAAACAAGAAGTGTTGAGACATGGCAGTCACCTACTATTCTGCACACAAATCCCCCTTGGGATCATGCACTGTCTGCATCCCTGAATCACTTCAGAGAAGATTTGCCTTTGTCAAAGGAACTCTCTCATCACAGGGGTTCAGCGATGAGAAAAACCAGCAGATCATTCAAATGACCTCTCTGCTAAGCCAAACTTGTTCCTCAGCTGTCCCTTTAATCAAGATAACAAGCATCTTGTCCAACCCAGGTGACAGCGCTTCCATCCAGGCTCCGGAGCTAACACCGCACAATTCCAGTATAATTTAAAGGACACCATTCCTAAACACTGTCACCGTGCTGCTCTTGGAGCTTTCACCGCTGCCCAAATTCCGCCCCAAGCTGGCACTAGGACACCCCCTCTCCAGAGGGGCTCCTTTAACACGAGGCAATAATTACGATTTGTAAAATCATCATCGTTGAGGACGAGAGAAAGTAAACTTTGCCCGTTTCTCATCTCAGACAAACGCAAGCTCGCAAGGTTTCCCACCATTCACATAAACAAGGCAGAGAGAGAGCAGCAGAGAAAGACAGAGGCAGGATTTAAAGGAAAAGGCAGGGGGAAGAGGAGGAAGGGGCAGTTTAGTTCACACGGCGGACAGGAGGGCTCTCGGCTCGGGAAGGGGTTGGAGCCGCCCGTCCGCGATCAACTGGTGCCTGCTGTGCGCGCCCCGGCCGCCCCCGCGCCCCTTACCTCCGCAGAGCAGCGCTCCGAGCAGCAGCCCGGCCGCCCGCGCCATGCCGAGGGGCTGCCAGGGGCTGCCGAGCCACGTCCCGCCCGGCCCCGGGGCTCCTCCGCCGTTAGCTCTCCGCGCCCGCCGCCCGCGCCATCGCTCCGTGCGCAGCCCCGCTCCGCGCCCTCAGCGCCGCTCCGCGCTAAGCCCGGCGGGCACGGGCAGCGCCCATGGCGGGTACCCCGGCCGGCACCGCTGCCGCTCCCTGGGCAAAACTTTTGAAGCGGGCGAGCAAAGGGAAGGAAGGTGCGTGAAGCAACGGGGCTGGCGCGTCCCCACGGCCGCTGTCCGGCTGCGCTGGCCCCGAGCGCCCTCGGCCGCTTTCCCCGCCTTTATGAGCGGCCGCGGCCGCGGCGCGCTCAGACAGTTTTCCCTGGGAGGAGGGAGGGAGGGATGAAGGGAGGGGGCACCGCCGAGCCCCACCCTCAGGGGCGTGAGGGGACGGGGACTCACGGCTGAGAGAGCGCTGCAGCGGGACCCGCGCCGGAGCGCCCGCCGCGGGCAGCTGATGCGGTGAGGCAGCGGCTCAGGGCGAAGGGCTGCGGAGGGCTGTGAGGGGCTCCAGGCGGCGGACACGGCAGCGAGGAGAGCCCTGGTGCGGGAGCGGGGTGCGGGAGCGGGGCGATGGACGGCCCGTCCTGGGAGAGCAGCGGTTCCTCCCCGGCCTCACCGCGCCGCTCCGGCGCTCCCGCTGCCTCCGGTCCTGCTGGGAGCAGCGCACGGTAAAAACAGAAAACCGAAAGAAAAGAGCCCTGTCAAAACACGAGACTGCCCTGTGCACGTTCCCCTCCAGGCAGAGGGAAACCCACCGCCAGCCACCTCGGCCCACCCGTGCTTCCCTCACCTGAGCCCACTCGTGTTTCCCCCACCTGGGCCCTGCCACCGCCTCCTCACCCTCTTGTTCTGCCCTTTGTACACGTTTTCAGTTCCATCTTCTAAACATAATTCACAGGCAGCTGTTTCATCCCTATTCCTTTAATTTTCACGCTTTCCCCTGAGTATCCTGGATAGCTGGCATCTCTTCCTCCTTCTTGTGGCAAAAAGAATGTAAATATTTGTGGCCCAACAGCAAACGCACTTCTAATAATATTTATTACAGCTGTGGCACATGGCAAGCAAGGGGCAGGTTAGGAAGAAGTAGTGAGTATTTGAAATATTTCAGTCTTAAGAGGTATTGAGGGCAGAAATCACCTAAGCAGGGAAACAACCCCTCCACACACACTATGACAAAGCAACACCTTAAAATGGTGTCTTATTCCACAATCTGCTGGTTTTATCCTGAGAAATCAGGCTCTGGTCCTTCAGGCAAATACAGGCAGTCCTCTGTAGCTGGCTAATCAACCAAAATCAGTGAGGTTCTATCTGTAGTCAGTTCCTGGAAAAGGTGTCAAAGTTTATTATTAGCTATTACCCTAAACAAAATGAGTAAAGCATATTTTGGCAGATTCTAAAAAGCCCATTGTTCATGCAAGACACTATCCCTAGCTCGATAAGCCAAGTCAGGAAAGAGTACCTTAGCACAGAGATTTCCAGGGAGGAACTGCAGAGAACTTTGTCAGGAGTATGCTTTGTACTGTCATGGTTTACATGATTTTATTGTCAGTAGCAGCTAATTCAAATGTGGAAAAAGCAGAAAGAGGATATCATATGGATGCAATTTCAACATAATTTTTCCCACAAGAATGTGAAGAAGCATTTCTCATTGAAAAACTCATTCAAAAATGTGTAACAGCCTTAATCTCTTCTGCTTGATTGTAGATTTTGCTAGACGCTACAAATACTTGTTGGATGAGTTTAAATATAAGAATCCAGCAGCTGACAGTAAAACACAGCAGCTATCAAACATTTATGTCCTGCACTTGAATTTGTAGATAATGTTGACAATTCATCTCATTTATAAGAAAAAGCAGACATGGTGACAAGAAATGCTATTTCTTTCCAAGGCAACTTTCACTAGAGGACCAAAACCCAATCCTATCATAATTCATAAACTATCAACATCTGTATTCTTCAAATTGTGAAAAACAATTCCGTCTGATGTAAATTAGATGGAACATGAGATTATTCAGGAGACCTGACAGGTAGTAGAGATCCTATTTATCAAGTCTGAACTGGAGTCTATGCATTGCTTGCATAAGAGAACCAAGTTTTGGAAGTTGCACATTGAGTCCATTGGCAGAGGCTGTCATGGATAAGAGGCAGAAGTCAAATAACACGGTGATAAAAATGGTAAAGAAGGCTGGACAGAATAGATTTCACTACAGCTGTTCTTGCTCCTGTGAAATGTGATTTCTTGTCTTTCCAGGTACAATAATTCAGTACCAGAATTTTCAGTACAAGCTCTGCCTAAGATGATTTGCTTAGGCTTCCACTTTCAAAGAGAAGTGAAGGAGTTAAGTACACAAATCACACTCAGATTCAAAGAACCCAGACTAATTTCTTAATGCATTTATAATGAAAATATGGGTTGCTGTGAGCAATTTATGACAACAGTTCAATTAGCACCAAGCACAAAAACAGAGCAGTGTGTCTGAAGGCAGGGAAGAACATATAAGAAATCCTGGAAAAGGAAACTGTAACACTTGAGACTAAATTATACAGAAAATGTCATTACCTACCTTTGATACAGTCCAAATTATATCTCTAACATTAATCAAAGCCATTTAAATTGTTTTTAATCCTGAATATGTTTGGATTTTTGTGATGCTTGATTGCTCCAAAGTAGGTTTGTACACATAAAGTTAGATTCTGACATTTTATTAATGGTGATTACTGTGCTGCTCCTCAGATTATCCAGTTGAAGGTTAGTTTGCAGAATCAATAGAACATCAGAATCTCAGGAGTTTCATTTTGAAGTCTTTATGGTCTCTCATGAGTGTCGACAGGCAAAACCAAAATTTTCAGTCTTACATGAAGCATATTCCCTGCAATAACTGTGAGGAAATAAGGAACATGCTCAGAAGCAAGGAAAGTGACAGTGCACCAGAGTTGTCTTCTTAAAGTCAGTCAGCCTCTAAAAATGTTCAAATGTACCATATAATGTACTTTAGGCTGAAAATGCAGCCTTTGAGGTCTCTCAGCTCCCTCTCTCTATTTTGCCAGCCACAGTGTTAAAATCATGTGCCAATTCACTGACCCAATGCTAAAAAATGAAAGCAGAAAGAAAAACCCATCAAATTGAAGCTCCGATTTCCGTGTGCGGGTAGCAATTGCCAGAGGAACTCTCCAACCCCTGTGCAGGGCGCTGGGGTGTTTTGTACAATTTGTGTTTTGTCACTGCGCCTATCGCATCCATGCAGAAGTTCTGTGCATCAAATACATCTCACCAACATTTCTCAGGTGAAAACATGATCATATACTCAGAGAAGTAGAATTTTGTGTAGGTGATTGAGCATTACAACAGGTACTACAGCTATCCAAATTGCTATTTTTTTTGTTAGGGAATGCAAAAGCTATAAAGTTGTCTTGTTCTCTGCATGGGATGGATAATGTTCATCAAAAAATGGAAAACAGTTGAAGTATAAGATTGTACACATTTTTCTGAACATGAAAATGTGGGGGTTTTAAGGCAAAAAAATACTAATATTTGTGCTAAGTACACTTCCAATATTAAAGGAAAATCAGAAACCTGTCAACCCTAAGACTGGACTGGCAGCAGAATTGTATCAGAAGGAATAACCTGATAGAACTTTGGAAAGCAGGCGTTGGGATTGTGGTGTTCCCAGCAGTTTAGCACTCCTGACGTACCTGAGTGTAACAGACATTGCAGTCTGTCATCTTGAATTTAATAACACTGTAGTGTAAAGTAATCTTTGCTCACTACTCTGTCATTTAGGCAGAGCTGTAGAGTGCCCCGGATCCTTGTGAGTGGGTTTGGATGTGATTCCTTAGCACTGGCTGCCTGCTCCTCCAAGGCCCATTGAACTGCTGCTCAGTTTGAGGCATGCATTGTTCTCCTGGCTCTGCATCATCCCAGTGACTCTGGCTTTTTGGTGTGACCTTAAACAAGGTCCCTCAGTGTCCCTATATGTAAAATGTGCCAATATCACCACGTGGTTTGTGTATGGATGCAGAGAGGAACAAGCTACACGTACATTCTGCTATTCTTTAAATGGGTAGGACTAGGTGGGTGTCCGTTTAATGTGTCTCTCTGCTCTCTCATGTAATTATTCACAATTATAATTTTCATAACTAGTTCTCTTTAAATATAGAATTTTAAATGCTTGGCATGTGATTGTGGCCAGTTCAGTGCAAGTGTCCATACAGAAATCACATTCTGTGTTGTCCCATCTAGACAGGATTCCAAAAGAAAGAACAGGAGAGGGATGCACCCCAAATTCTGCCAGAGATCTGAAGTCACATAAAGGAATAGAGTGAACAAATACTTAACGTTCAGGTTTATACCATCCCTGTACCTGGGTGCATTATCATCTCTCTTCTGCCTTCTGTGCTTTGTTTGCAGTTAGGAGTATTGCCATTTAAAGTGATTTTATTTTACTCCAGTGTCAGCATCTATCCTTGTAATGGAGATATAACTTGTATCTCTCGCAGTTACTCACTCGTGCTGCACGCTGACAGCATGGCCTGGCTTTGTATTCAGTACCTCTGAAATGGGGTTTTCTACCACGGGGCCTGGCATTGTCATCTCTTTGGCTGACAAATGTTTTTAGCAAGGACTCGGGATCACAAGGTACTGATATTCCCAAAGGAATCAGCTCACCTGGTCACTGTGCTCTTTCCTAGTACACAATCGGTATCTACTGCATGGATCAAAAATTTGGGGTGCCACGGGTGGATACCCTTCAGCTTTAGGTCTGAAGAGGTGGCTTTTTGGACCAGAAGACCACTCCTCAAAATGCAAATGAGCATACAAAAACCCAGTAGATATTGAAATCACTGATATCAAAGGGATGACATATATGGCCTTCCATCCTACCATCGACACTGCTGCCAAAATGAAGTACATTTTGGTAAAAATGGAGACAAAATGCCATGTGGTTAACATGGGTTTAGGTATTGATTGTCTAATTCTGTTCACAGTTAGTTGAGTAAAATAAGGGAAGTATCTTCCCTCTAACTCCACCACTTGGCAAATTTATCAGTGAGGGGCTTCTTGGGAACAGGTCCAGGAAAGCAGTGACAAGGTAAAGAGCATATCCCTTAAAGTGGGTCATTTGATACAAAAGAAATCAGGATCAGTGAATCTTTTCAACACTTGAATTTCTGGTTGCAAAGGCTTCACCTCACACGTCAACTTTAGAAAAGTTATGCCATTAACCTAGATGCAAATTTAGTTTCTGCATTTATATAAAAAAACCATGTGCATGCAAAAGCTCTACCAAAATTTTCAATATCTGAAGTTTTTGAGGAATCTGATCTTTTCCTTCAATGTACCAAGAGCCTCTACACTACTACGAACTGCACTGGGTCAGACCAAGCGGTCCCATGGCTGCTTTTGTGGCATTGTCAAAACTGGGTGTTTTGGGAAGGGTACAGGAGAGCAAATACGCAGTGAAGGTGCTTTTCCAGGCTCTGAAGATTTGAAGTTCAGAGAATTCCCAAGCCAACAATTGTATCAATATCTTTGGTATATTTCTCTCCCTTGAATTTTTCCAATTATTTTTTAACCCATCTACATTCCTGAGCATCCACAAATCTGGTACCTATTCTAAGGCCAAATACCAGTGGTTTTATACATGGTTAATGGTGTCATCTTCCTTAATTGTTTTAATTCCCAAACTATAATAACTGTATTATAATGATCAGATTTCAAGACACTCATGCTTATAGTAAATACTCAATTACCAGCAACGTTTGGGACGATGACCTTCCAGAGATGTAAAACACAAACATAATTTCATCATTTGAGGACAGCAAATGCAACAGAATTTGAACAGAGCCAAGAATGAGTATTTATTTTTATATAGCAAATACTTACTGAAATCCCTGGCAGTATTTTTTTTTTTTAATCTGTAATGATTCTTCTCTTTGTTTCTTTGTGTTATCCAAGTGTTATAACCTGGATCTACACACTCGTGGGAAGGACCATGCTGGAATAACTAGGAGCTCTAGATTCTATTGCAATGGAATTCTGTAACCCGCTAAGTCTGTGCCTTACACGGCATTTTTCATGTGTGTATTTTGTAGTATTTATATATATGAATAACCTTTGGAACGATTCACTCACAAGTGTTTCTGATCCCTCTTACTCCTTCCCTTCTTGTTTGCATAAAGTAAAATAAATGAAGATCTCTTGGTAAGTTTTAAGTATGAATACTATGAAGCACTCTAGGATGTTTTCTGCAATGTGAATTAGTGTCCTGGTTTCAGCTTTAAGACAATTATTTGTCTTCATATGTACGTACTAACTTAAAACCAAAAAATCTGTCAGATACAGTATTTGCAAAGGTGTTTGTCACCTCCCTGCTGCACGTTTGGATTTGCCCGCAAAACTTTGGAATACTCAAGTTCCACGTGTTGCAGGCTGCACTCTGAAAAAGGAGAGCCACTTCAAAGTGCTGTGCCCAGGATAAATTGCTAATCCGGCTGAGCCCCTGACACCGAGCTGGAGTTCAACCAGTGCTTCCAACACGTGCTAACAGTTACTGCTCCCTGGAGCTGCACCCAGGGATGCAGGGAATGGATCTGGGATCTGGGAATGGTCATGTCAGTGCTGGCTCCTCGGACAGGATAACCGAGGCACAGCCGCCGGCCAGGAGCGAGGAGAAACCTCCTTTAGGGCGGATTTAAGCGCCGGGCTGCTCTGAGGCTGAGGATGCGGGAGATTCCCGGGTTGGGTCGCGGGATGGATTCCGGGGATGCGTTCCCAGAATGGATGCGGCTCCCGGGCTGGATTCTGGGGATGTGTTCCGGGGATGGATTCTGGGATGCGTTCCCGGGATGGATTCTGGGGTTGCATTCCCTGTATGGATGCGGTT
>NW_024581124.1:7116885-7140491 GCF_017639235.1 Corvus kubaryi | reverse complement strand
GGCTGGATTCCGGGGCTGCGTTCCCGGTACGGATGCGGCTCCCGGGCTGGATTCTGGGGATGTGTTCCCGGGCTGGATTCGCAGCGCTCGCAGCTCCCCCTGGCGCCGCAGGAGCGTCCCGGCCGGGCGGCCCCGCCGCCCCGCTCCGCAGCCCGCGCGGATCCCGAGCCGTTCTCTGCTCACAACAAGCGCATTATCCCCCCCCCAATGACTGGAACATGCCGCTTCTGCCGAGGCATTGTCGGTCTTTGATGCAGCACAATTAGAAGAGGTTCTCATTTAATTACCCAGCATAATAGGACCTGAAATGCTGAAATTCAATCTTTCACGTAACTGCTGCTTTTCAGCAGCCCTCTGGGCTGATGAGGATAATGTTACAAACTAATGCATATTATTTGTAAAGAAAACGTTGCAAAACAAATACAGTCTTACAAGAGTATAATGCTTCAAATTGCTTTAATTGCTGTTTGATTACTGTGGCCAATAACTGTTGTAAATCGGTGAAGATGCAATTAAATAGTCCTAGTTAGAAATTAATAATAGTCTAGCAAGGAGTAGGAACTTTTAGATGTCACTTCTGCCTGTTTTTTTTATTTTTTCCCCAATCAAATGAAGGAAATTTGCAACAAACAGATTTTAAATGGCACTTTAGATACAGCTGGCTTTTAATAATAAGAATGCTGACTCTCGCCTGTCTTAGGGCAGATTAAAAAATCCCAAAACAACAAAAAAACCACACAAACAACCAGAACTAGAGAAGTATTAAGAAAATACTTTAGGCATCTAATGGTTTAGGGTAGTCATCTAAACAGGTTTTGAGAAACATATGCATGTGCTGCAGAAACTGTTTTGCTGCAATCCCTTGGCTGTTCTGAAGGTCCCAAAGACTTTCTTGAATATTCAGATTTACATATTTACTTTCAAAAACTTCCTCCTAGTGCCTAAGTCATATCATAAAATGAAGCATTTGCAGAACTAAGCCATACCTAATGACTGTCTCCAGAGAATAACAAATTTGAAACTTCAGTTCAGTACGCAGTGTTTAGTGCTCAGGCATTTTGTTATACATTAATTCATTAGTAGGCCTGAAACAGGCTACGAAGTTCTTCTGCCAGGGCATTCCACTTCTCAGCAGAAATGCTGGAATCACACCAAGATGAAGGACTTGTTTTAGATAGCCTCCAGAGGCCTCTTTCAATCTAAAATACTCTGCAGTTCTATTCTTTATGTGAGCCTGAGAATCACTAAATTACATTATGAGGAGGGGAGGAAGGAAAAAAAAGAAAAGAGTTATAACTCTCCACACTGAGCTCTCCATAAATATGTCTCCAGACTAATTGACATGAAATTACCAGGGCACAAACAGAAGTAGCCTGGATGTATTTTGATTTACAAGTGCCACCAATCCTACAGAAATCGCTGGCAGTGAGGGTAGGATGTTAAAGTGAGGGTAGGATGTTAAAGTGGGGGACAAACTCAAGGCGAGAAGCTTTAGAGAAGCAGGTTGTTGGATCAATGGATAACTGTCAGCCCTGAACATTCCTTGCAGAAACCACCATCACTGCTACCATAATGAGAATTTTAATTAGAAATGAAAGGCAATATGACTGTACAGATGAGCCACAGACTATTTCTTGTGTTCCCATTAAATATTTGTGGTCTGAAGACCGCAGTTTGGCATGCACAGTGATGATGTAAACTTTATAACCTCTCCAGGGACCAACAGGAACTCCTGAGGGGGTGTGTAAGTCTGCCTGCTCTTCCCTCCTCAGTAACATACACCAGGTTT
The DNA here is from genome assembly GCF_017639235.1 of Corvus kubaryi. NCBI lineage: Eukaryota > Metazoa > Chordata > Aves > Passeriformes > Corvidae > Corvus > Corvus kubaryi. Next base: position 7,138,702 of record NW_024581124.1, on the reverse strand, counting down.
TGTGGTTACAGAAAGCAGCTCAGTTTCCTGAAGTGATGTGTTTCATTTAGATTGAGCAGATCAAGGCTGAAAGCTCTCCACAGAACTGTTCTGTCAGTGCTTGCTGCTTTTTTGAATGTCTTTGCCAACAGAAGTTGGTAGAAGAGGTACTTCAAGATGCCCAAAAAAGAAATAGACTGAACCTGGAGCTCTGTGGATAATCTTTGATGCTCTGGGCTCCGCTGTGTGCTGGCAGCCCAGGAAGCCAACTTTGCTCCAAAAACAGTGTGGGAAAAGATCCAGGGAGGGGATTCTGCCCCTGTGCCCCATTCAGGTGAAACCCCACCTGCAGAGCTGCCCCAGCTCTGGGGCCCAGCACAGGGAGGACCTGGAGCTGCTGGAGAGACTCCAGAGGAGGCTCCGGATGGTCAGAGGGATGGAGCAGCTCTGCTGGGACAGTTGGGATTGTTCAGCCTGGAGAGGAGGACTTGGGATGACCTAACTGCAGCCTTCCAGTAGCTGAAGGAGCTACAAGAAACATGGAGAGGGACTTTACAAGGGCCTGGAGTGACAGGACAAGAGGGAATAGATTGAAACTGAAAGAGGGCAGATTTAGATTAGACATTAGGAAAAAATTCCTCCCTGTGAGGGTGGGCAGGCCCTGGCACAGGGTGCCCAGAGCAGCTGGGGCTGCCCCTGGATCCCTGGCAGTGCCCAAGGCCAGGCTGGACATTGGGGCTGGGAGCAACCTGGGACAGTGGGAGGTGTCCCTGCCCATGGCAGGCGATGACACCAGACAGGCTTTAAGGTCCCTTCCAACCCAAGCCATTCTATGCCTCATTCCACAAATTTTAAGGCTTCTAATCAATAGTTTAATAGAGCCCATATGTAAAGCAGACAGACTTGTTTAACTCTTGACTGTCAAAGATAAATCACACTATCAGAGCAGGAGGACTTTTGTCTGCAGTACCAAGATGGAAACTTGGCATTTTAGGCTGAGAGTTATCTTCCTATTGAATGATGGCTCACACATTTAGTGCCAGGAATAGATTGTACATGAAGTCATTTTTGTCTGCTAACACAAAAAACAGCTTTAGAAAGACTCATGGATGAGCTTTTTCGAGTTTCCTTGATTTTACTGTGCTTACAAATTTAGACTTAAGGCTAACATCATGATTTTTATAATATCAGGAGTGCTGTTCCTCCCTTGCCCTGCCAAATTGAAAGGTAGAAAGGGAGGGATTGTCCAAATTTCCACAACTGCATTCAAACATGGACTAACTTAAAGCAAAACTGCTCCATGAGACAACCTTGCATTTTGCCTACATTGCCATAAGGACAGGGTAAGAACAGTTAACAGTGAAATTATTGCTCTCAGTAGAGATGACTAAATGGCATAAATAATGAACAATAATGGAAAGGTAAATCAAGAATTTCATTAATTTTTAAATTAATGTAAGGCCAAAGAGATATTCAATATAATTGTGATACAGCAATTTTTAAATTGCCCTTATGAATAGATGCAATGTCTGTGGAACTCCTTACCACAGACACCAGCAGTGGAAGTGATCAGTAGTGTTAAAAAAGTACGGGAAATTTATATTGACAACGTCTGAAATTACAACAGTAGCATTTTCAGAAAATTTAAAAGCCCTCATTCATCAGAGTATTAACCACCTTTTAACCAAATAAATTAAGGAACTCTATTTCAGGGGAAATTATCTTGTAACAATACACTGCATTAATCTGAATCCCTTACTGCAGCTGCTTCTAAGAGGGTTGAACATGAGAGCTTCTGCTGCTCAATTCTAATTTTATTATGAGGCTTCATTTAAAGCTACATGTGACAGCATGCAAGAATACTTTGATTTTAGTGTCAATACAATAGAAACATTTTTATTAAGAATGTATTTTGATTGTCATTTTTATTCTCTGGAGTACTTATAATGATATTTATTATAAGTTATATAGTTATACTTTATTTTAGTAGTCTTTTATTGTTAAATCATTGACTTGCATTTGCACCTCCAGGTTGATGTGCCGTGTTTGTCCAAGGCAGGGTACCAACTGTCTCTGATAAGTCTGGATACAAAAGCTTGCAATCAGCAGTGTAGGGATTGGACTTCTCTGTAATTTTCTTCTAAGAAGGCTTGTGCTGTTCTTTCAAAACAATCATTGTTCTGATTTCAAATATAAACTGCATTTTCTTCTCCAAAACACAATGACTTTAATCCAGAGGAAGCAAATAACTGCATCCTCACAACCTGTCTGTAAATAACATGCCCATGTCTTTTGTGCAGGACTTTCTTTCTCTGTTCTGTGGGATGGTTTTCCTTGCCAGAACAGCCAGTAGATGTTTTTCATGCCCCTTTCTTTCTCTCAGAAACATTCTTGTTCTCAAAAACATCTATAAAATCCACCTCCTGACTTGCAGGAACAGTCTGAAGTGTTCACCATCTTCTAGCATGTCAGCCTGCAGACATTTGTCATTTATTTCACAAAAGCTTACCCTGGTTTTTCCTTCTGATGGATGACAATGATTTAAACATCACGTTCAGCTGAACGTCCTGTGCTCACTTCTTGGACAGGCAAACTAAACCAGATGTTGATCTTGCTGGTTTATTGCTTTGCCCACCGTTCTTACCTACCCAATTTCTGTAAATTTGGAAGGTTTGATAAAAAGAAAGCCTCAAAATACATTTCAGCACCTCAGTTCCATTTGGGTACCAAATTAAAAGAACTTGAAGTTCCTCTGTGAAACAGTTCTCTACATCACAGGAAGCAGCTTTTCCTTGTCCTGTCAGGTACTGCAGGGATTCATGAAGCTTGTAGGTACTACAGCAGTTAGGGCAAGTTCTGAATTCCAGAGAAAGGAAGAGTAGAAGAGACCATGATTACCTTTAATCTTCCAGTTTCATTTCTCAGCCTTAGCAATTGTCAAGACTAGAGAGAGTCATTTCAAAATTCTGCACGTGTTGTTCCAAGACCACAGTTCAGTCATGGCATGAAGAGTTTTGTTTAATGCAGACTGAATCTGAAGTGCCAGGAGTATCAGAACTGTATTTCAGTGAGTAAATGAATGTATTTGGCATTAACAGATGAGGAAAAAAATCCCCTGCTTAAGCTATCAGTATGTAGTCTGAGCATTAGATAGCTGCTTAATATAAATAACAGCAATCCCATAAAAGAGCCATATGAGAGAGAGGAGATTTTGTTTGGTTTAACTGATGGTAGTGAAAAGTGCCTGTGCCTTTTAAGGCTGAGGTAAGTATTACCTGCAGTGCCTTATTAACAAGCTTAATGGCAATTCCAAGTGAGAAGCCATGCAGGCTCAGTGGTAGGTAAGGACTTTCTAGGTCACATTTTTAATTGGCTCTAATTGGGGGAAAATAGGGTGGAAGAAAGAGGAACAGTTTTGGTGCATTGACTCAGGGACCACACAGAGCAATATTTTAAAGTGGGAAAGGAAAATCCCAGATTTCCCCTGGACAGGGAACCGTCTTGAGCAACAGATTGCTGGGGGTGCAGCAAAAGACCCCAGCCTTGCCACCTGCTTTGGTTGTGTCATCGGTGGCTGTGGCCAGAGGAAAGCTCGGGCTGGCTGAGAGGTGGAAAAGGGAGCAGAGGGAAAGTGAAAGGAAAAGGGAAAGGGAAAGGGAAAGGGAAAGGGAAAGACTCCTCCTGGCAGCTGCAGCAGTTGCCATCTCTTCTCTCTTGCAGAACAGCAAGACTCACATCCGACATCTCCACCATATTTCTGTACCAGCTCCACTGCTTCTCTTTACCTCCTCCCTGCGTGTCTCTCCTGATTCTCTTCCACTGAGGCTCCCCACCAAAATTATTCAGCTCACATGAGCAACTGGAAAAAAGCTGATAAAGAAAATGCAAATATTCTTCTGCTTGTCTGACAAATCAGTTCAGTGAAGAGTCCAAAAAAGCACCATAGCCAGTGCAGGGGAGACAGCTGTGAGCAGAGGAGAGGGCAGAAGCAGAGGGGAAGGGGAGGAGAGGCAGGTCTGTCCCTTCCAGGGACCGCAGGTTGTTGGGCTGCCTCAGCAGCGCTGGGGGACTGCACCCCGAGGAGCCAGGAGAAGTCACCAGCCCTGTCTCCAGCTGTCCTACTGGACTGATACAGCTGTTGGCAGCAGTGGATCAGCAGTTCACAGATACAGGAGAGCAAATTAGTTCAGATATTAATTGTCCTTTTTTTTTTCCCCCTATGGTTCCTGTTCTTTTTCTAATTTCAGAGTTAAGTGACAGACATGTTTTCATCTGTCCTAATTGGACTCAGAACAGTAGCTGAAACAAGAGAAGTTTCCTCTTAGGGGGGATCTCTTTACTGTGCATACCAGGTGCCTGTTCATTTCTCTTTTGATCATGTGAATGTTTTACTTCAACTTTCATACACGAACATTTGCCTTCGATAGGGTAAAGGAGCCTTGGAGTATCATGAGAGCACATTCCAGCACTACAGACACCGTGAATGGCCACATTTACAAGGTCAAGAGACATATACTCTTCAAACACAGCAACAAAGGCTGAAGGGGCTCAGGCCATTGAAAAGGCCATTGTCTCTCTGTCAAGGGGCTGGGGAGTTGAGTTTATGAAACAGAAATCAGGTCAGCCCGAGCTCAGCCAGATGGCTTTGCCACCTGACAAGGTTAGGAGATGTGTCTGACCTCGTTAGGAGCCAGGGCTGAGTGGCAAATAATGCCCGCTTGCTCCGAAAGAGGTTTTTAAAGCGCAGCAGGACCCAAACACACCGGCCGTGCAGCTCGCAGGGCTGCGAGCAGGCTTTTACTGCCCGGCTGTGTCTGTGCCATTCCTAGCAGCACTCGCACGGCAGAGGGCCCTGTCACACAGCTCCAGACAGAGAACGGCATTTGTGAAAGCACCATTCATTTTCTGCGGCTCCGAGAGTTATTTTAAGCAACTCGAGGCTTGCTTGTATTTGTCAATATGCAGTTGTTTTCTGTCATGTTGGAAGCACCAGCCATTAGCAAAATGATGAGCAAATGTAGGTTTATTGTACTAAAATTCATTACTTTGTTGAACAATTAGTATTTTCTGACTGAGGGTATTCAAACAAGCTTCTGTAATAATTCATGTCATCTTTTACACCCGTGCAGAATATGCAGTGCATTACAAAATCAGAATGTGATATTGTTCCATCTTACCCCTCCTGAAAAAAGATACAAAACGATCAGGGTTTTTGAAGTAACACAGTCACAAATAAAACTGGGCTGGAACAGCTACCAAAACGCTTTTACAAAAAGCTGTGCAAACATATGCAGAAATCACACGGTATCCAAAGAGTTCTTGCCCCCAGAGCAATTCAAACAATCTGAAAATACTGGTGCTGGTGTTCTGCTACTATGGGACAAAGTAAAAATGAAGTTTCCTTTGGAATTTTAAATATCTTTTTGACATGGTGAGCGTTAGATTTCCTTAAAAATGGAGTGATTCATTACAGTCTTTGGCTACTGAGGAAAAGACAAAAACAATTCCATCACTGCATTGAGAAATTATTTAAAATCACTGTATTGATACTTTTCCTCTCCTAAAGAAGCTGGTTTGGGATCTAAGAAAATGAGATTATTAATAGGTTAAGATCTGTCCTGTATGAGTGGGTATGGTGAAAATACTATTAAATTCTACTAACATGTCTTTTTTTTTTGTTATATTGTGATTAATGGTCCTGATCAGACTGAGGTTCCACTTCAGCTGGCAGTTTCCAACTCGAGAATACAGCCTAGTTAAAAATGTAAGAAGTAAAGGAGAAGCAGGGAAGCACCTTCCACAGACGCCCTAGTTCGTCAGTGGAATGGTCCTGGTTCTGAGTGCCAGGATGCAGCCAAAAGCCTGGCTTGCCTCCTTGGAGCTGAGTGGAGGTCTAAAAATACATTGTGTTGTTCTTGGGGAATGTGAGGTTGTGACATAGTTTGGGATTGGAAATGCCTTCTCATCATACTGGGGAACAGATTGTTTGCTCAGACCTTTGGAGAAGGAGCGATTGCTGGAGAAAAGTCTTCAAATAATGACATGTGGAATTTTGTTTGCTAAGGACTGACTGAAAACTCCTGGAATGTCAGGACAGGGTTCTCTTAATGGATGGAAGCCTTTGCATTGCCTTTCAAACAGAGTGGATCAGGTCTGGAACTGAGGCATCAAAACTCGTCCCTCCAATAAACCAAACGTGTGTCCAAGTTGCTGAGCATCTGGATTCTAATACACTTTTCATTATGCAAATTTGAATAGCAAGATATATAAATTTGCAGATGGAAATAAATAGATTCCAGGCTATTATTTGTTAAACCTTTGCTCATAACATTTCAGCTTAGCTGCTTTTATACAGAACTACAGCTGCAGGGAGGCCAGAAGAATTCAGCAATCAGATAACATAAGAACAGTGATTTCCAAAACATCCCTCTAGATGCCCATTTTCCTCATTTTCTTCCCTTGCATCTTCCACTAACGAGAGCAGCAGTAGGCTTGGATTGGATTCCTTTCACAATCTGTGGAGAAAGAGAGACCAGTAAAACCAGTATGAGCATCCTTTTCCCATTTCTCTAAAGCTAAAGCTTTTATTGCTTTCTGAGAACAAATACCCATAAACAGCCCTTTGCTTGGCCAGGCCATTGCTGTTCCCATTCTTCCCCAGCTTCAGTCCTGGATATGGGAAGGATCCAAAGGATCTCTTCCACGTGAAGCAAACAAATACACTCTTCCCTCAGTCCTTCCTTTTTAAGCCTGGTCCATTTCTTGCCGGTTCCTAAGTGGGGTTTTTCTGATCTGGACGCTCTTTCTAGGTCAGCAGTGTTTGCCCAAAGTTCATCATAATCAAAAATTTTCTTGTATTGCATGGATCTTGAATCAGTTTCTCGGAAAACTGATATTTCCAGGTAATTCCACGTTGACAGAAAATGTTGCTGGCCTCTGTATTATCTCTGGAAGTGCTTTTGCACTTAGAAATGCTTTAGAGATATCGCAGGTTTGGTATTACACAAAGTTGCTAGTCACTCTAGGAAAGACATTTAATTTTCTAATAGAGAAATTACCTTTAAAAAAAGTCATTTATTGCCAGAGACGTGGGTAATGTCTGAGATGTCAGACAGAGCACAGAGTTATTTGGTTCCCACACTGAGAGCTCACAAGCCAACAGCTCAGGCAATCACTGACAGTACAAGTTTAAAGACCCCCCTTGCCTTCTCCAATCCTACAGCTGTCTGCAGATGGGAGCCCTGGTAAATCATTGTGTGCAGAGCACAGTGACATTGGTGGGATGTGAACAAGAAAAGAAACACTTAAAAATGGTGCACTGGCTTGAAAAATATATCTTAGCCATCAGGAAAGAGGCTTGTGATCCTTTGTACTTCAAAGGCATGATGATAAATCTCACTTCTTAGGGATTACACATAAGTATCTTATGGATACCAGGGACAATAGGTCAGGGAATTGCAAAAAAAGCAAAAAAAAAAAAAAAGCAGCAAAATAAGGAATTACTGTTATGAGTCATTAAACAAAATTCTAGTTATGTTTTATGTACTGTTGAATAAAGAGCTCATTGTTATTTATTGAAGTATCATCATTACCTGATAAACCATGTTAGAAGAGGATGGATTTATTATTGTTCCCACACAACTAAAAGGTTAACACCCTTCTGACTGCAAAATAATACACTTTCAGCTGATGGAAGCGTTTAACAGAGCTGGCAAAAAATGTCCTTGATATTTATTAATAGACCAGTGCCATTTTCTAGGCCCAGCTCCTCAAATCTTCAGGCATGTGCATGAGATTTAAAGCTTTTCTCAATTAGTTTATCTTGAAATTAGTTTAGCTACTTGCAAATATGAATATGTTAAAAGGTCAAACAAAAACTGTGGGCTCCTACTGTTTCAAAATTTCCTTTAATGCAATTCTAAACAACAGGTCGAATTGAAAAATTCACTCTGTTCCTACATCTTCTACTCCTGCTGCAGGTGTAATGCAGCAGAGTCAGTGAATGGAGTATGGAACTGAGTTTTATCACAAGCAAGAGAAATAAATTCTGTGATAGCAGCTGTAAAAGGGAATATTGGTGACACAGCTGCTTTATTTGCACCCTTTGGATAAGAACCCCAAGACAGCCAGACCTGTTCAGGGCAGTGAAACCTCCTGCTCCCATGCATTCAGTAGCAGTAGATGAACCTCCTGTGGTGCTGAAGTCCCCAGCCTAAAGTCATTCACCCTTGCAGCAGCAGTCAGTGCCCAATGTCACCTTGTTGCACTGTCTTGGTCAGTCAGAGTTCTCCACGGCAGTCTGGGAGGTGCTTCAAGAAAGGTCTCAACATTTCTGATTCTTTCCTTGTGTAAAACATTTGCCAGATTTCCTGCACAGGTAATGGATGTAATTAGCTCTGTGTTTTCCACAAAGATGAGTTTGTGTGCAGAACCCTGGACATACAATTCCATGTCTGAACTGCTTGGCTATCAACAGTTCCCAGATCAGCGTTTATTTCATTTGTTGGGGATTTTTTGTTAGGGAAATCAGCTAAATATTGTCTGTGTCTTTTAGCTAATAGACCACATTCTGAGGGAGTACAGACATCTTCTGGTAGGTGTGAAAGAGTTTAAGAGGAAAGTGTGATGAAATATGCATGTTCTTTCTCTAGAAGAAAGAAAGAAGGGAAAGAAGCTTTCTCTGGAAGGATTCAGATGTCTGTCCTCCAAGTTAAAGAGAAGTACATTGCTTGAGCCTTTTCTCCCACAGCCCTCTTTAGAGACTTAGAAGATAAAAGTAGGATCTCTTTGAACATGAAAACCTTCAAGTTAAACACGATTATTTGGTATTTAGTAAAAGAAGTTAATGAACTCTGGCTACTATATTCCTCGTACATCTTCATTTGAAGCACTTGCAATATACCCGAATATATCCAGAGAAAGTACTACAGGTGTTCAAAGGAAACTGCTTTCCACTTTGTACTTTTGTATGTAAATTAAATTGCCCGAGCCATTAGCACGTTGAGAAATTGGAGATTTCATTGGAGATGATCACTGCAAGTTGCAAATATTATTTTATTCCCATTGGCGTTTCACTGAAGCCTTTTAGACATTTAAAACTGGGAGTTTGGATACTGTGTTTGGAACTCTATCATGAATTATGAAAATCGGTGTTTCCCAGGGACTCTACATTCTCCGATTACTGCAGCAGTGCTATCTATCCATAATTAAAACACGTAGATATTTGCTGGAGGCAGAGCTAGAGGTAGAACATCTGATAGAGACCCTGCATTAAGCATGACGTGATCTGGTACCCATTTGGAGGGAGCTAATTAAATGTGGGAGAACTGTAACTGAAGTGAGGAGGTGAGAAAACCCTACCAACTAAACAGAAGCTGCTATTTAAATGTTTGCACTTTAGAAATGCTTGTATGTCTTGTGTTCTATTTTCTTTCCTGCAGGGCCTTATATAACCACCACCATGACAACAGTTAAGTAAATTCTTACAGTGTTTCAAGCAAAATAACTGAATGTCACATTTCAGATATTCTAGCCCTCTTCCTTTCCAGTCACGGACCACAGAAATCCATGAAAAAAATGTTGGTTTGTATCAGCTGCTGGACCCAGGAATGTATTTACATACCAATGATGTAAAGTTATCTGTAGATATTACCTGATAATGGAAATTAGTCCTGTAAACGAAGTCCATACTTGTCCCAAAACAAGGGGAGAATACTGCAGAAGTTATTTAGGGGCCTGGTGAAATGAGACATTTTGGCTGCATACTCTCAGGAAGTTTGCCCTGTGATTTGCCCTGTGCAATCCCTCATGGATTTCTGATCGAACCCCAGAACAAAGATATTACATTAGGTGGAAGCCCAGCTGAGGAGAGTTATCAGTTGGGTATAGGGAGAACACCAACAAGCCTAAAAAAGATATTTTGGAGAAGATAGAACCTTGCAGAGTAGTCATCTTGTTTTGGAGGGACATGGTGCCCAGGACAGGTGAAGAGTATTTTATACACTTGAGGTAGATCTCTGTTTAAAATCCCAGTGATTTCCTTTTCCTTAGCCAGTAAAATACATTACTTTTTTTTCCTGAGGCCATCCCTGTAAGAGAGACGTTCTGCTGGAGTTACTCCCTGTGGCAAGTCCATGTTCTGTCATCTTAACCCAGCCCCAGAGGGTCCTCAGTGCTGAGCCCAGGCACTGTGGAAGTTGCAGACAGTTGTTGTATAACTAATGTGCTCAATCCATAGAGGGCAGAAAACATGTCAGAGCTGAGATGCTTTGATAAACCAAAACTGTAGTGAAAAGTAAATTAGTGAGATCAGAAAGCCTTTTCCTTCCTGGCTAACCTCCATGGGGATGACAGGAATTTGTCATTCCCTCAGCCTCCTGTCCCAGCTTGATGGACAGGGAAGGACACATTTATCAAAGGAGGAACATGTTTAATCAGTTCATGCCATGTTCCACACTTGATGGAGTGCTTTAACATCGTGGTGCAACACAGTCACACCCACTTAGATAATAATTAGTGAATAATTAATTCTCCTCTGTGGTAGCCACAAAAAAAATCAATGAGCCTCGATGCACAATAAAATTGAGGCATAAAAGGATATATAAAACTTGCAGAAAGGGGGCTGATCCTGGATTTGTTGAAGGCACCGGCAAAAAAATTTCGAAGACTTAATAAAATCCCGACTCACACAACCAAAAACCCCACAGCAACTTGTAAAAGGCAAACCTAACTGGAATATCAGAAACACTTCAATCTCTTTAACTGAAATACACTGAATAGATCTCACAAGAAAATCTGAAAATGGGCAATTGCTAAAGATAACTGCATACCCTTTTTCATTTATATTTTATCGTTTGAGTAATAACTTTATCTCAAGGCAGGAGAGCTTTAGCTCTTTTGTACTTTTCCCCAAACCCCAAGTGAATTTCGCCTGTGGGAGAATGAATGATTGACTCTTTGTGAAATGATTCTTCAGGAGCACCTCATTACAAAACTTCCACAGTCTCCTGTCTCAAACTCCATTAGATAGGAACACAGCCTACCTGTGACTTTTGCATTTTATTACACCAATAACCTACACTTTCAAAATATTTACAAACCATCTGGCTCATTTTTAATTTCAATCAGGCCAAATCTGTGGAAATAACTTATGTTTCTTGTAATTAATCTAGAAAAACAACAGTGACAAAATAGCTTATTTTGTTAGAGATACACCCATGCCTTCTTCACACCTGAAGGTAACTGCACATTATTGTAGTTGCTTAGAGATTGTGGTTGGTGTTTTCAGAATGCCTGAACATTTTCTTTAACTTTCTTCCATGGAGTTGTTGAGTGAATACAGCTGATTTTAAGGAGGCAGAGAAGGCAGGTGATGCTCAGATCTTTAAAACCCAGCCATTATCTTTGTTCTTTCTGAATGGGTGTTCTCTGGGGCTGTTTGGCTGACCCGCTGGAGCTGTCAGAGTGAGAGGATTGCCTGGGGAAGGACTGCACACCATCTTCTCAACTTAATGCAAGAAAGGGATTCAGTAAATCCCTGATCCTGATTTAACAACTGTTGGGATACTTGGAGGAAATTTGCTCCTTGATTATTTGTATATGATTATGGCTTTATAAGAATCTTTCAACGGCTCAAGTGAAAGAATCTTTCAAGATCCTTATAAGAGTATTTCAGGAGGTACTACAGAGTTTGACCATACATATTTGTATGCAGAGAAAAGAAAACAAAAAGTCTTATTCTGGCCTTTCAGCTCCTCTGTACACATCTGTGTTAGATCAGACCTAATGGGAATCATTAAGGACTCCCTCTTACCTCGCGGATTTCATAATAACAGAGGGAAGATGAAACAGGTGTTGGAAAAAAGAAAACACGTTTTTCTCATCAGGACTACATTTCTCGTTCCCGTTATAAGTGTTTCCATATCCAATTCAGTATCGCTTCCTGCCGGCATGGAGAGAGTTAAATCAAAGCAGCCTATCAAGTTGTTAAAGGAGCGAAGAGGAAATGTAAGACAATGACACAGATAAGAATAACTTCAGATAGGTGGCTTCAAAGTGGTTGGGGTGATAGCGGCTGGGTCATCACTTGGAGGAAAGCTAATGAGCTGGCTCCATCCAGGCTGCAATGGGGACTCTTCCCAGGGCTAAGTGGGGGATCAAAGAAGCCTAAAACCTCAAAGAATTGGAAAAGGAAGGGAGCTCGGGGTGAGCCAAGAGAGGCTTCCCAGAATGTGTCAGTTAGAGCTGACAGGCTGGGAAGACTCACAGACAGAAAGAATGTGCCGCAAGCGCTGGAGCTCTTCCTACTGGGAGAGCCTAATCTGGGTTTATGTAAATTCCGGACTGTGGAAGTTTAGACTGTGGACACGCTTATAAAAGAAAACCATTATTTTTTGTATTAACACCTGGGCCTGCAATCTTTGTTTCTTTGAATTACTGAACAAACAATGTTTTGCTATTAAGTAAGTGCGATTTGAAACTTTTTAATGAGCCTTTTAGCAGAACTCCTCCGGTAACTAAAGCCCAGCTGAACATATTGAAGTGATGCCGGTGGTTACCCGGGAGCTGTTACCCAGCTACGCCAGGGAGCGCTGCCAAATTCCTGCTCAGGAAACGAAGCACCCTGGGCTTGACACCGCTGTAAGGACACAACCTTGGGAAGAGACAACATCCAATAACTTTGGGAGGCTTTCTAATACTAATGGAGCAAGCAGGGCTGTGCATTTTAAAGTAGATCTTCTCTGAGTAAGAAAGAGTTCCCCAGTAAGGGCTGGTGGTAGCTCAGCACTGATGGAGGGTGTGGATTGTTGGGCACATGAATTTATTCTGTCCGAGATACCTCACGTTTTGCATGGGGATTTTTCTCTCACGTTCAGCATGTATTTTAAAGTAACTAAGACTTGGGTGAAAATAAAAGATTAGTGTGAGCACCTCCCCAAAAGTTAGATGATGGCCATGGAAGGGTCAGTGAATATAGCAAGGATGTGGATGTTCAGTTGGCGATTTCGGCAAAGCGTTTGTATTTATTTTATTATTATATATTCACAAATACCTTCAGCTAGAAAGAGGCAAATAGTGTTATTTGAAGAGAAAGAAATCTCTCTGGAGCGTTGTTTATTTTATCAGACTACAGAGATGAGCTGTGGCACTTTGAAGCAATCTGTGTGGTGAAACCCCCTCGCTTTGTGCTGCCATCCCACCTCACAGGGGATCACCAGAGTCCCTTCCAGTGTAGCCCTGCCAGCAGCACACACAGAACTGCAGCTTCTGGTGCTGCCACACGACAATGCCCTGCAATGCCAGGTGAAAAATGCAGCTGCTCTCTCCATGTTCTCCTGCCGAGAATCCAGCACAGTCTGCTGATGCCAGGGAGCACTTGGATGGAGATTTGCCAACACAGCACATGGCACAAGTGAAAGAAAAGAGCATGAAAGGACATCCAAATGCAGAAAATTACTTTTTCGACTTGTTATTACTTTCATACTTTTAGGCTTTGCTCATATGTGTGCTCGTATTTAGAGAATCCCAAGCATGGCTATTATAATTATATGGCCAATCTGAGATCAAATAAAACAATCACCAGTAATTCAGTCATTATTGCATGGGGTTTTTTTAAAAAAAAGCTGTTGTCTAATATACTGAATTATGCCATTAGAGATGCAGCTGTTTTATTTGATACCAGACCTTCCTCCTATAGATCTTTCTCTCACTGGAGCGGCAGTGACTGAATTAATGCATCGTTTTTCCAAGTGGGTTCTTCTCTATCATGGAATTGTTTTAGTATTGTTATTATAAGCTTCCATAGAGATAACATTTTTAATAGCCTGTTCTATTTTAGCTCCATAGCCCATGCCTCAATTCTATTAGAAAATGGTCTGCAGAGTCACCAGGGTATAAGAATCTGATTAGAAAACTTGGTGCACTGTCTTTTTAGAAAGGATCTTTGTGTTATCCATAGCAGAGGAATATGAGCTGTGCAGTGAAGTTACAATACACAAGACTAATTCAAAATCTCAATGACTACTCACTTATTCAAACAGCCATCCCTAGAGAGAATAATTGAGCAAAGTGGTTATAGGTAGTCTTATGATAACATCTGTGCATTCCTGCAATGCCTTTCTTGCCAAGATATTTTACAAGTAGATACAACCCAGGGGCTGTAGAAGTAAAAATTACTTTAGCCCAAATAACACTGCTTTCAGTGGTATAAGCCAGGATTTAATTTTCCATTCTGATTTTTTTTTTGCCGACTTTATCATAGACTTGACATTGTTTTTCCTAAAGTCCCATTTCTGATTGACTGACAGCTATGGCTATAACGAGACACAAATTGCATTAAATCAATTCTTCACTCTGGGAAATAATGCCCATTGTCTTAGATTCTGACCTTCTACGCTAATTTCTGGGAGAAGTGAAATAAAAGGTTTAAAATTCCACATGCTAATCACACCTCATACATTCTTATGAAGATCTAATTATAGTGGAATTACCATTGATTTACTGAAAAAAGCCCCAGTCTGGTGCAATATCGTACTGTCCAAAAAGTATTAAAAAGTTGGGCACTGTATTACAACACTTTTAAGTGCTGGCATGTTGGCCTTCATCATTACATGCACAAGCTATTGCCTAAGTGAGCCCGTGACTGAATAATAACTTGTTTAATAATCCTTTGTCAATTGTAGTATCTCATCTGGAGGGTTATCATAATAAAGACAGTAATTGTTTCTTCAAAGTAGCCATTAGAGAATTCTGTAACCACTACCATTCCAATTAGAGCATTCAAGATTAATTTCAAGAATAGCATTCCCTGAGAGTTCAGTCATAGGAGACACTCATTTAGAGAGAGATAAAGTTGTTGTCCATATATATATATACATATATATATAGAGGCTGATCCTCATTAGATGGGATGCTACACACACTTAATAAAGCAGATACTGTAGCAGGTAGAGAGGAATAAAGTACTGAACTCACTTTTCCAAGGTCATTGGCCTGCCTGGGAACTGAAGAATGATCTCCTTGGCATTGTCTGATGCCCAGTTCACTGAGGTCTGCATTTCAGATATGCATCCTTGGAGGAAAATACTTCAGGTGCACCTGTGGAAATAGCCAAGAGTGACAGTGGGTGACAGGGAGCTTCTCCAGAAGTACCTGGTACAGACTGATCAAAAACCTCCTTAACTTATTGAGGCTGATTTGCACAGGCAGTTTCACATTTTCCTGATTGTCCTCATGCAGCCCAAGTTTGATTGCAGGCAAAAATATAAATCAGCCTCCTTTTAAAAGCAAAGCAAACCCTAAATTCATTGGATGTGGTCAACTGTGGGATCACAGGAAAAGAGACAAATGGCATCATTTGTTCATTGTGAGTTGGGACAGGGCAGTGGAAGTGCCAGGACACGAGTGTTTCATGCTGTGTTCATTTCTGTGTGCTAATTTCTTTATCTGCAGCGCTTATCAGAGTGATAAAACCACTGAGAGACACCAGATGCTGCTGGTGGAGATGCTCGTGCTGCTCCTGGTGCCCTGCTGAGGTGGCAGTTTGCTTCTGGAGGACTGCTCACAGTCAGCTGTGATGAATTCCATTTTGGAAGCTAAATAAACAATAGGCTGCTCTGTACTGCTCAGGGACAGAGCTCTCCTTAACTGGAGTGATGGCCTAGGAGCCCAAATTAAATTCCTGATTTAATTCCTTCGGATTCCAGTGAATTTAAGGGAAGCTGGGGTCTATGTTTGGACCTGAAGCTGACTGAAAGAGATATTTCTGCTTAGCCAGAATCACCTGGTGTGATCCAGGATAATGTAATGTGTCCGGAAACCAAAGTGAGCTCCAAAAGCTGCAAAACTTGTTGCCTTCTGTAGCTGAGCAAGGAGTCCAAAAGCTTTTCTGTAAAGACACTGTGTAAACCCCATCCCCTGAGAAAGAAGCAGTGTTATAGCAGCAGGTGTACAAGCTAAATACACAGGGATCCCCTTCGGAGTGCTGGCAAATTGTGCTTTCTCATGCATGAAGGTGTTCACATTGCTGCTCACCATCCAGCACATTTGAAACAACCTTATTCTTCTCGGTAGCTCTTGATTTTCATTTGAAATGCAGAAGACATGCACACTAGAGCTACATTAAATTTTCTACATGTGCTGTGCTGATATGCTGTCAGGTCCCATTGCCTGAATAATAATCCCTTTTTGATGTGCGAAATTTTACATTTCAATCAGAGGGTCTTATTTTTCATTGCCAAATTCCTCTATGACCAAAGCTCTCACAGTGTTCTTTTTATGTTTTATATAAACTTATACTTTACCAGTTTCTTCCTAACTCTCCCACAGCCCTGCAAGCAGCTACGATTCCAATACATTCAGTGAGACAATTTATCAGCTGAAGAGGACACTGGCAAAAGTATCATTGTACCTCTCTAGAACTGTTATCTTGGGGTAGGCAAGCCACTTCAGCCAACTCACTATCAAAAGGAAAGGAAGGATGTCCATAACATTTTTATTTCAACTTCTTCCTAGTCTGGAAATGGAAATATCCTCTCTCAGGGAACTCTTTTTTTTTTCTTTCTTTTTTTTTTTTTTTTAACCATTAAATGAGCCATAGATCAGAAAAAAATCTAAAATTTCAGAGGGGCTGAAAAACAATACAATCACAGCGTTGTGTAACTTCTTTCCACTATCTGATCTCACAGGATAGCAGGAAATAGGAAATATAGTTGAAGATGATTCATCACATGCCTGAAACAGATGTTCCTCAATTTGAAACATATCATCTTAGCCAGGGAAATGGAACTGTGGTGGATGTCAAGGCAGTTACATTTACCTGACAGATACTCCACGCTTTGGAATAACATTACTGCTAATGAGAGTCTACTGCTGATGTGCAGTTCTTTGTTTTGCTGTTGATGTAGAGCAGTCAGGTCTGCTTGGTGCATCCATTAGCAATAAAGCCCTGTGTGTGTGGTATTTCTAAATTGAATTATAATGCAAAACACAGGCGCCATCCTCACTTCATTTTTCAAGCCTTGCCTGTGCAGTCTCAAAACCAACAGTTAATAAAGTGAGTTCCTCTCCTCCATAGAGTGAAAGCAGCTGATTTATGTCCCTTGAGGAGAACAACTTCCTGTGGCTGACCTTTGAGCAGAGCCTGAGTTACAGCCCCGTGCAACAGCCCAGCCTTTGTGTGTGGCTGTGTCCCAGTCTGATGTCTGGTGCCAGTATGGACTGTGCTGGGGCCAGCAGCCACTGGCATCTCCCAGAGTTCTGAAGATGTTCTGCTGAGGATACCGAATGATAAAATGCCAATCTTCATGTGCTCTTTGATAAAATGCTGGAGTGGCTTTCCATGGTTCCTCAACAGGCTTTTACTTCTGCTCTAAAAGAAAAAGCCTTTATGATGAAGGAAAGGTGCCTATTTGCACAGCAGACAGGATGTAAAAGCCTGGCTGCTGGACAGCTGCAGAGATGCTGAGATTCACCAGGACAGCTGCCCAAAACCAGGGGGAGTTTAAACCCAAGACTGAAGATTTCTACTGAAAAATGCTTAATAGGGGTTTTATGAGGATAAAAGACAGGGAGCACAGAGGAGCTTGTCCTTGCTTGCTTGATGGGCAAGGTTTGGTGAACACTTCGTTTTCCTGTTTACTATTAAATTCTCAGGCTGAGAATTGTGTGAAAGCACTGATAGAGTTCTCTATTCCTTATTGACAGAGTTATGGATCAAAATTGCCATTTACCAATTTGTTGTAGATCTCCACGTTAATAAATTATGTAGGAGTACACGTAGCTAAAGTTAGACAAGTGGCAAACTAAGAAATTTTGACGTTATTTAGGATTATTTACCTTTCAAGGCATTATTAATAGGTTTGGAGGTTTTGTTTTGTTTTTGGTTTTGTTTACTTTTGTTTGTTTTTTCTGTTGTGGCTCTCTATGGGAATACTTGCAAATCTTCCCGGGAGACGCCTTTAAAGAATTTCTGCTGGTTGCTGTGGGAGTCAAAGGGTGGGAAAGCAATTAAAAAAAAAATTGTTCTGTTTTTTAAGAACATCAGATGTTGAACATTGTCAGAAGTCAGTCATTCACCATTGAAAACACAGATTTATTCTGGCTAGCAAGATCGACTTTTATTGTGAATGAGCAGTTTGTAGAATATAAAGGGGCCTGACAGCCACAGAAAATTCAAAGGACACATTAAATTGCCAAAGTTCTTCCTTTAGCAACAGATAAATGCGCCGAGAGTAGCCTGGAGGCACGGGCTGGCTTGTTTTGCTCGGGCAGAGCAATTTGCCGTCTTACAGGGATGGGGCTGTAACCACTTGTAAGCGCAAATAGGCTGCTTCGCTGAACGCGCTGCTCCGAGCGCCGAGGTGCGCGCTGAGGGGCCGGCAGCTGCCGCATGGGCGCTGCACGGAGGGAAGAGCCCCTGGCAGCTGCACCCTCTGTGCTGGGGCACACCCCCGTGTGCCTCCCACTGCAGGGGATAGAGCAGGACAGAGGCTCGAGCAGCGCCCAGCTTCTCCTGGGGACACCTGTACATCCGTAACATCTGCGATGGAAATCGCTCCGTGCTCCTGGAGACTTAAAAGCCTCAAGGAAGACTTCAAATAGGGTTAAAACGAAGCCGAGGGGGGAAAAAAAGAGAAATCCTTCTTTGTTTTTCTTACCGTAAAAGGAACTTCGACACATCAAGGAGTAAAATTTGAAAACGGCTGCTTGACAGCTTAACATAAACAATTCCAGTGATGAAAGCACAATATGGGGATAATTATCTGTTCAAATAAATCTGATTGATGCTAATGAGCATTTGAACAATTCATTAAGCAGCCAGGGCTTTTTCTGTCCAATTTTCTTTGGTAAGCAGAAATGACACATCCAAACCTTTTATTAAGTATACCATCTCCCTCTGTATCTTCCCATCTTCTACAGAGATCCCTTTTCCAAGAAGGTGCTGCATCTCCAGCAGGAAGGACACTGAACTTATCCCCGCATAACATTCCCAGTATGCCCCCTTGACACAGTGACAGCTGCTGGAGCTAAAATTCAGGCCAGAAATGCCCCAGTGCTTCACTCTGGTGCTGCAGTTTGCAGATGTGATGGGGAGAGACTGCAGAGCCCCTCTGGGGGGTTTATTCTGTTGAGTGGAGCAGCCCCTGTGCCTGTGCAGTAATTTAAGGAGCTGGGAGGAATCTCACAACCAATGGCCTCTGTCCCGTCTTTCACCCAGTCCTGCTCTGCTCTGTGGTCAGTGAATTCTTTCTCAGAAAGTGTCCACAGCCACAATAGCAAAAGCTGGATTTGCCCTCAAATCCAGTAAGTATTGACCAGTTCAACCACTGATTCTGAAACATGAGGGGGAGTGCTGAGAAGAAAATATTTTTTCATGGAAGTGTACTCCCAATATCTGTTATTTAAATACAGCAACCAAAAGAAAATCCAGAATGCAATGGATGTCGATCACATTTAAATTGTGTTTAGCTGCCTATTGCAAATATCAGACTCTTTCATTCAACTTGCCCATCTCCTAATAAATTGTCTTTGAAACTCTCAGTTCCAGCACTCATGGCAATTGATTGCTCAGGAGTTTGTGCCCAATGTTGTTTTCCCCTTCTTCTCTTTCAGTCAGCCAAACCAGAAATTTTAACTAAACAGTCCAAGACAGAGAAGCAATAGCACATTATTCAAGGGACAATTTGCATAGGGATATGATAGAAAGTGTGGCAAGAATTCACAGAATATCCAAACCCCCAATAAAGTGCTGTGAATATCAAGCACACAGTAATTAGGACTGGACTGCACATGATTTCTTAGCCAGGAGAGGGCTGAATTCATGGTTGTGCCTTACCAGCATCAATGTGTGTCATTGCATCCTCACCCAGGACAGGGACTGCCTTGTCCCTGCATCCCAGGCAGTGTCCCCTTGCTTCCCTGCAAAACTCTGCTTCCTGCTTTGAAGGGGATGAGTATTTCTCTGTCCTTCACAGCACATTTGTGTCTTATTTTTTTGTTCTAAGATACCTAATATTCTCAAAAATGCTTAGAAGAGAATGCCTGCAGCATGCATGTGTCTTCCTGAATACTAAAGAATTTTCTGACATGTGTTCTTCATGCTAAAGAGCAATTTTAGTCGTTGGTAAACACTATTAACTTGAGGAAGTAAAAAAAATTCTTTCTGGAAAATTATTCAATTAAGCCATGTGTCCAGCTCAGCTTGTTGGTCTGTAGTGAATAAACAGGGATGTTTTATTTGAACGAGTGTCTGTAACTGCTGGCAGTGTAAATCCATTTATCTCCCAGTACTTGGACATCCACTTGAGCACCATATATTTAGACTGCGGGAAGCTTTGGTTGTTTTTTTTTAAAATGTGCTCTTTCAGGAAGCAGCACCATTCCACATTCCCTGAATAGTACCTGGCATCTTCCAAGTGAATTCACATGAGATTGTGGCAGCAAAGCCCCCCTTTGATGCTCAAGAGGTGCAGAGTGGGGGGTCAGCTCTGGCCTGGAGCTGAGGAGGGACATTTCCTCCCCGTGTAACCAGCGCAGGGAGTGGAGCCAAGCAGCCACAGCTTGGGTGAGGTCCCTCAATTGAGGAATGTGCCTTGGCTGCTTGGGATCCAGGGGGCAGAACTCCTGTGTGTCTGTGGAGATGGATAGAGATGTCTTTTCACTCTGTTTTGAAAGTTCTCAGGGGACACAAACCTCGAGTCCTGTCAGAGGGGTGGATTTCCCTGTGCACAGCTTTGGGGTTTGTTAGCTGCTGCAAAAGGATCCATTAAGAACCTTGGAAGTATATCCAGCTTCATCCCATTCCCAAAGAGAGAGAGTTAAAAGCTCTCATGGCCCAGCAGATGAGACTTTCCCCTCTGTCTGGTTAAGCCAGGACAAGGCTCCAGTGGTCTAATGTATTTAGAATTGGATATAGATTTTTAGGAATTGGATATAGATTTTTAAAAGAAGCTCAGACAATTTAATTCTTGCCATCTACTTGGTCATAAGGAGCTATTTATTACAAAAGAAAGATGAAAGATTTTTAATTGAGCTCTGAATTAATTTCAAAATACTTTCTTTTCTTTACATGAGAAGCAATTTTTTGTGTTTCCATGTTTCACACATACGTTCCAGAAAACTGGCTTTCATGGAGACTGAGGCACTGAAACTGCCTGTGCTGTAATGATTTTTGGTTACACGGAAACCTCACTTGCTATAACCAATAATGAAAGCATATAATGGAAAAATGGTTTAAAGCCATTTCTTAAAAAGCCAGCAAAAGCTTAACAACAAATTAAAATCTGTTAAGGTAAGTTCTTGAGATTTGGAAGTGCTTGCTGTAAACAATTTTTCTCAGTATCTTGCCCTGGAGATCCAATTTGTTATTATTAAACATCCTGAGGTATTCTTGTTAAAAATAGGACTAAAAATAACTTCTCAGCTTGTATTGCACTGGTATTTTTAGGTCTAAGGATTTATTCCTCCTATCAATTGGTGCTTTGTACTAATTAATTTTCAGTGGCAACTTCATTTTCTATTTTGTGGCTCGATTCCAAAGAAATTTTGTTTTGACAGAACTCGGGTGTTCTGTTTTCAATCATTATAGTACGGGAAAAAAAGCTCTGCTGTAAAAAGAGCAATGTATTTGTTAATCAGCTGTTCCTCATTTGTCAGAAAAAAAATCCAAAGAACTGAGGTAAAGCTTTTATGAGGAAGATAGACATGCTCCAAGCACAGACAGTGTTTTTTATTGTCTTTTTATGGCAGAATAAATGACCAGGTGAGAGTCAACGTGGTCACGGCATTGTAAAGCCCAGTTTTATTTGGACTGTGTCTGCATGGTTAAAAGCTAATAATA
>NW_024581124.1:7036862-7116875 GCF_017639235.1 Corvus kubaryi | reverse complement strand
GAATCATCTGGGAATTCTGGGCTTCCCTGCAGGCAAAGCTAGCATTGCCCCCTGGATTCAGCACAGGCGGCTGGAGCCTCTCACGGTGGCTATTTTCAGATCAGGTGTGGATTTTGGTGGCAGCACTGGTGAGTTCCCTGCTGCAGCTGCCTGCTAAGCAGCCTGGCAGAGCCATGGAGCTCCAGGTCTGCTTGTTACCAGGCAAGTTGTTTTTTGTACATTCTCATCTTGTAGAACCAGCCATGCATGCTTGTAATGAGTGATGGCCTGATTAAATCAAAAGCAGACATGGAAGAAACACTATTAATCTGTAAGCATATGTGATGCTAACAGCCATCAAAACATAATGTTGCAATTATCCTAGGTAGGCAAGAATAATTCTCTCTAATTAAATTCTGAGGGTATATATTTGGATGCGTGTTCTGGATCCTCTGTCATTTCTGTACTGCTAGAAAGAAAGGTACCAGAATTCTTTCCAGTTAGCCAGGCCACGTGCCTTTTGATTCACTCTAGCACAGCCTGCCTGGGGACAGGCTCTGCAAATACAATGTGCTATCAAAACAGATCATGTGTTCTCAAACATGTCAGTGGCATCAGTCTCTTCTTCCTTTCTTCTTTTTTTTTTTGCTCCTTCTGTGGCAAAATAAGATGTAATTTCATATCAGATTATACAGCTTCAGTTATATTTTTAGAAGCATCAAAGTAATAGTAAAGAATGTGTAATACGCTGTAGGAAGTTGAGTTAGATAAAGCAGCCTCACTGTACCCATCAGCCA
Source organism: Corvus kubaryi (assembly GCF_017639235.1). Classification (NCBI taxonomy): domain Eukaryota; kingdom Metazoa; phylum Chordata; class Aves; order Passeriformes; family Corvidae; genus Corvus; species Corvus kubaryi. The sequence continues at coordinate 7,116,099 of NW_024581124.1, read as the reverse complement.
CAGCCCCAAAGACCCCTCTGGCGATCCTTGGAAGGTGGAGAGGGAAATACAGCTTTGTGCTATTCATTTTCAGGAATGTTCTGTATTTCTTGTCCTTCCCTTCACACCCTACCTAGAAAATCTGCAGACTGCTTGTTGTGCTCGTTTTAATTATCAAATGCAGCAGTTCTGTGTGGAATCCCCCACACCCAAAAGTCATTTGGGGGAGAGGTGTCACCTGTGTGCCCCTGCCCTGGGGTCACCCAAGGCACTGATGGGATGTACAGCACCCCGAGGAGCTGCTCTGAGACTTTTGGTTGCTCATGTTTTGTTCCTTTTTGGTGGTGACTCAAATCCACCCTGGTGCAAGCCACTAACAGCCCTTAATCCCCATGGGTCTGATCTTCTTCAGGTGCAAACAAAGTTCTACCTAAAATCAGAAGAGGCTCAATTTGTCCTCAAAGGTTTCTTGTGTAATTGAGGCCCAGGCACACACACAATATTTATAGAACTATTTCCCCAGTCATAAATCCCTTTGAGTGTCCAGATGGTCTAATTTGGTGCTGGGGATGGCTTGGAGTTGGGGTGAAAAACTTGCAATTCCATTAGCCTTTATCACTTTCGAAAATCAAAACCAAAACTAAAATAGTGGCTAATGAGGAAATTTGATGATTTTTAGTGACTTTGATATAATAATTGACTTCAAATATATGGTTTCAAAGCAGTTTGATTTGCCAGCAGATTTACCCTCCTGTCTTCTGTATCTATTCTATTCTTACCTTGAATTATAAAGAGACCTCTCCACTTCTTTGTACTAAAATTCCTTTTATCATTTAAAGATTCTTGAAAAGTGTAAGAGGAGAAAGAAATTACCAGGAACACACCTGATTAATTCACAAATTAATTGAGGCTAATTTAGATGACATTACAGCATGATGACTTTCATTAATAAATAAAACTATTATCAAAAGGAACACACATTTTTCCCTGACTTTGGGTATACCTGTTCAGCTCCCATCATTCAAATAATCAAACAGTTCCCCACTTCCCAGTGATCATCAAGGGTGCAGTTCATTGTGGTGGAACAGACCTGCTTCAGCTCAGATATTCAAAACAGCAGGAGATATCTGGTGCACAATGCTTTGTCCTGGATCCCTGCATGAGGGGGAATATTTAAATTGTTCCCATCACAGCTGCAGCTTTTGCTCCTGATGCACATTCTGGAAAATATTCAGGCAAATATTGCTCCTGCTGGCTTAGAGGTGTAGTTATGCTGTGGGGCCATTATGGGAGAGAGGGCAGTCACTGCTGGCTTGGCCTGGAATGCTGTGTAATTCCTCATCTGCTGGGAAATCGGGAGTGGGATCCATCTGCTCCTAGAGCCTCTCTGGAGCTTGGCTGCTCTGTTGTGTTTGGAGCTGTGCAAAGTGCAGGGAAAGGAAAACCTCCTCTGGGTAAACTGTGGCCTTCCAGGTGAGCCTGCTCGCTGAGACCTGCACAAAGCAGTGTTAGAGCTGGCACCTGAGCCTCAGGGGGATTCCTGGGAGAGGAGCTCCCAACTTCCATAAGGGCAGGGTAGGACTCGAGCACGCCGAGGGCATGGCAGCAGTGTTGGTGGGGAATGACAAACAATGATCCTGTGCCTGCATTCTTTAGCTTTTTTAACTTCCTTGGAGATTGAGGTGCCTTGGCTGTCATTCCTGCAGGCTGTAGTACCATTGATTCCTGCAGGATTTGCCCCACTGGCATACAGTAATGAGTAATTTGGAGTGTTGTACCCCGGAGCAGGAGCGGTTCAAGGCAGTGCCAAGCATCCACTGCCTTTGTCAATCAGCCTGCAAACCCCAACAACGAACTGATAATTTGATATATGTATAATTTTCTGGTCTGTTCACACCAGTGTGCAGCAGTGCTGATGGGAGGTGGTTTTACAGCCTCCCTCTCCTTCTCTACCCAGGCTGTATCTGACAACAGCCTCTGCCCCACCATTGTCATCGTGGTGCCAGATGATAAGGGTTCAGAGAGGAACCAGCTGGAGGAGGGGGTATTTTTAGTTATTCTAAATATTTCAGAGTCTTATGTAACTGGATTTGAGCAATAGTTGATGCCAGACAATCTCACATAATCAGTTACAGCGCTCCATCAGCTCTCTCCTCGTGTTCACAGAACAGTTTGTGCCCCAGAGAGGGGGTCAGGCAACAAGCATCACATCTAGAGCTGCAAAAGCTGCAGGGAAAAGCAGGGGGTTGGAGACTCCTGAGCAGTGAGAGCATGCACAGGAAAATCCAAGCCTTTGGATGACTTCCAAATGGGAAGAAGTGCACTGGTAAATATACCCAGGTTGGAGTTGTAAGGTTCAGTGTTGATGTATTTTAAGGTGCATTTGCTGGATCCGTTGGTACCTTCCTCTGCAGTGCTCTATCCCAGCTGTCCTGGTGGAGTTCCAGGCTGTGTGTTAGGAACAGGAGGACTGTTTTCCACTACAGGCACGAACAGTAGGAAACCCACTCACACTCCCAGGGTCTGGTTGTGTTCAGTGTGACTTCCATTCATACAAAGGCTTCTTCAATTGGCTTGTCTTTGTTTCTGTGATTAAATAAATAAATGAATTGTGCTCTATCCGTGTGGGACATGTGAGATCCAGCCTGAGGACTGCTGGTAAATTCTTCCATTGCTCAGTTTTGCTCAGTGTTTACAGAAGTTCATTGCCGTTTGCTCCTCTCTATCCAGTTGTGTGGTATCATCTACTCAAACATCTGGTGCTCCCTGGAGGAATTGTAGAAATGGCCAGGAAAGATAAAAATAGAAGGTCAAACAGCAAACTGCACAGTGCAATTAACCTGGCTGCAATTCCTGAGTCACAAACGGAGGCTATTTTCCAGAAAAAGGGATCAATATACAGTTTGTTATTGTTACACATGAAGGAAAAATAAATAGTGTCTTGAGCTCCTTTTCATGCAGAATTGCTTATCACTCCTGAGCAGCTTGGGATGGCACAGAAGGCAAACAAGCCTTCAAAGGCTCCCCTTGCAGGGAACGTGGCTGGAGCATTCAAATAACTTTGGTCCAGCTCCAAGTTCAGATGGTGCTGACTTTTAAACCTCAGCCACACAGAAGGTGTCGGGCTGGGGGAAAAGCAGCATTCCAGCCCCAGTGCTGAGGCCAGCCCTGGTGTCCCACCCCTGCATGCTGCATCCTTTGCATGACTCGTGGGATGTGCTGGCAATGCAGATTTCAGTGTATGCAGCTCTCTTGCCATATATTCCCTCCTGGATGGACCAGGACGCTGGGTGTGATGTGGGATTTGCACTGTCCCAGGTCTGTGGCTGTGGCTGGGACAATGCTGTGTGTTTTCCTGACAGCCCTCAGCTGAAACCTCAGGAGAAGCTGCAGGTGCTGATGCAATATGTGGCTGTTTCACATATCAGAAGTATCTGTTCTAATCTTCCTCCACCCTGTGGAGCTGCCTTTGGACAGGTTCCTGTGTCTGAGCCCCCGCTGCTCACAGGCTTTGTGTGATGTGATGGTGACAGGGACCCTTGAGAAACCATAGAGCATTAGAGTATGCAGGGGACTACCTGACATTCTCCTACAGCAGATTTAGTGCCTGAAAGAAGTACATGTACAGAAGAGAAGAGGAAAAAATATATATAATTGAAGGTCTATTCTAAAATGAGAGGCATCTGATTTTCTGGCTTTAAAAAAAAAACCCATTTGCCTTGTTTTTTTTTAGAAAGAAAGACCATTTCTCTTTTTGTAGCATCTATTTTTAACCAGTTGAATTAAAATTAATTATTTCATGTCTGATAACCCGTTTTGCACAGAGACCTGTCTGCAAGAGTCATTGATTTCCTTGCTCGCAGCGTGTTCACCAGCTGCAGAACCAGTGCTTCATCTTTTAATCTCCAATATGAAAGGAACAACAGAGGTCACTGTGGACTTGTGTTCTTCAAAGTGATTAAGGCAGAGCTGAGAGAGCTGGCAACAAGGCCAGCCTGCTCTTCATTTAAGTATATATATATTTATTTCTCTCTGCTCCCCCACCACCTGGGACCCACATGTTCCTGAGTCCAGGGAGAGCTAATTAAAATGGCTTGTTCCTTTTAAATAAGTCTGCAAGCAGCTTGGTACAAAGCCAGAGCAGGTATCATTTTAATATACCTGCTTTAAAAAGGAGGGTACTGTCCTTTCCTGTTTCTCAAGCAAAGTCTCCCCTGGTTTTGTTCCTCCTTACCCCTACCTTTAAATAATATTTATCAGAGACATTCAGCTCACTGCCCTGGAGACTTAAAACCCAAGGAAAGTGGACAGTCTGCTGGAGAGCCTGCTGCATCAGGTGTCTTGCCTTTTCCACCTCTGTTATTTTGCAGTAGACCCCATGATGGGAAACAGTCTGTGTCTGAAAGAACTTCCAGTAACAGGCAGGGGATACAGGCATAAAGAAAAAAGTTATACTGTGAATTATTTTCACAGTATTTAACCATTCAAATCTGCTGTTTGCAAAGCAAACACCATCATTCTTGGACTTTCACATGCGCTTGGACTTTCAAAGATCCTGAAGTAAATGGACTAAATGAAAGAAATTAAACATGCTTTCCCCGTAATGGAAAATACACAGTGAGAGGCAGCAGTTTCAAGCCTGCTTGATTATTGTGTTCCAGTACGTTCCAGAGCTGACAGTCAGACAATAAACACACACTGCATCTTTCAGAGGGTGAATACACAGCTTTATCATCAGAGTGATGGGCAGCCCAAGCTGAACCTCATGCTGGTAAATTTTATAGAATAGTTACTTTTGAGTCTATCTTTCAGTAGCTTTTACTGTAATCAAGACAAAAATCCCACAACCTTCTTATAGGAATACATTTTTAACTTACTTCTGATCATCCCGTCACAGGGAGGGCACTTGGTCTGATAGCTGCCAACACAACCCAGCATTGTGCTTTACATGGATTTTTCAGGCAAATGTTTAAGCTGGCATTCCCAAAGCTGGCTGTCTGCCAGCAGCAGTGAGACAAATACCATTTATCAGATTGTATTGCACATTCCATAAAGGCCAAAGTCATCCCTTTCTGTGGCTCTGGTACAGTAAAGAACTGGGATGAATCTGAGACCAAGGAGCTTATTCTGGTTCTTTACATACACTAATAAACAGATATCTTTTACCCACAGTTACAGTGCTTACCCATGGACTTGATGTTTCCATTACAAGAGAGCCATAAAAAAACCTTGTAACTGGCCATTGTGGTGGCAGATTTACAAACTCCTTTTTTCCCCTACTCTCTATTCAATTAGATGGGCAATTGTAGCTGGAGCTAATATTAAAAATGCCTTTGCACATTAACTTAACGCATTGCAGCCTCACTAATAGGATGCATTGGAAGCTAATTCTAACTTTTACCTAGCAGGCTATTAAATCATAAATATGGCATCTTTTGTGTGATGCCTGTTGAGTATAAATTACACAGCAATGCTCGGTTTGACTCCAGCTCTTCCTTAACTCTCTCGTTTGCTCTGTGCTTCCTGAGGGGTTTTACAGCAGCTGATTTTTGCAGTGGCTACTGCAAGGGAAAGAACCACATCCAGGCTGGAATGGGACAGCCCTCGATGCTTCTGTGGGAGCTGTCATTCCTGTGGGGGTGGTGTGGAGTTCTCCAAAACTGCTCAGAACTGGCTGTTAAAAAAGGAGGGCTCCAATCCTGTGCAGAAGATGAGCACAAGGTCTCCTTTTACCTGCTCAGGATAGGCCTTAAATGTTGCAAAGGAATCCTTTGCCCACGGCGAGCTTCATTCTAGCACTAGGATCAAAGCAATGTGGTCTGAACAAGCAAGATTTTTCCCTTCTAATTCTGTAATTCAAGCCCAGGAAAGTGAGTGAAGTACAATTGATTGCTCGGTAAAACACTCAATTAGAGCAGATTATCTGAAGGGAAAGAATGGCAAACTAGAATTTATTTTTCTGTGTCATTAGGGAAGCCTGATAACAGAATCACTGCAGAGCCAAAGAAGAAATCAGCAGCAGAGAAGAGAATTAATTCATTTAAAAACATGCATTGGGTTTCTTCTCAGGGGCTTGTTTTTGGGGGAGGATGCTGGGTGTTTGTTTGTTTGGGGTTTTTTTGGCTGTTGATTCCATGGACATGGCTTGGGCCTTTCTTCTTCTGCTGATGTCCCTCTTCTTTGCATCTTGACAGTCTTTGCTGGTCACTTACACCAGCAGTGACAGTGGTCAGTCACTTCCCTGCTCAAGTGGGAGGAAGATTTCTCCCCACTGAAACAGAGTCCAAATGCAAGCCCAGCCATCACTGCTGGGCTTGGATATTAAAGTTGGTTGTGTTTGTTCTGCAAATTAACACTGACAGATTTCTTTTTCTTGCTGTGTTTAGTGCTGTGGATGGGTTTTTTCTTTGGAGAGGTTTGTTGAGGTTGCTCTTGGCCAGTGTGGCAAAAGCACTGATGGGCCACTCTTCCAAATCCTGTGTTGCCCCGCACTCATTACTGTTCTGGGATGGTTCCTCTGCCTCCCTGTTCTCCTGAGAATTAAACTATCAAATCATTGAGCCAACAGTCCATGACCAGAGTAAAAATACTGAAGAAAATAGGTTCTGCATGGTTTACAAACAGAGCTCTGGGTCAGCTGTGGGTGGCAGAGAGCAGCAGACATGAGGCTGGGGGGGTTCTGTGCCACCTCTTTCTCCTGGTCATTCTGAGGGGTTGGCTCTTGCCATGAGTGAGTGGGAAAGCAGGGACAGCCTGGGGGTGGAATTTCTACTCTGCCCTCCCTGAAAACACAAATGGTGTTTGTGATGGGGGAAATCATCTGTGGCTGCTGGAGACAACATCTCCAGGTATAACTCTGTGCTGAACTCCCAAGAGTTTTGCTGTAGCTCCACAGCCACCCTGTCTGGGCTGTGAGTTGTGTTTAAAGCTGTCTGAATGGCTGGCACAGTGTCACTGCTGGGTGGCATTGCTGTGAGTGCAGGGGGAAAGCTCTGGATTCCCAGGATGTGTGTGTATGGCACGACTGAAGAATGGAAAGCACATATTGCACAGTATAAAATGTCTCTGCACATAAACTGCATTTCAAGTGTTCTGTGAAACCAGCCTGTTTTTACGAATCTCAGGTGTATTGACAGACAATATATAGGCAAAAATGTGTTCGCAGCAGTTCTAAAAATCATTTTAATGATGTAAAGTAGCAATATTTTTCATCAGTTATAAAATTTTATTGGCTTCCTATAATTCATTTAATGGCAATTATACTAAAAATACTTGAAGTAAGTATCTGCAAGAGCTTCACAGAAGTGGGAATGTTTGACAGATATTTGCTTACACAAGCTACACCTTCCCAATGTAATCAAAGAAGCTGTTTTGCCATTAGTTCTGCTTGAATTTGTAGCCTCTGAGCCACTGACAAGTGTCAAGGCACTGTGAAGGCTCAGAAGGAACCCAAAATTCCTTATATTTCAAATTATTCTCCAAAGCTTTCAAAATTGGATTCAATTGAATGAATTCTTGGAAAGAGAAAGTAATAGCTTGTCTCCATTTGTAGCTGGGCCAGGCATAAACTACAGGCTTTACTGCTGCTTCCTACACTGCTCAGGAATTCAAAAATACATCTGAATGATGAGCACCTGAAGAGGGTTTGCCAGGGACTGGAACTGTGTTATCTCTGCCTTGAATCATTTTAATGTTTGAGTCTGCAGAGCCTCAGCTGGGGAATCAAAGGGCTGCACTCCTCAGCCTGCTAAATTGAGCCGGCTGTTGAATTGGCTGTTTTGCTGTAAATGGAATAGATTTGGCCAGAGGAAGTCTCCATAAGCTTCCCATTTCTGTTAGCTGAGGTGCTTGTTATTGCTTTTCCACGACTCCCCTCTCCCCAGCCCCACCAAACCTGCGCTGCCCAGAGCGGAGGACAGACGAGGAAAGCAGATGGGAGCGGGCAGGGCATGGGAAAAGTTCAGGATGGGAGGCTCGGCCACACCTCCCTCTCAGCTGGAGTCAGGTTGTGTTGCTTGAATTTGCCTGCCCAGAGCCTTGGAGTAGGTCAGAGAACCAGTTTGTCCATCAGACGTTGGCAGTGTCAGTCTGCACCCCTGCAGTGAAGTGTTCTCCTACAGGAGTCCCACAGAGCTCGGCAGCTCCAGGCTGGGAGCACCCCGGGTGTGTCCCTTTGGAATTGATTTGGAATTGGAGGAAAAATCATTTGTAATACTCTGTAGAAACTGTCTTGACTCAAGTGACAAAAAGACATCATTATAATTATTACCAAAAAAAAAGGACCTTCTATTTTAATACTTTGGCAGTGTGTTTAACTAAAGAATGGAAATACAGCTGTGAGTAAGAAAAATTATTTTAAAGAATTTTAATAATATTTAAAGGGCAATTTCTTCTCAGTCTGGATTAACAAGAGTGCCTCCTTCATCGCTACTGCATGAAGTTCTCTATCTATTTAATTTATTGCATTAAATGGCAGAAAACTCTTTCTGGCTTTCTAGGAAGACATTGTTAAAATATCTGACACCAAACATTCCCACTTCACTCATTCCACTTCATATTAGTTCCCAATTTAGAGCAGCATAAAAATGTTCTTTGCAGTTTGAGGGGAGGGGGGAAAGCTTCCTAAAATGTTGTGTTACTGATAGTGGGTAACACTATCAGTGGTAGGCCAAGAAATGAGTCCTTCACGAGACCAGAGGACACTTCCAACCTCTGCATCTTCTCTTTGCTGTGATTCCCTCCAATAACATAATTAACAATAACATAATTAATTACTACTATGTAAGGGCTTTTCTGGAAAGTGTATGGGGAATCATGGAATCATTTTGTGTGGAAAAGACTCGTAAGGTCATCAAGTCCAACTGTAAAGCTAAGACTGCAAAGTCCTTGCTTAACTTCCAAATCCCAATAAACAGGCTTGATCATAAACATTCGTTTCAAGCTTTGCAATAAAGGCTGTTGCTGTCCCTTTAATCCAAGAGATTGTGTCAGCACTCAGAGGAAATCCCAGTTTACCAAATAGCAGGGTTTGGTGCTCTGTGTGAAGGTTTCTGTATTGGTTCTGCATCCTGAATTATCTGTGTGGCACCTCTGACCTGGGAATGTGCTGCCAGAAGGGAAACGGGGCAGCACAGAGCTGACATTTGATATTCTCTGATTTGGAAGCGTGAGGGGCACATCTGTCCTGCCCCTGCCTACCCAGCCTCAGGGGCTGGCTCCTAACCCACTGAAGCTGAGCACCAAATGTGAAAAGGTGGAGAGATTTTGAGATTTTTCTGCTACAGCAGTTACCAGGGACAAAGAATTAAATTCTGGACTTCTGGTTGTGTTTTACAAAACAGAATTAAAAAATCCGACCTGTTTTGGAGGATGTCTTGGAAACTTATTTTATCCTAAATGCAGTAGGTTAAGTGAGTTGAGGTTCCTGTCCAGAGTGTTTGTCTAACTCTGATTAAGTGGTTTCACCACTGTTCCTTTTGCTGACAGAGTTGTAGTCTTCATATCTTCGTGATGTCACCCAAATTTTGATCCTGATTGAAGCTTCCTTAATTCATGCACAGTGATTTCCAAAGATGCTGCTCTACACATCATAAACACATGTGGTTTACACTGTAAAAACATAATTTTTTTTTTTTCCATGTGGAGTAACTTTCATCAGAAAAGTAGAATAAATTCTTTTCTAGCCACCAGTACTGTTGGATTGCATTGATAATGGATCCTTTTATGGTGGGGTTGTGGAAATTATTATATGGATTACCTATCACTGCTTTCAATAGTAGACAGCCTTAGCTAATGTAGTGGAACTAGGATTTTCCCCCTTGATGTCTGCACTTTGTAGCCTTTTGTTCCATGTGCCATAGGGGGAAAGTAATAGAGAAGAATGCATTGACCACCAGAATATCAGTCAGCTATGGCTCCAAATGTATGGCTGAAGGAATAAACAGGAGTGTCTGCTAATTTAGTGTCTGCTGATTCCCCTGAATTGTGGGGGACAGGTTCTTAGGGATTATGTAATGTTTACAGTTAAAGTCTCTTTTCATGAGTGGCGTATGGGAGTGTGTGGCTATTAAATGGGGAGTCAAGGAACTTGAATAGACCAGCACTCTTAAATTTGGGGTCTAAACAGAGCTAGGATCTGTCATGAGAACTTGTTTTCTCCCCATTCTCAGAATTATGTCTCTTGGATTTGTAAACGTTGGAATTCTGTTTTTGGAAAAAAATCATTTTACGTATGATCAGCGCATTCTGTAATCTCTGTAGTGCCAGAAAACAGCGAGTGTGGGACACACAGGAGGGAGGAGAGAAACTGGGAGACCTGGGGCACGGCTGCCTGTGGGGGAAGTGGGGTTGCTCCTGACAACAGCAGCCTGGTGGGTTCTTACTTGGCTCTCCCCTTGGTTACTTGCCTAAAATATCCATGCACCTCATTTCAAAGCCGTTTCTCATCATGTTATGAGTTTCCCACCTTGCCTGTTGTAGCTTCTGAGATATTTCAAGACTGCCCTACTTGCAGCGAGTGCTGTGAGAGCTGTTTCCCAGGGAGCAGTTAAACACTGGCCTGTTCTAAGGTAAAAATTGTCTCCTTACAGTCCCAAGCCCTCACTGGGTGGGACTGCTGGCAGCTGCTGCAGCTGTGGCCAGAGCTCCCCTGCTGCCCAGCCCCTCGGGGCTCCTGAGCCAGCCAGGGTGGCAGACACACGGTGGCTGCATGTGGAATATTCAGGCAGCTCCTTGGCCAGGCGCGTTATCTCCTACAGCCAGAGCGCTTCCTTAATGTGGATGTGCTGCAAGGAGAATACCTGGGCTGGCCCCGAGGTTTTTATTGTTGGGTGCAGAGCAGGCTTTCAGTGCCCAAAGACAAGAGCAAAATAATCTGTGGAGACAACCTGTCAGATTTTTGGGTCCTCCCCTTCTGCATCACCATTGGGACCGCACTGGAAAGACAAGTGGCAAGTAAGCAGAGCTGCTCAAGTAGCCAGAGTTCTGCTGGCTCGCAGCGCTGCTGCTTTCCTGTGAGGGCAGGGTTTGCCCTTCAGAGAGGAACAGGTCACTTGGTCCACTCCTGAAGTGAATTGCTTAAAGAGTACAGGGCTTTTTTCCCTTATTTTCTTTATACTCGAGTGGGTTTCTGGATGAGGTGTCAGATGCTTTTCACGGTATGACAGCGTGCACCACAATGAAGTTTCAATATTTAACACTTCCTGCAATAAAGGCACGTTGAGTTGCTGTCCTGTTCTGTGTCCCGCTGACTTTGATGTGATTATGTGCTCTTCGGTGCTCAGGTGTAATTTGTGCCATTAATCTGTCACCAGTTTCAGCTGGCAAGTGTTGTGTGTGGGGATTGTCAAGCCAGCCCTGGAGCACCTGTGAAAGCCAGGAAGAGATTTGCATTATAAGCTGTGTTTTTGTAATTCTTAGCTCTTAGTAGTCCTCCCAAGATTGCAGAGTTATGGTTTGAAAGATGAGAGATTAGTGAGGAGAGATCAGTTCCATTGATGTAACAACCCAGACCAAATTAGATTTTTTTTTTAAATGAGATCCCTAATAAAATTATTGCTTTATCAAACAATGTTGCCCATAACACCTCTGTGGTTTTCTGAAGAAGACCCCATTTTCTGTCCTTCATCCTACATAAATTACTTTATCTTTTATGAAATACATATTTTTTTAAAGTAAAAAAAAAAAAAGTGTTTTTCAGTGGAGCTTTGGTTCCATACAGCTAATTTATCTCAAGAAAGCAGAGTTCTATATGAGTCCAAAGATGCCTCGCCCCATCCTGTTTCAAGTTTAAATGTGACATTTTAAGGGTGAAGCACTGCTGGAAATAATGAGTGCATTGTTGTTGCTATCAACACTTTTTAGGAAGCAAAAATATCTAAATTTCTCCAGCAGCAAAAGGCCTGAGTCTGACCTTATGCAAACTTAGCATCAGTGTAATCTCAGAGGGTTTCTGCTGTGTACATCAGGAATAACCTCTGTTAGATAAAGTCCATGGCTCTGCATTCTGGATGGCAATTTCCCTGTGTAAAATGGGAATGAACCAAAGCAACGCTTGAATGTCTCTCCAAATTCCCTTTGCTGAAATTGCTACAGCAGACAGAAATGTCCTAGGAGAAAATCAAGCCTAATAAAATTGGCCTTGTGTAAATATCATGCAAGTGTGGAAATAATTAAATTTAAAGCTAAATAGTTTTCCTTTTGTGCCTGTTTGGCCATTACTCAGCTTCTTTTTGCTCTGCCTGGTAAGGAATACATTGTCCTAGGAAGGGAAGTGTTACACAGTGCTGAACCTGCCTGACAATCCACATGGGCAACACTTCTATCTACTGACAGGAAGGCATAATTTTCTATCATGAATATCCATTAAAGGTAGAGAAAAACATTACCCAGAGTAGGTGCCTGACCACTGGATTCCCGCAGACTAAAGCGTCTGGATAAGGACACAAATCCCAAAAGAATTTGTCTTCTTTCATAGGGAAAAATGGATGGTCAGCTCGACATGTGGCACTCTGAAATTGAGTCATAAACGAAACAAATTGGCAGAGGTTTTCATCTGCTCCATTCACTGGTAGTGGGACACAGTTCCCTTTCTAAAGAGCTTTTGGCTGGATCACAGAAAGGTGAATACTACAGTACCTGTTCTAAGAGCTTGGCACCTGTTGTGTTCCCTATCTGCCCAATGCCAGCTGCACAAGTATTTTCCAATTTATGGATGGGGGAATTTTTGTGTGTGTGTGTTTTTGCTGGGATTTTTTTTTTTGGTGTTGTGGAGGTTGTTTTATTGTTGTTATTATTATTATTTTTTGTCCTCTCCTGAATGATAGCTGCATCATCACAAGCCCCCAGGCTGGAATTCCCTGACAGTTATCCAGTATCTCTCCTACTTTTTTTTCCCCTCTGGCAGTTCACCTACTTTTACCAGCCAGGCCAAGAGCCATCCTGAAATTGTCCCATGCCACATTCACTTAGGAGTTTGGTATTTTTCTTTTACTTTTCTGGAGAGAGAGAGCAAGTGTAGCGTTTTCTTGTCCAGGCAAACTTGCAATTACTTCATGTGTCTGCCTTTTAAAACCAGTTACTCTCATTGCTCTCATCTCTGAAAGATTAATGTGCCTTTGAGCCAGTGATAAACTTAAGGAGCCTCCTCTGATGAGAGTGGGGATGAGTAAATTCTGTGCCAACCTCGCCTTCCGTGACCTCACTTTTTTGGCTCTGAGTAACAGAACTTCATTTCCATTGCTAGTATAGCTTCAGGGCTACTTTTCCAGAGCTTTTTACACATTTCCTTCCAGTCTAGTGCATGCTTAATTATCATCCTGTGTAGCAGTAACACTGAAATAGCTCCTCCAAGCCTTGGCACAGCATTGCCACGGAATAGGGGAGGCAGGGTGGTGGCAGCTGTCTGTGGTGCTCTCTGTGAGCCACAGCACCGTGGCTTCACAGCCTGTGGCTGAGCAGAGGACAGGAGAGCTGTGCTGATCACTGTGATGTGTGGCATCAGGGGACATCCCTTGGCAGTGTTTGTGAGCCCTGCTCCTTGTGCATGAGGAATCTGCCGGCCCCTCTGTGAGCTCTGACACGAACTGCCCAGGCTGGGCAGCTCTGGGGGCAGTGTGAGCCGGTGGTCAGCTGAGGAACGTGGGTAGCTCACAGGGCTCTCTAGACTCTGAGTGCAGCCCCCAGAGCCTCCTGCGAACCCTTGGTTTGCACAAAGCTGGTACCAGGGCCTGAAGGAGCAGTGGATGAAGCTTAGCTTGGCCAGGGAGTGAATGAAGTACAGCCAGAGAGGGTGTGGCAATCTGCAGGTAGGATAGGTGTGGAGTAAATCATGAACTGGGGAGAAGGCTGTACTTCACGGGAGCCTGGCACAGAGGCTGTTCCATCACCTGCACCAGCACAGACAGCTCTGGGGGAGCCTAGCTGGGAGGACAGCCAGAATCCTGGTGTTCCCTGTCTCCTGGAGAGCCTGAGCTAGCCCAGGGTTCGTGTTGTCCAAGCAGTTGTCTTTATCCTGTTCCAGGTGTGGTTGAGTCCTTTAAAAACACAACAAAAAATCCCTAAGCAAGCCAAAAGCCTCTCTTTTTGTCTGCCTGACATTAATAACCCTGAGGCAGATGGGACAGTCAGAGGCTGCCCGGGGTGCTGCTGCTGCCCCACAGCAGCTGTGCTTCAGAAGGTCCTCTGAAACCAGCACTCAGAAATCCAACCAGTCCTCTGAGAAACCAGCTGATGCTGTAGTGCTCTGAGCTGGCTCTCCCAGGCAGGCAATGCCAGCAGGCAGCATTTTGTCCTTGGGGCTAATTCCCCCTGCTGCCTTTGGGGCTCTGCAGCCGCGGTGGAGCAGTTTGGGGCCGTGTCCCCCTGCCCCTCTCCCTTCCTTCCCTCCCAGCCTTGCACAGAGGCAGCCATGGCAATGCTGCAGCTGTGCTGAGCATCCTGCACTGAAACAACCAACGCTTCAATTACTCAGATGGAGCCAGGCCATCATCTAAAAGGTTTGCTGAAAAACAAATGGCAGCATAATGGGACCCTGGGTTCCCAACACAGTATAAATACCCATTTTATGGGACAGTACGTAGCTTTGAGTGGGAGAAAGGTGTTTAACACGGCAAAGTGGGAAACTTTTTCATGCTCTGAGGAACTGATTTAAGAGGAATCAATCTCAGTCTGGCTCTGCCCTCCCTGAGGCTGCCTCCAGCCTCTCTTGCTGCCTATGGCAAAACCACTCTCGGCGTGCTCCTGTCAGCTCACAACACTTGTACTCCATCTCTCTTGTCACCCCCTGAAATATTTAAACTCTGGAATGCTGTTTGGCTCCTGTTTTGCACCTAAACTCAAGAATTCCACTGGGAAAAAAAAAGCATTCAGGGACCTGAGTGTTGAGCTTCATAAACAGTGATATCATCTGAAGGTTTCTTTGCCACAGTGCAGCTACCAGTGCGTAACGCCGAGTTTGATTGAAGAACCAATGGCCACCAGTAGCTATTTAATAAAATACCTTATGGAATAAGACTCAAAGATATTGAAAGATGCCACTTGACAAAAAATTCCCTGCCGTGGCCAACTGTGCCAGGAGCTTCCACCACCGCCTTCCCTTGATCCATCTCCACCAAGGGAGATGCTAACCCAAGCAGTGGTGCTGCCAAGCCCCAGCTGTGTGTGCTCCCGTGTCCCCAGAGGACTGGAGCAGAGGCAGAAGGACCATGACCCCTCCTCTGCACTGCTGACTTGCTATTTGTTATCCCGGCACAAGATGTCTCTGTGGGCTCTCCAGAAATTTTAGATTTTTTTTTTTTTAAAAAAACCACCAAGACAAATCTGTAGCTCAAGCTGTGTGGGAAACCTGTCAGCTTGTGTTTGTGCTTTTGTTTGTTTTCTTTAGCGAGTGTTTCCTGTGTGAAGTAGGCTGATGTGTTGTGGTTTATACCTTCCCCACTGCCCCAGCCCGTGGCAAGGCACGGCCAGCCAGGAAGGGGAGGGGAGTGGAGGACCTGCAGGGATTGTGGTGGCAGAGGCCTTGGGAAGGAGGCCCTCAGGGCTTAGGCAGCAGGGTTAGATAATAAAGCACTTCATCCTCTAATTTCTCTATTGAGAGACTCATTCCAGTTGCCTGATACTGAGTGTTTAGGACATCAATAAACATCATTTTCATTGTAGCTGAATTGATAAAACTGATTAAAAACTCCAGGTTTGAAATCTCCTTGAGTCTGAACGCTTGATTTGCACCCTAGAATTTTAATTAAGAATTAATTCTGGTTTTAATATTCTTTAGAAATTGACTTGTTTTAAATAATAAATCACTAGGGCTTCTTTCCAAACTTAAAAAAATTGCTACAATCATGTGTTACACCCAAGCATTTAGTAATGTCCAAAAAAAGATTGCAAAAGCATTAACTTGTGAGCTGGTGTTTCACCTCTGCATTTCAGATAAATATCTTTGCTTTCTAGATTTGATAATGGTCCCTTTGGTGTTCCTGGCCGTTAAACCCGCATTAATGGAGCTCTGCTCAGTCACACTCAGTGGAGCAAGGCAGAGTTTGCACTGGGCACAAAGTGCCTTGAAAAGCCACTGACTCTCATTTAGGCTGACTTCAGCCTCAAAGTCTCTGGCCTGCCAAAAATGTAATAAACTTCTGGCTGTTGAACCCAGATCTTCCCAGCACAAGCAGAGGAAACCCATCCAACCCTGCTCAAATAACTCCATCGCATCATGCACAACAGAAGCCAGGAGCTCAGCAAGACTCTGCCTTAGCTCGAGATACAGTGTTAGGTTTGATTGAAAAATACAGATTTCTATTGATCAAAAATCCACCAAGGATGGAGTAAATGCATCTCCATGTGAAGCTTGTTCAGACTGGGTGCAGGTTCTCTTGCAAGGTGATGGTTTTTAGAGCACAGCGTGACATTTTGTGGAGTAATGATGATTATTATGTGGAGTAATTGTGTTAGACTGTGCTGGAAAAGTAATCTCCTTGTGAATAAAGCATGTGAGAACCAAAAGATGAACACTTAATTCAGTTGTCTGCTGCTACCCTGATGCTGCTTATTTAGCTTTGCTTTACAGGCAACACTTTATTTTGTAATCACAGTGTTTGCAGCAAAGCTGCTAACAATGGTTGGACTCCTACGAACTGGAAGCAGGGAAGTTATTTTTAAAATCACCTTCCAAGGTGGGATCTGAGGATGTACAATACCCCACTGACACAAATTGCTCTTCTGGGGCTGAGGAAAGTAAATAAGGCATTAAATTCTTAATCCTTTATCTTTACTTGGTATTTCCACCTAATACTCTTGCAATTAAGGGATTCTCAGGTTACTTCATTGGCTCTCATGTCTTTAGTCTTCCTTTACGATCTTGTCAATAGTAGGATTGATAACATTGCCTCCTGTGTGGTGGGATTTGATGCCAGTCAGCAAAACTCCTGTGAGTAAGCAGCACTCACATCTAACTGGTTGTATCAACTGCAGATGTAACAGGGAGCACAGAGCACTCTTCCCTACCCCAAACCCAAGTTGTTAGATTTGTGACATGCAGTGTCAGAGGGGATAGATTTGTTAAAGAACTGGCACCAGCAGCAAAGTAGATGCAGCCAGGAGCAGGAATTCCTCCCTTTCCTGGTTAGCCCAGCTGAAACTTAAAGGATGTGTGTGGAGTCTGAACGAGTAATTTGGGGAATGGGTGGAAAAACTCCTAAAACTGTGAGAACAGTTAATGTGGTAAAAGTACCAACTGGTGTTCAACCAAAGATTTCTGTCAGAGAAGTCCTGGGAACTGGGAAAAGTGCTCCCAGGAGAACTGAACTGACCGTGGGCAGCCTTGTGCAGATATCCCAGAGCCCTGTCCCATCTGCCAGGCTCTCGTGGTGCTGTGTAACGGGTTAGGAACCAATTTCCTTGATTGTAAATTAAGAAATGCAGTGTTTTACTACTAATCAATAGTGTTTAGGGTAATAAGCCCATCAGAGTCAAACATTCATGTCCAGTTTGTGATTTAATGAGACAGAGGATATTTCTTGTTTGGAGGTGCTTTGTGCAGCCCCTGCCGCGCATTCTGTTACAGATGCTTTGTGTAATTGGAATTTGTATCAGTTTCTGAGGTTTTGCAGCAGACTTGGGTTTCCTTTGTGAGTGTTTAGAGAGGGTCAGGAATAGAGGAGGAGTACAGGTATAACACACTGTAGAAGCTCAAGCTGAAGATGGAATATCCATGTCATGGGGGGATGACTAAATCCTGGATTTGGGCATTTTAACCCAAACTGTGTCTGTCCCTTGGGAATAACATGTGTGAAATGTCTGTGTTCT
The DNA here is from genome assembly GCF_017639235.1 of Corvus kubaryi. Classification (NCBI taxonomy): domain Eukaryota; kingdom Metazoa; phylum Chordata; class Aves; order Passeriformes; family Corvidae; genus Corvus; species Corvus kubaryi. Next base: position 7,098,318 of record NW_024581124.1, on the reverse strand, counting down.
CTGCAAAATGCTTTTTTAAAGAGGTAAAACAAAATGTCAGTGTTCTGAGGGGGTTTAGGCATTTAAAACTTAATTTAGTAGATAAAGTTTTGGGTTAAACAAAATCACCTCCTGCCTTCCTGCAGAGTCTTTGTTTTCCTTTGGCCAAGAGAGAGTGACAGTCGAGTCTGTGTGGCACTAATAGACAGGACAAGTATTTTATCACTCAAAACAAATTAGCATGGAAGTAAATCTGAGCTGTAATGTGTCCTGATGCTCTTGTAAATCACACATGACTGCAGTGATGTCTCCTCTTAGGGCTTACCTCTAAAAGTATTTGCATTTTGACAGCACAGAGTCACAGCAGGGGAAGGAGCTGGGGCTCTCAGGGCTCTTCTCTTTATTTATTGATGCAGTGATGTTCCAGCCCTTACCTCCAAAAATTATAATAACATTAGCTGGAAATTCAGACTTTAGCAAAGAGACTCATTGAGACTGGGGCACAGAAGTAGCTGTGGAACAGGCAAAGTGCAAAATTACGCTGAGAAGTAAATTTGATTGAGGCACAAATATTCTGCATTAAATGCTGAATAAACTTCTGAACACGCACAGACAACTGGCCATAGTTAGTGAGCCCAGCCCTGACTTTGCTCCTTTCCCACTGCTACTCTGATGCATGAACTGAGCTGAAAGTGTTTTCAATTCTGCTGTTAAACTATATTTTCAGTGATGCTTATTTGATATTATATATATTTGATTTAGCCCATAGGTTGGTCACTACATAGAATAATTAATTACTTTGGTTATTAAAACTCTGCTAAAACCAGGGACATGGTCATTACCACATACAATCATAATTTCACAGTTTAGCAAGCTAGATTTCATAAGCACTTCCAAGAGGTTTTGGTTTTGTCTCTTTGTGGCTGAAGAACTTAGTCCCTGATTAAGTCTATTAAGCTTATTAAAGATTAGCTAATTTCCCAGTCATTGTATTCTTTTGTTTGTAGAACTTGCCTCAACCACACAAAGGTTCAGGGATAGAGAGGGACCTTCAAGGCAAATATGAAACCGATGTGTAAAAGTTATAAGTATTGTATAATAATAAACATTTTTTAAGTAATAATATTTTTTATTCAAAACTTGTACTTCAGTTCCCAAGGCAACACAAAGCAGGAATTATCATTTAGAGCTAAGTAGCCTTTCCTAAGAAAGGGAGGAGCAGTTGGAGATTTTGTGGCTTGGGGACCTGCTAATGAAAGCTGTCAAGGACAGAGCTCACCCTGAAACCCAAACCCAAACCTTGAGCTTTGCCATTGACACACCCTGCACCTGCCACACGTCGCTGCTCTCTGCTGCCTGAGAGATGCTGCCAGCAGTGAGTGTCTATACAGCGGAGTAATTCTGAGTTCTGCTCCTGTAATGAATGGAAATTGAATCAATCTCTTCTGGGACTTACTCCAAGATTAGACATTAAAGCAGGATTTTTACACACACACCCTGCACACGCTCCAGCAGTAAGCATAACTTCAGTTAATATTCCTAACAGCTACATTTTCTCCTCAAAAACGAGCTCATTAACTTGTAAAATATACAGGATTCAGGTGCTTGATAGCAAATAAAGCCTTTAAAAAATTACGCTTAACCGTGAGGGATTTTAGGAGCCTGACAAGAAACAGCTATTTCACATAGAGCTTTTTTGAGGCACTCTAGAGCAAGTTCAGAATTCTAATTTTGGAGTTAAAAAAATGTCAAGGTTGTTCCTCGGAGGAGACAGGAGGAAAACGTGCTGCTTGGAGGACCAAAATCCTCTACTGCGAGCCAGAAAATGCCATGAGCTGTGACTGCCTCTACACCCAAGGCAAAATTATATCCTCAACAAGACCAAGAACTTAAATGGATTTTTTTTTTTTTTAAGTGAATAAAACCAGAAAGGAAGAGCTGAAAGATTCCAAAAAGTTTAACCCCCAGTTACTTCAGCACCTTGGGAAGTTGTTCTCTGTGCAGCTTAATGGGATGAGTGTTGAGGAAAGGTAGAAATGTAGAAGGTTGGAAAGGAGAGTTCGCCCTTCTTTGTGGGACTGGGATGAGGTACAGGTGTCATAATGCAATGTGGGTAGTGGGAATATGGGATCTTTTGAAGGTTTGAAGGATTAAAGGGAACCTATTTCCATAAACTATATTGTGTAATCCCTGTGTAAAACCAGGTACTGATTTACTGCTTCATTCTCCAATTCTCTTTGCTATTCTGACAAACACTCAGAAGTCTTTCAGCCCTAGTTCATAGCTCAGGCTCTACCCTGTCACATCCTATTGCCAGGTTTTACCAGACCAGGGTGCTCCAAGCCCTGTCCAGCCTGGCCTCGGGCACTTCCAGGGATCCAGGGGCAGCCGCAGCTTCTCTGGGCACCCTGTGCCAGGGCCCCTCCACCCTTTGCTGCAGAGCTCTTGCCTGCAGCCTGGCTTCTGTTCCCACAAACGTCTGTGTTTTCATCTTGGTCAGGAGGGGAAGCATCGCTTGCTCAGATGAACACCAGCCAAGCAAATGGCTCACTTTTCTGTTAAAATGTTCTTGATATGACGTGGTTAAAGTTTGGTCTGTCATGCACACAGATGTGCCAGGGCCAACTGACTGCCCCACGCTGCCAGCCCAGTGCCATGTGCTGCAGTCACAGCCACGCTCCTCCCCCTCCACACCTGTTTCCATTTGCAATGAACCCTGCAAAAGTTAAAATCAGTCAGTGTTTATGGATCCTGCACACACTGGCAGTGGGACAGGTTCTGTACCTTGCATCTCCCACTCGCAGAGTAGGGACACCCCATCAGTCATGGCTGGAAGCCTCAATCCCAGCAGATCCAAAGGACCTGCTGCATTCCTTTGCACCTCATTGCCTGCGAGGGTGGAGCTCCCTTCATCGAGACTTTCACAGCAAATGTCATAGATTAATAAAGAGGTGAAAGAGCTCTGGTTCATTATTTTTCCCTGACTGATATTTATTAGCCAAAACCAATTTGTGCTGGGATTCTTTTATGGGTCTGTGATTGCAATAGCTGGGGCAAGTGGTAATTAAAAAGCTGTGATGTGTCCTCTCACCTCAGAATTGGGCTTTAAACTGATGACAGGATAATGGATGGTGAAGTCTGATATCCATATTAGTTTCTGTGGGTGCTCACACACGTGGCTGTGTTGTGTAGGTGGCTGGAGAGTTCAGGCTGGGTGACAGCCAGGACACCTTGCTGCTGGCAGAGCCCATCTGGCTGATGTGGCACGAGTGTCCCTTTGCACACCAGCCCTGCTCACACCAATCTCCACTGGGTTTCCTCATCAGCTGCTGCCATGCACATCTACAGCTGATTTTGGTCAAGGAACATGTAGTTCAAGTATATTGATTTTTAGGAGCTGGCAGAGCCCTGCAAGTTAAGTTATTCCTCAAGTTTTACAAATAGGTAAACTGAGGCACAGGCTCATGATATCCCAAATAAGGTGTTAAAGCAGACTTGGCCTTTGAAATGAGGAATGTTGGTTCAAGTTACCTAACCCCCATTTCCCACTGAAAGCAAGAGCTGAAAAGCTGCTTTTGAAGGGTTTTGATGAATCTCTTCTATCCCTTGGCCCAGGTCTGCTCACCTTGTGCTGTTCTCTGGACAGAGAACTGTGTTGGGGTCCCGGCAGCCCTTAACTGGATGGGATCCTTGCATGGATCCATGGCAGGGCAGCTCAGGCTACTATCAGAAGTTATAAAGCCACAGCATCTCTGTTGCAGCAGGACAAAGCTCAGCTGGTGAGAAGGGGATCAAAATTCCGTCTGCATGGATGTTTTCTGTATTTTGCACAAAATCCCTTTGTGGCACAGGTGGGGGGCACACCCTGGAACAAGCCTTCTGCTGGGATTTGGGTGGTAGCTGGATCTGAACCCCAGGGGGAAACCAGCACCAGCAGGAGGATTTTCCCAAAGGAGTGATTTACCCTGTCTCCTTCCTGTGTCACTTTGGCCTTCTGGAATCAAGGACAGGCAAAGAGAGGCCCCACAGGTTTCACTCACCAGGGAGAGGCTTTACCTAAGGTAAGGCAGGAACGTTTCTTACCCACAGACCAACTCACAACTAATTAAAAGTGATCTAATCCTTTTGATCACACCATTAGGGAGTTGGTACAGGCTATTAATAAAGCCCAAGTGGGAATACTTTTTTCTTGTCGTGTGGAATATTCTCACATTTCATTATTTTTCCTACCCTCAATCAAGAAGAAAAGTAATGAATACAAATCCTAATCCTGTTCTCTCTGGATTTGTGTTTTTATTAAACGAACTAAAAAAATATAGCCAGTTGAAATAATTGTGTTTAAATTCAATGCTTTGTGTTCTGCAAGTAACCCTTCATGCTGATTTTTGTAATTTAAAGCATCTCAGCTGGGAGATTCTAACAAATGCAGATGTTCTTCAAATCGATGACTTCAATGAAATTGGCTCTTTACCCTCAACACTTCTGATTTCCACTCCTTGGTACTTCGCAATACAGACCCTGGGCAGCTTGTGCTGCTGTTGTGAGTGTTAACAGCACAGTCAGAACCAGCTTTAGAATGACTTTATCACTGCTGGAGCAGAGGAGAAATTATTTCAGTTTTGCAGGACTATGTGCAGCCAGTTGCATGTGCAAAGGAAAACAAGTCCAGGTCAATTAACTTCTTTTTGTCCTATGAATTAGTTTTTAATTTAATTTTAAACCTCCAAACAATTTTCAGGGTATTTTTCAGCAGTTCCTAATTCTGGAGTTGCAAAATACTAATATCTCCTATCCCCTCCATTTAGTAACGTATTTTTAAAAACATCAAGAAAAGTATAAATTCTAATGAAAAACTTACTTGTGCAATGACAAGGTTAGTGCAACCGATTGGCCATTGATGCCTCTGCCCCTCAATTTGATATAGTTACTTCACTGTGAGGCAACATCATTTCTGTGCTCAGAAAACATTAGATTTAATTAGTGCTGGCACAGAACAGTGGCACCTTGAGTAAAAGAAATACTAAATTGCTTCATTTCTGATATAGAAAATCAATGTGTTCTCCATTCACTCATTCTCTATTCAATTCCACTAACTTGAAAATTGTTTCATTATGCTTCTAAATAGATTTACAGGACTCTGTTTAGGATTTTAATATCACTAGCACATTAAAAATTAAAGTACAGCCAGGACTGGGTCAGTTACCCAGGTGTCAAAGACAATGCACCATGATGAATCTATTCATCCATTGAGTTAATGTACTTATCACATTTTTTTTGGTAGAAATGATGTTTGTAGCCTGACACAAAGAGTTTCATCATCATCCCCAGCTGCAAAAAGTTTTCTGGGTAAAGTGAGGATGAATTGGATTCCCAGGTGCTGGGGTTTTTGTGAGGACTGGAGGTGGGGAAGGGCAGTGGTTACCTGCCTGCCCATTCGGGCAGCTGCAGCAGGCTCCAAAAGATTGCTCTGCAAGCTGAGCCTCGGTGAAAAGCTGATGTGTGGTGCTGTCTGCCTGGTCCTGGCCTCAGCTCCTAAGGCCCAAAGTGGAACTGAAAGTTTTTAGTGCAAGCTCACTGTTTGCCCGTGAGAAAATCCAGGGCTTAGTAAGATTTTTTTGAGGTTTGAGCGGTCCGGGCTCAGAAATGAAGTTTAATGGGCCCAGTTAGTGCTCAGCCCTCCCCTGCCTGCCTGGCCTGGCGGGTTGGTTACACCTGCCCGAGTGAGCGATTCACTCCCGTTCTGCTCTTCCTGAAAATCAAATCCCTGCAGCAGAATGGAGCCCTCCCCTCTGGCTCCATGAATCTCAATTATGTCCAAACACCACCTAAGCCAATCTATCACCAAAGACACCTCTATTAGACAGGTGGTGCTGCTTTAAACCTCACCCATTTTACAAGGTCACTGTCTCTGCTCCCTCTCCTATTTCCAGGGGCCATGATCACGGTTGTTTTATTGCCCCATCAGCAACCTGCTGATTAGCTGGTATTTTCTGAATACTTTTCTCACTCTGTGCTGACTTCTGATCTCCTTTCACCTGCACCTGAAGGGCATTCCACCGCTATATATTTTAATCAAGTCTCACTGGAGTGCAGTTGTTTCCCAGTGTTCAGGTGTCCAGCTGAGCTCTGTTCCTGCCCACAAGCCATCCTATGACATTGGAGAGAAGAACTTAAGAACGCCATAAATCTTAATATTCAAGGCTGGCCTTCCAATCTCTAATGATTTTATTTTGCCAGTTTCAAAAGATGTGCCTCGCTTTTTCCCTTTGGTTTGTTTTTTGAGGTGGCAAGTTCTCAAGAGAACAAAGGGTTCGTCATGCATCCAGCAGCATCAGTATTTTTATGTGTTAGTCTGTCTGCAACAGTTTGTAAAAAAAGTGTAACTTTCTGAAATCTCCAGAGCTTGTCACTCAACTTTTGGAGTTTGAAAAGCCTTAATGTGCTTCTTTTGGCTGTCAGTCAGCAGACAAACAGATCCTGAGGAGAAAAGCCCATGTGTAGGTTACTCTCCTTGATGTGGCCCACAGAGCACCAGGGCAGCTCATGTTCATTATGGCAATTAATTGGTAAGGAGTGAGCAGCACCTGTGAGAGCTGCCAGGCAGCTTTGTGGCCCTTCTCACCTCCACGTTGGAAACTGGTAGTAAGGAAGGCATGGCTCTTTGAAACAGCAATGGGAGCGTTTGCAGATGCTTGGGTACAAAGTGGATGGAATTTGGGATTTTGACATGCTTTAGCCCAGGATTAGTGCAGAAACTTTCTGAGGAATTGTATTTGCCAGCAAATCCTCCCTGGCAGCAGATGTTCGCTTTGAAATGGCTCAGGTGTGGCTCTGACCTTCCTGCAGGCCAGAGGTGGGGAATCCTGAGGGGTTGTGCTCGTGGTTGGCTGCAGGAACCTCCGGCAGGGACCTGCCCTTGGGCTGAGTTGTGTTTGTGGTGCTCACCTAGGGCTGCTGGTTGGGCATTGGCCAGGTGAGCCAAGAGAGGGGCTTCCAGCCCTGGCACTGCTGCAGTGCCCCTGGGCTGGAGAGGGGTTCCCTGGGGAAAGGAATTGCACCTGCACAAACGAGTTCAGGCTGCCCTCAGGCTCCTCCAGCACTCTAAATATTTGTATTCCTTGAATCACTTGCTTGATCCTGCAAGGGTAACCGTCAGTAGAACTGTCATTTGTAGGGAACACACTTCTGGTTCAGGGAACAGCCCTGCTCAGAGTCCGTGGCTGTGGAAAAGACGGATTTATAGTAACAGGCTGTTTTAGCTGTTGCTTTTGCAAAGTTTTGCTGAGTTTTAATCTAATTGATAATACAGCATTAAGTACTTTTTGTTCATCATTACAGACTTTCCTTTAGGGCCTGTGGATCTTTGTAGCACAAGAACAGGATTTAGTTTTGAGTACCAGACTGAGACATGATGAAAGCAAGAAGCAAAGGCTGAGACCTTAATTAAAAGAGAGTTATATTTCAGAGAGTTATTGAAGAAGAAGGAGGTGCTAGGGGCTAGAGAGCAGCTGTAAATGTTTCTCAAAGCCCATTTGTACAGAGAAACAGCCAATGCAACAGCGCTGCTATTCACCTTTGCCATGTTAGTATTTGTGAAAGGCAAACTTCAAACAGGTTCAGCGCTAGGAGCAGCCTGTCCGAGGGTGATGGGCACATCAAGGAGTGGGGATGAAGGAAGGAGTGCTAGCAGCTGGAAGCACAGAAGCTCCTCTGAAGTTTGCTAATGCTTTTTGACCTTGCTGGAATTCATTGCACTTTGTGATCCTCTTGATTTCTGTGTAAGTTCTGGCGCCTTCTCTGCTCAGCCCTCGCTGTGAGGAGCTTTTCATTTATTGCAGCTCCCTGTTTGAGCTCACTTGTGCCTGGTGCTTGTCCCAGTCTCCACCATGACATCCTGGAGGATGAGGAGGAAGCAGTCAGTCCTTGGAGATGAAGCAAAGTTAAGCCAAGCTGGTCAGAACTGAACAAAGGCTCATGTCGATGTGGTTTACAAAAACCCCCCCTGAAGATTTAGGGTATTTTTCATTACTTCTGATGTATATCTGTGTTGTGTCAGGGTATTTTTCCCACTATATGGTTCAGAATTCAATCTAATTTATCATGATTTAAACTCTATACATCATTTTGCATCTTTCCTTGCAAATGTTATGGCAGGTGGTATCTGGGAACGAGGGCAGCAATGTTATTTCTCCTGTGGACATCTCCCTATCAGGCTTTCGTTCTTCCAGAGGTATCCATGTCATCATCATCTTCTGGGAATCAGACACCATCTCAGACATGCTCTCCAGTATGTTGTGGGCCTGTCAGCTACTCACAGGCTCCTGGCAGAACAGGATCAGAAATAACTTCTCCCCATGCCCATAAGATCCTTGAGATCCAAAACTCAGAGCAAACCCCGGGATCTTTGCAGCTCTTCTGTGTTCATCTGAATGATGGCTTTGCCCAGAGCTCGGGTTATTCTCCCTAAACTGGCCTGTGATTGAGGGAGATGTTGGTCTCTTACTTTGGGGAGTTATCTGCTGAGCTATCACCACTTCTCCCTGCAGTTCTCTTGAGAGAAACTGAATTAAATATGATAAGAATTGATGAACTGTGCTAGAAAACCCCTCAAGGCTATCAGATATTCATTTAGAGGAGCAGAGAGGGAAGCATTGTCCATACTCTGTTTGTGTTTTATCACGTTATTGATGCTTTGGGACAGCTTTGTGGATGCCATCTCATTTCAAAGTTGGGCTGGGTGGTTTTTTCCTCATTAGATCACATCATTTTTGGAAACTTCTAAGAATTTTTTTTTGTGTGTCAGACCTTTGAATTATTTTTTCTAGAGATCTGATAATAGTCCTTAATAGCAGACTAATTTATATGTACTCTGTGCATATATATTATATATACACAAAGGAGGCTCATAGAGGATTACATTTCCTACGTCAGTTACTGACTCTTTCATTTGGATTTTTTGCACATTCTCAAGAAGGCAATGGTGGTATGTGTTTGGAGTTTTTTGTGGTTGGTTTGTTTCTTCCTTGTTATTTATGAAGACTGTGGAATACATTTGGAATTTTTTGATTCAGCATGCCAAGACTGGTTGTTGAGCAAAGGAAATACCTTCAGGTTAATTGTTGTCCACTCAAGCAATGTATAAAAATCACTGCTAAATGGGATTAGAAGACACTAAAGCTTTGAACTTCCTGTCAAGATTAGGAGACAAGGCCACTTGAGCTTTGTTGCTGACAGCCTCTTGCTTTCTCACAGAAAGCTGACAGTCACTGAAGGCTGGTCCCGTCCTGAGGTGAGATGCTTTGCTCACAGGAACAGGGATGTGAAGCAGATACCTGTAGCAGGAGGTTTTAACTAATGGGCCTGACAGGAAATTTGTCTATGAAATCCTGAATCTGCAGTCAGCCAGATGAATTCTCCTCCTTGAGACCACCTCACGGAATAGTTTACTCTGTTACTAAAAATCTTGTACGCTGCAAATCTGTTGGGATGAGTTGTGCAGAAGCTTGTTTTTCTATGTCTGTAGCTGTAGTAGTTTCTGAAATAAATGCTGCATGCTCCAGGTGCCTGGGGATTCCTGCTGCCTGGTGAAAGCTGGTAATAAAGCAGTCCCAGGGCTGAGCCACTCGTGTGCTAAATGTTGGTGTGCTCTAATAGAGGCACTACAGGATTGGGATTCAACAATAGTTTAAAATATCCCCCTAAAGTCCTCAGAATAATTTGATTTGGAGTAAATGAATTTCCTTCTAGACTTAGTCAAAGCAATTACATTCAACAAGTTGCAGTATTATGGCATTACATTTATCATCATTCAAGCACTGCAAAGTACTAAAGAACCCAAACTTATCTCTGTTCCCGTGCTGGCAGTTTGGTGGTCAGGCTGACTCTGTGTTCCCTCTTCTGCTCGCTGTAGGAAGAAATGGGAGGTTCCAGCAGAATTTGAAATGCCAACCCAAATGGAGCAAAGAACAGGTTGATATGGGATTTGTTTACAAATCAAGATTCTATCACACACTTCTTGGGTTTTGGGGTTTTCTCCCACTTGATCTTAACAAAACATGAGTTCATACAAATCCCTTTTTCCTGTTCTCTATTTACAGCTTTTCCATATGCTTCACCTTCAGTAGGATTCTTTTTCTACATCATACTCTGCCCTTTCTTTGTTTTATTTTTTGCATAATTTTGTGAAAAGAAAATCCTTTTACCTTCATGTTATAAAAGAAGCAGGATAATGCCTGAGCCCTGATCAAGGCAACAGTTAAGAATTCACCCTAATTTTCCGAGGTGTTTGACCGCTCTCAGATCTCCTTTCTTTTGAAAGTGAGTTGGGAAACATCAATGCAGGATTTAGGTCAAAGACTATTAGAAACTCCAGTGATTTTAGGAGAGCAGAGAATACGCTCTGAGCTGTTGAAAATGCTCTTTCAAACCATGTTCTTACATATGTGAATAAGAGTTTTCTCTCTCCTAATGAGAGGTGGAGCACAGAAAGCCCCAACATGAGATTTGACAGCGCGCTCTTGCACCTTTGTCCTGCTGAAGGTTGCAGATCCCATGGCCTGAGAGAGCTTTGCTTTGATTCCAGTGAGGATCCAAAGCATTCACATCTTTCTGTTCAGCTCAGCTGCAGCGTGGGCCCTCTGGCCAGGAGAGTGGGATGTTTTCCCTCTGCCGGCCATCCAACTCCCTCCCAGGAAGGTTTTCCGCATGCAGCAGTTTCCTGCTGGCACCTGGACATGGAGCCCCTGCCAGGCTGGGGACATGCAGCCCAATAAGGGAAATTCAGCGCTGACAGTGATGTGAAGAAGATTAAGTCTGGCAAAACTCAAGCTGCAGATTGTAAATGGTCTCAGTGGTGGCAGCTTCCAAACCGGCCGGCTCTGGTTTCTCCCTGTTAGATTCTGCGGCTGTGGATTTATTCACATCGCTGTACCTTGTTAGAGACAATGCCCCAAGGGTGGTGAGGTCTTGTTTGACAGCAGAGCTAAAATATGAAATTCCAAAATCCCCTCTCCATTGCACCTAATTAAGGAACCTCATTAACCCTCTCTGTGGATGGGTTGAGGGGATGTCTCCTTTCTGCTAATGGGTTTTCTGGTAGAACAGCAGGTTTACCTGACCCCTGGGATTAGGTGTCGTGTTAAACGTACTCTGCCAGCTCGTGGCAGTGATATTTCCTTTTTCTGTCCATTCTTTCTGAGAAACTTCTCTGAATGAAACCTATTTTTCTTTTCTCTTGCCCTGCCTAAGGAGCACTGCCAGTTCAAAAGCTGGGAAACCAATCACCTAATTTCATGGAGGTTTTTGGGATTCAAAGGGCCAAGGATCTGATGGTGAGGAGCTAAAATTTGGAGTCGGTTCCCTCAACTGACCATGCAGAGATACTGGACCAACAAATCCAGCCCAGTGCTGGCCGTAATTTTTCCTTCACATCATCTCTGCGCCATGGAAATTTTTTAAGGCATGTGTAGCAGGCTGGTCTGTACTACACCAATGCCTCTTCTATATTTAGAAAGTTATCTGCTGTTCCATTTGTCAGGAAAGCAATGATCTGATAGTTTTCACATTCAGATCTGCTATCTGAGGCCCACTGGAGAAAATCTGGACAGGGATAAGATGATAAAGGACGTGCTGCTGAGCGCGGCGCAGGAACAGTGCCCAGCGCCTGCAGGGAGCCGGCTCCAGCCCGGCGGGGCTGATGCTTCCCCTCAGCACCAACCCACGGGTCTAACCTGATTCTGCAGTCCCAGTGGGGTGTCCTCTCCCAGTGCTCCCAGTGCTGAGGCCGGGTGCAGGTTCAGCCAGCAGCATCTGTGCCAGAACACCTCACCCCAAGGCGCAGGAGCAGGTGTGGAGGCGGTGGCTCGGCTCCTCCGCTCTGGCGTGGGGGAATCCACCAGCCCAGCTGGGCTGTGCTCACTCCGTGCCGTGGGAGAGGGGCTTTGCTGCAGGCACCAGGCTCGCCATGGCACAGGGAGCTGCTCCAGTGGGTGCCAGTCTCCTGATCCCAGGGAGTGTCTGGATGTGGGTAAGGAGTGCAGGCGCTGGCACACCCTTAGCGAGCGTCCGCTGGTTGTCACATGCGCCGCTAGGCAGGCGGGTGCTGGCGGGCAGATTAGCAGAAAGAAAGAGTTCCAATACCTGGTCTGTGCTGGAAGCAGGGCACGAAAAGTTCAAAAATAGCCCTGAATATCTGTTTGCTCAATGGATATATCTGCAGCTGAATTCTTACCCCAAGCTGCCATGAGGATTTGCTTATTAGGGAGGATGTACTGTTTGCTTGGCCTTTCTCTTAGCAGGTGGGGGGGGAGCTGATTCTACTGAAAGGGGCTCTAAATAATGAAATGGAAAGCTAAAGGCAGAAACAAAGTTGCACTCATTTAGCACAAGTCCAAGAAGCTGATCAAACTTGAGTGGTGGAAGGGCATGAGCACAAATTATTTAATTTCCTGTTCTTCACTGGATGAGAGGAGTGGAAATATTTACCAGTGGGCTGTTTGAACTAGCCGGTGTTATTGAAACCTGCCGAGGAGATTCGCATTTTTGAAACGCTATAAAAACGCTTGATGTCCACGGGGCCGAGCAGGCTGAGCAAAACAGCAGGGAGGGGTGGCTGCCAGGTGGCAGCAAATCTGGAGCCCTTGCTGATTTATATTTATAGAACAAAGGATGGGAGGGGGCTGTCTGCCACAGGCCACCATCACGCCCTTGTTGGTGTTTGAAGAAGGCCCCTGCAGTCAGTATTTTTGGGTAAAATCCCTGCCCTGCTGCCTCCCTGTTTACTCTTCCCCGGGTCCTCGGTCTCACCAGCCCTTTAACCCCTCACACCCCTGGCCACAGGTGACTCTGCTGGGATTCACCCGCACAGCACCTCCAGGGCAATGTGCTGTGAGCCGATTCCCAGTCAGGGATAGGCAGGAATCGCTCCTGTACCACACCCTGTGTGTGTCCCGTGAAGGGATGTGTGCTGACCAGCGCTCGTGGCCTGAACAACATTAATTTTCATGAGTTTTCTTCTGAAGACCCATGAACTTGGACAGCACAAGGTCACTGTGCAGAGAGCTGGACGGGCACTGCAAATGACTTGGTACAAATTTAGAAGGAGGCTCTTTTCCCCTGTTCATCTTTCTGTGTTGTTCCTCTCCACAAAATCCCGAGTGGCCAAGCTTGCTCCTTCCCACAGCTTTGCTTGGGGTGTTCACAGCAACTTTCAGAAGCAGTTCCTGCAGCAATGTTAGAATGTTTAAATGCTTTTGCATAACCACAAGTGCCAGCAGTGGTGCTGGAGCAACAACAGCACATGAATTACCCAATTAACAAAGGTTCCTGGGAATATAAGAATACCCAAGGGACACTTTCATGGAGTTGGATAAGGGAGGAAAAAAGTCACCTTAGCTATCAGAGTCAAACACGAAGCGATTATATTTAAGTGAAATATCAAGACTGGTATTCAGATAAAACCATTCCCCTGTGGCCTTTAAATCTATGGCCTTTAAATCATTTTCTTGCTTCCACTGAGCTATTCTGAGGCGCGTAACTTGTGCAAAGTCCTCTTCAGCTATCAGAAAATATCAACGAATTCTTTCCTAGTGCTCCTGCCTATTTACCACGCAAAGGACATGTCCAGCAGGGCAGAGAGGATGTCAGGGTGGCTGTGGACCACAGCTGGCTTGCAGAAGAATGTTCCTCTTACAGAGAAAGGTTTGGATTTCTTTGTACCTGGCCATATTTTTCCCAGGTAGAACGAGGTCAAGCTAGAATTGGCTTGTTAAATAGTTTTTCTGTACTTGGATTTTCTTCTACTGAATAGAAGTTACTTTTATTAGAGGAACTAGTGTATATTGAAAAAAATAGTATTAAAGAAAGATACAGCTTTGACAAGAAAAGCTCTGCAAATCCAGATTGTCATGTGTGTTTGCAAACTGGGCTAACTGGTTGTGTGTGTTCTTTTGCTGGCTAACATAATATGTGCTTCATTTTTACATAATATCAGTGAAATTAAAAAATTCCTCAAGATTCTGCCCTTTTCCAGACTCCTGGGAAACCCAGGTTTACTTGGCTGGTGTATTAAACCTAAAGCATCCTAATTACCTAATTTACAAATAATTCAGGCCTGAATTATTGATGCACCACGAGGTTAATTGCTCTTCTTACTCAATTAGTAAGAACCTTTGTGCTCTTTATTACATTAAAGTAAGCCATTATCACTTTCTGCAATTTTATATCTGAGGTTCAATAGTGACAAAACTTTTATCTCAACTCTGCAGACCTTAATTGGTTTCTATCTGAATCCCCATTTCTCCACAAAACCCCAGCTCTCAGTAGCTTGTCCATCAATATTTGCTCTGGATTCCACAATGGGATTTGTGAGCAGGATTTATGGACATTTTCTGGGTGTCCTGCTTCACTTCTTTTTGGAAGCTCTCATATTTCTACAAATTCATCCTCTCAACAGTTGCCAGCTTAGTTGGCTGTTGAAAGGTGAGTTTTACTTAGTAGATCAGAGCTTATTAAAGATCTTTTTCTAGCAGCTGCCAGACTCTCCCTTTTTCCAGAATTTGGGTGTTTCATGGAACTCCTATTTTATTTTTTTTATTTTGTTGTGATTACTCACAGATCAAAGGGACCATCGTAGATATATTGGAAAAGAGCATTATAAATTTCTATTTTGAAATGACCTTTCAATGGATATTTTTTCCATATTGGAAAAAAATTCAAAATTATCATAAAATGTTTTTATTTAACTGAAAAAAATTCAAATGTATTCTTGTGCTTTTCTTTGGAACACATCTACAGAACAGACTTGGAAATTAACTTTTTCCCTGGAAATAGAAATTCCCTTTCCTTCTCAGGTTTAGTCAGAACCAGTGAGCTGGGCAGGTTTCCACCTCTGGCCTGCAGGTCACAGTGGGGTGTGTGGCTCCTTCTGGAGTGTCTGTGAGGCAACACACAACAACTGGGCCATCCCTGACAGACTGAGATTCATCATCCCAGGCTCTGCTCCAGAGCTGCAAAACTCTGAGGTTTGCAAACTGGAAGACCCAGGAGTTTCCAAGCTCCCAAGGCAACGATTGCAGGTCATGTGTTCCTATTCACATTAGTAGATGCTGGAACAAATAATGTATAAGTAAATGGTGGCTGATGTTGGACGCCTGTTGTTGCTGCACACTCACTATCAGCAGAGTCTGCTTTTTGTCATTGTTTGCTCAGTGTTTGGAGGATTTACGTCACTTCAAATCACCCTGTGATGGCTGATCACGTTTTTGTTTAAGTGGGTTAACTTGTCTAAATAATGAAACGCTTGCAGGTGCTTTGACCTAAACTCAACTGAGCACAGATGGGCTGTCTGTGATGAAAGGGGGAATCGATAGGAGTTTCCAGCCTGAATGAGTCAGGGAGTCAGATCTCATCTTCCTGATGCTGCCCCTCTCTGATCTTTATCACTTCTGAAATAACATCGTGTTCAGTTCACATCCAAAGGAAAAGCAACGTTTTCCCAGTCCACCTTGCTGGCAGAGCCCTGCTGGGGCGCTGTCTGGGTGCCCTGCAGGTGTTGCTGGGTCACAGACCCTGCTGAAAGAGCTCACTTGGCACATCAGATCCCTGCACGTTGGGTTTGTCAGCCTCTGAGATATAATTCTGGGAGATTTAAAACAAGAAGTCCTCTTCCTACAGCAGGACAGCTGTGAGGGTGGGATCCGGCCAGGAGAGCTCTCCTGGCACTGGGCTCAGAGGGAACAAAACCTGAGCGTGTTTTTGTTTGGCTCATGGTGGACACTCAGGACAAGCTCTGCTGCTGGGAAGGACCCTGGGACAGGAGTGCAGGGGAAGCAAGGCCCCCAGCATTCCTGCTCCGTGGGCTTCCCACCTTTGCTGCCAGGTGAAGCAGGTACAAACCCTGCTGAGCTGTGACCTGCCCAGCTGACAGAATGGACCTCAGCCTCTGAACAGCGAGTTCTCCATCGCTGTTTCCCCCCTGCACTGAGGGACTGCAGGCACTCCTTGCTCTCTCACGTTTGCATGGCAGCCCTAATCCTCTTCAGACAGCTTTAGGAAGAAGAAAGTGTTCGGTTCTGTAGCTTCAAATCAACTCTTGTTAGTGTCGCTGAGCAGTCTCCTTGATTGTAGGATTCTGTTTGGGAAGAGCAGCTCTGGTTCTGCCTGCAGTGAATGTGCTGGTGCCTTCTCTGTTAAAATAACATTTTCCCTGTTATTTTATCTGAGCCACTTATCCCCTCAGTCAGCCTGCACACCCTTGGGAACCAGAGAGAAGAGCTCCAGGAAGGTTTGATTCCCTGTCACTCCCACAACTGGAAACATATTTTTAGGGACTTTTCCCTACTGTTGTTGGTCCAAAGATTGGTGATGTAACTTGGAACTGAGTGGTAGCAGCTAGAATCCTGGTCAGGACCAGGAGTGGCCTTAAGAACCACGGAAATAAACTTGCCTGAACCCAGAGAAGCTCCCATTGAGAAAATGAAACCCTGTATCTATCTTCACCTTTGCCTTTTCTGTGTATCTGGGTGTGCCACGCTAAAAAAAGGAATACAATCCTCAGAACCACGAGCCTCCTTCCCAAGTATTTTATTTCATCTGGGATTCTCCCAGCATTTCTCAGGCCAGAGCCAGCGCCATGGAGTGGATCCTGTGCCGTGTGATCAGTGTGCACTGCACAGATGCTGCTCTGCAGGATTTCCATCTCCCAATCCATAGGAACCAACAGATGCTGCTGATGCTTCCCTCCACCATCTCTGTGAAGCACAGGACAACCTCCCCACCCTCCCCACCGCTCTCTTTGGGCTGTGGCTTGCCCCAGGAGCTGTTTGTATCCAGGGAGGTGCATGTGGAGGAGTTCAGTCCCCAGTGTGCTGTGATAAGGCTGCTAAGAGTCCACAACTGGTTTACAGTGCAAACCATGGCCTTTCATAACTGCTCTGAGAACTCCCAGGTGTGCCTGAGAGGGCTCTGGCCCCTCTCCTGCCTTGGGGCATCCCTGGGGGGTGGCTGTGGCTGTGGGGGGAAGGCTGCACCCCAGGCAGTGACTGCTGGCTCTGCCTGCAGCCCCCAGGGATCGGCATTCCCCGGGGAACTTGGCTGTCCCAATATTTCCCTGCAGTGATTTCAAACACAGCTGAGCCTCCACACTCCAGATTGCAAGCAAACTCCCTTTCATGTCTGTGGTATGGAGGCTTGCTATTTTCCTGTAACATCTCATTTATGTATTTCATGTGCTGTTTCTAAAGGGCTGTCAAAGAACTGTCAATTATTTATTCACCTCAGGTGGAGCAGATGCAGAGGAATTGCCATATCCAAAGTTAAAGAGCACTATCTCAAAACTTTGTAGAAAAGAAATAATTCAAATTTTGATAACTTTTACCTTTTACTCGTGTTTTTTCCCCATTTCTAAGCTTTTTAGCGTGGGTTGATTACCATATACATCGCTGTAGGTGATTTTGTTTGAAGGTAGTTGAGTGAAAAATAAAGATTAATCTTGGCTGAATTTCTAATCATGTTTGCAAATGAATTGCAGCAACCAAATATCAGCTGGTGTGGAAATGCAGTTATTAAGAACATATGGAATTGGAAAACTCCAGAATTGAAACTGAGCCACTTGGTAACTCTACCAAGTGGTAGCTCCTTATAACTTCCATAAAATTATTCCTTTGGTAAATGATGGGGCTGTCTTTAAGCCACCAGCACTGGGGAAACCTTTTCTGTAGCAGTGTGATGATGGGACAGAACAGGGGGGAGAGTGGGCAGCACTTTGGGGAGACTGGCGAGGCTGCTTTCGAGGCTCTGTTCTTTCAGGGCCTTCCTGCAGTAGCAAATTCCTCATTCCAATGCTGCCACTCTTTCCAACGTAAAATGGAGAGGGAGGCACTGGAGGGATGCCTGGATAATGTCCTGATGGAGGAGCCAAGGCTGATGTAAAAATGTGTTTGGAAGGAGTGACTGAAGTGCAATCAGACAGCTGGGCTGATGCATGTGGCATGAAGATGTGCTGTGGGGCAGGCCTTCCAGTTCCTCACTGTAAACTGATATTCCTGCTGTTCCCAAAGATCCAGGGGACAGATTTGTCTCCTACCTGTCATCCCTGCCAGGAGCGCCTGCCCCGTTCCCTCTCTTGCTTCTGACGCTGTTCTTTGGGTGCATGAAGTGCCACTGCCTGCCCCAAGTGCCTCCCTGGCTCGGGGTGGAATCCCTCTGAACATCTGGAAGATGAATGGTGTGAGGGAGCTTGTTTTGGGGCATTTTAACTTTTGTTGACATCAGTCATTTTTGTGCAGAAGAGCTAATGGTTGTGAGAATTCCTTGGGATGGTTCTGATCAGACGGTGCTCCTGTTGTGATCAGTGATTCAAAGGAAGCTCAGTGTTATTATTAACAAATCCCACTTCTGAATTTCGAGTCATTGCAGTCTGCTCAAATTAGCAAATACCATCAACCTCCAGCTTTCATCTCTGTTTTCTCATTCACTGGTACCTTGGGTGAAGTGTCTGAGTTTGGTTTTCTGTAAGCCAGACACAACTGACTGGAGCTACCAGGTCTGGATCTCATTTTCATTGCTCCATCCTTACTTAGAAGGTTAAAAAAAAAAAAAAATCTTCTTTTCCCTTTTCCTGAACCACCTGGGACTGGTCACTGACAGTGAGAAACCATTTCAGCCAGGCTGTGAGGTGAAGTTCCATCCTCTGTCTCTTCACACTTCTAAGGCGACATTATCTGAGATTGAGTTGATTTAGGTTTTTGTACTGACTTTTTCCTTCTCCTCCACTCCCCAGCCCATGGAAAACATTTGGGGGCTCTTTCCTGTTTTCCCTTTAAAATCACCAAATAACCTTATAGTG
The DNA here is from genome assembly GCF_017639235.1 of Corvus kubaryi. Lineage (NCBI taxonomy): Eukaryota > Metazoa > Chordata > Aves > Passeriformes > Corvidae > Corvus > Corvus kubaryi. The sequence goes on along the minus strand of NW_024581124.1, from coordinate 7,079,495 downwards.
TTCATCACTTTCCCTTTCATTGTAGGCAGTGCTAAGATTCCAGCTGATTGAGTTTATTGATTTCTGAGAGATCTCTTGAGTGTTATTTTGCATTCATGATCTGTCAGTATTGTGTAGACAGCCTGAGTTAGAGAACTTGGTACTTTTCAGATGGGAATCTACTGCTCTGCACACTCCCCTTTTCGGGTGTTGAATGGATGCAGGAACACAAGGGACAACCTGCACAGTCTCTCTACAAACCACTTGGAATATTTCAGAAACCTAAAAAAAAAAGTGCAATTAAGAAAATTTGGTAAAGTACATCCAGGACAAATTTCTTTCTTGTTTTCTGTAATAACTGAGTCAAGCTGCAGAGCACAGGCACGTACCAAATTGGATGATCAGGGGAGGAAGGAAAACAAACCATGCTGTCCTGAATTCTTTGTGAGGCACATTTTTCCATAAAAACTCTCACTATTTGGTATGTCTGACAAATTGTTTTTATATTTCCTACACCAGCATTTTCTAATTAACGTTGGTGTCAGAACATAGTTCAGGAATGAGTTCAAACTCCAGAAACCTGCTGCAAACCTTGACCTGCTCTGCTCCTTTCCAAAGCTCAGCAATAAGGTTTTCTGAAGAAGCATTTGGAAGTGTCACTGTGAAATTCCAACCTTCCCATGTCCCTGCTGCCCTGCAGCAGTGCAGCTCCCCGGGCTGCCTTTGCCTTTCCTCTCTGAGCTATTTTAGGCAAGAGCCAGGTAATGTGTCTCCCTAACAAACCCCCTCAAAGGGCTTGCCCTGAGCTGTAATGTTGCACTCTCTCTAAAAGGATGCTCTTACAATGCAGAGACCAAGATGCCTCTCGAAAACAACTCAGAAATGTGTTGTGCACAATGTCACTGCTGCTTTTGCACAGACCTTGACATTATCAAGTCAAAACAGTGCTGTGTCTATCAGCATGGTGCACATTAATCTTGCCCCACTGGGTCATTTCAGAAAGCAAGTGTTAAAAACGCCAGGAAATTGCAAACCGGTTTGAAATCAGTAGAATTCTACGATCTTTAAAAAAAGAAAAAAAGGCAAGTTTCCATTCTTGACATCATGCATAGTTTGCATGTTCTTCAGTGGGACTCCTGGGGACACGAGATGGGTTTATATCAGTCAGCAATTACCCATCCCAGACTCCCTGAAAGGCTTATCCCATCCATTTTCCTGTTGCTTCGTTGATTACAGTGATTACCAGGAGCAGTGTTTTATAGGGAGAGGAGTGGGGAGTCGTGTTAGACCTCTGCAAAAACCCTCTTTGAGGGAAAAACCCAGATCATCCACTTTGAATGAGCAGAGAGCAATCACAGAAATCTATTAAAGTAATTTCTCACATATTGAGTGGTTTTTTGGTTTTTTTCCCCTTATCAAGTGTTTTTTCCTGCTTATCCTTGGCTGGGAACTTGAGTCTCTCACATGATGTAAACAGCAGCTCCCCAACCAAGAGCTGCATCCATCTCGTCTGTCATTAACTTTCCACTTTCCCATCTGCCATCAAACTGGGCTGTGCATCCTGCAAATATCAGGGCTGATCTGTCAGCAGCTTCCCTCTGTTTCTCTGAGCCACTCAGCTCAATCACAGATTGCTATTTTTTTTTTTTGTTCTCATACAGTGAGGTTTTTCTTATTATTCTTCTACGACAACTCTCTGCTGTGGCTTTTTTCTTGCTGTGGCTTTGTTGCAATTAATGAGGAGTCAGCTTTAAAAAGCTGGTTCAGGTTTCTCAGAGTTCAGAGATTCATCTGTCTTCAGTACAAGCCATAACCCTGCGACACAACCCACAGGGGAATATGACCAATCACTTACACAACCATGATTTTCATATGCACTGGTTTGGTTTCTTAATATTATTTCCTCAGTTTAGAATTTTCTGATTGCTCCATTGAATTTTTCACTGGTGGTTGCTTAAATTTAGTGTATTTCCTGATAATATCTGGTAATGTTCTTCTTTATAAACAATGACTGGAAATCTTAATTGCATAAAGCTAAATTATGAAGCTGGCCATTTGTTGGCTTTCTTTTTTTTTGTGCTGGGATTTGAGGCAGCCAAGCCATTTCTGCTCTTTTAACTGATTTCTTTTTCTAGTTATTGAATGAAAGCTAATATTCAAGATGGGAGGTGAATCACCTACAAAGACAGGAGTGTGGGGTGTGATAAAGGAATCCAGGGTGCTGTAGGTGCCTGCCAAGCTCTTGTAAGAGACAGGAGCAAGGTCAAAGGCAGAACTGCCAGATGAAGATGTATTGCTACAGAAACAGGAAATCTTTTGGGAAACATGCAGGCTTGAACTAAATGCCAATAAATGTAGCAAAAAGTAGACAAGGTATGTATTAAAGAGATGAGCTGGGGGATTTGTGGGCTGGGGAGGTGTGTGGAGATTGCTTGGGAAAGGAGGATTCCTGTGGTGGTGAGGCAGAACCTGATCCAGCAGCGTTGGTCCAAACACTGCAACTGGCAAAAAACACTGGAGTCCCCACCTTTGCTTCTGACTCAAGGGGACTCTGCCATGTCCTCGTGTCTCTGGGGTTGGTTTAAATGTTGTTTGATGGATCCAGTGTGGGCGAGTGACTGAGGATAATCTCTGTTTTCCTTCTCTCCCACAGTGGGATGGGTGTGGGACATGGCTCTGAGCAAAGGCAGGAAACTGTGCAAGTTCCTTGTAAACTGGAAATTAGGTCATTCTGCTTCATATTTAGAGGGACAATTAAGGTAAATGGTAACAAGCTTAACAGCAAATTGACATCAACCTCCGAACTTCACCAAAACTCTGCTGCAAACTACCTGTGCTTTGCTCTGCTGCTCTCGGGCAAGAAATGAGAAATTCAGAGTGACCTCCAGAAAACTTCCCATGAGAAAAGAATGGTTTAAAAAATAAAAGCCTCTCCCCCCAAGAGTATCCAAGTTTAACTTGGCTGTGCTTTCATCAGGTCCATGGTGAGAAACCCACTGTCCACTGCAGATCTGCTGTGACACTCAAACAGCCAGGACTGCTTTTCCTGGAGGGGAAGGGTTAACTGGAGCCAGGCCATTGCACGCAGCATTTTTGTCCTTGAACTGCCTCTCACATTTATTCCAAGCTCAGCTGAGCCTCAGCTTCATGCATTGAATAATCTACGAGCCAAGCCCAAAGTTTTCTGGCTCTGCCTTTGTCTCTGTTTGCCTTGTGTTGGCACTAAACCGCTTGGAAGCGTTTGCTCCTAATGCCTGAGCACCACATAAAGCTGAGTGCAGGTTGGAAATCCAGGCTGGGGAAGGGAGGGAGACACAGGCACTGAAAGCACTTTTTCTCTCTCAGATCCTTCTTACCCTCCCTGATATCCCTGGAGAACTGCAGTCATCTGGACTGGGGGTAGAAACAGCAGAGTAAACGCCTTCTTTGTGTCTTTTCTGTCCTCTTTGCTGTGTTTTATACTGAGACTGAAGATTCTCAGGGGTGGGATTCTGCTGTAATGCCACAGCCACTCTGGCAAGGGAAATGCAGCCTTTAGGAGTTAGTCAATAAAATCCAAATCGCAGCAGGGGTAATAAAAGCCTTTCTCAGGTAGCTCATGGAGCCCACACTCAGCACAGCTTTGCCAGCACACCCTCTTTGCTGGGCGTGACTTTGTTCATGAGGTAATGAGTAAGAGCATCACAGAATATTCAGCTCCAACCTTCTCATCAAATTCGCCTTAAGGTTCTTGTTCCAGTTGCTGCCACCTCCACATCAGCTTCCCTAAACTGGGATAATGGTCCCCTGGCACCATGCCCTGCCTTCCCATCACCTTGGGCACAGCTGCTGGCCTAAGCTCTTCCAGAGAAACTCTGCTAGTTGTGGAAAAGAGATGAGATTCCCTGCCTGTATGGGCTGTGTGGGGCTTGAACCACCTGTAAGCAAGAGATGCAGCACTTTTTATCATCAGAGCTCAGCAGTTCTAACAACTGATCTTTGCTTCTCTCATCGCAGAAGACATGTTTCTTTTCAGATCAATTTACAAAACTGCAGAAGGAGTTGGAAGTTTTTAATAGTCCCATCCCAATTCAATCCTGTATGGAACTGAAATGACTTAAATGGTTTTAAAGACTTTGGCTATTTGTGATTTCTCTTAACTATTAGCATTTCTAATATATTTGATCTGTAGCATTTAGGCCAAAAGAAGGGGTCTGTAACTGCAGTTAGTCTTTAACTCGCTGTGAAGGGGTCCCTAGCACAGCCCCCATCTCAGGAGTTTGTGTCCCTGTGTAGTCCCAGCGTTCAGCCCCGCCGGTGGTGCTCACCCCTGTGGAGTTATTTGGAATGTTATCAGTTCCTGTCCCAGAGGGGTTTGTGGCATTCCATTGGTTAAGGGGAAATGGGGATTTGGCAAACACTTTCCTGCTCTTCGTTTGTAAAGACCTTTTATTTTATATAAAATAAGTATTTATATTTTGTATTCCTTCTTTAATATCAACTGAGCATTTCAATGGATTGTAACAGGTATTTTTAATATTTTTTTTGTAAATATGATGGACAGCTAAACGTTTTTTTTCCGCCTGGCCATATTTAACAAGGTTTTCTCTTTACAAGTGGCAGTTTTCAAACAGCTGTAAGACTGGGAGCTGTGTTCTTTCTGTGCTTTTATGTAAGCACAACCTAGCACTTAAATCTCGTACCATTCTTTCATTCTGGCAGAAGCTGTTTTCTTCACACTCTTTTCATTATTTTTAAGCCATTGAACTCTCATTCCTACAAATTCTAGAGCTGCACAAAGGCCAGGCAAAGCAAGAGTGCTGATTTGCCATTGGCAGGGGGAAGGGGGAATATTTTCATCAGTACTGGATTCATGGCACAAAGTCAATAATAAAGCAATATTTATAGAACTTGGAGATGATTGTAAACATACTTCAAAAGTTCCCTTCAGCAGCACTGAAAATGTAATAATCAGTGATCACAAGTGCTTGAGTTATTTTTCCTGTTCTCACAGCCAGGCATTCTTGTAGTACTGTTCTTGCTGTTTCCACTCCTATCTTAATATAATTTGGATGCAAACAATAAACAGAGCAGGAGCCCAATTAATCAGGCCCATGGGGGAAGTGCAGCCTCCAACAGTCAGCAGTGTTCAGGGCAAGGCTCAGCTTAACTCTGAACCCCTGAAACACCAGCTATGATGCATGTTTAGTGCTGCTCCTATGCATGTTCTTTTTTTAATGCAAGTGTTCCAATAAAAGATGATCTGTGGGGTCTTTTGGGGCACAAAAAAACCGCTACTTTGTTTGTTCAGTTCACCCTCAGAATTTTAAGGTGTTGGAACTAATCCCCAGTTTAACTCCTGGTTGAGTGGCCAGACAAGGGTGCTGCTGCTGAGGCTTCCCAATTTTACAGAGAAGGCTGAACAGGGAGCAGTTACTGCACACCAGAGCAGCCAGCCCCAAAGATGCCTTTGTAAGTCGGGTCAGTATGTATAGGATCAGTCCAGTAATAAATACGATTCACCTAGAAGAGAGAAGTATGTTAATTTAGGCCAGTATTTTGACTCTGCCAGAGACTGGCTGTCAGTGTTGAGGAGTGAGAGGTGTATGACGTCATCATAAGAGCTCACAATTCCTCTTTAGCTTGGGCATCAGTTTGCTCTTGTTCGAGTTTGGGAAGGGGCTTCCTGTATTCTGTCATAACGTGCACATCAGTGGAAATATGGAAATAATCCTGCTGAAATGAGGGAGTCGAGTCAAAGCCTGAAGGGAAGAGAGCTCTGGGTAGGGGAGGGTTGGATTCACCTTTGGGGCAGTTTTCCTTGGCCTCTAGGAATGTTCTCTGAAGGCAAACAGCGCTGAGCACTTTGCTCTGCATGCAAGAGCAGATAACACCCAGCAGGATGTTAAATGCTCTGGTTTACCTCCTGCAAGTGTTTGTCTTGGGCTGGCCTGCCCAAGGCACCTGGGGTTGAGGGCTGTGTCAGAGGCAGGGCTTAACTGGCCTGGCTGGTCTGTCAGAGCCTTGGAAACCACCACAGCTGCAGGATCTGCAGGAATTTGGGACTCTTCAGCTTTATCTCAGTGCTTAACAAAATAACATGTTCTTCCTCCAGTGGATCAGCCAGCTCTTCACAGGATTGTTGTCCCTTAAAAAGGGATTATTCTAGGCTGTTCTGTAGTACCGCACTGTTGCCTGTTGTTTCCTCTCATTTTAGACTTGTGTAACTCGAAGTAGAGTTTGGTCTTATATGTGAATCTTGTGCCTGACAAACTCCCAGAGCAGCACTGATAAAAGGCAGCACTAATTGCAGTGCATCCTCATTAATTGGTAGGTGCAGTTACAATTCACCGTGTGCAGCTCGGCTGTGTCAGAGCTGCAGAATTTCTTCTGCCATTACAGGCAAATCAAACCCCACCACAGCGATGCTCCTGCTGGAAAGTCACCTGTGGGGGAGACTGAAAATGCTCCCCACATGAGAGCCAGTCCTTCCTCCTGCTCTCAGTTCATTCACCTCCATCTCTGTCCCCTCGGTGAGTCCATGCCTTCACTTACTGCACAGAGAGGTACTCAGAAATGAGAAAGAATAAGACAATAACTATTTAAAAGTGCAATTTCCCTTGCCATCACGGGAGGAGAGGGCTGGCTGTAGTCTCTGCTCTTTGCTGATGGTGTGACTGGGTTCCATTTGTCCAACTGCTGCAGGCAAAACCTATAGAAACTCAACAGGGCTGAACGTGAAATGCTGCAGATGCCCAGAGCATCCCCAAACCCTGCAAAGCAGGTCACGTTCAGATGAAAAACCTGCAGCTTTCACAGAGGTGCCCCGGAGGCACAGCCACCCCTTCTGCTCTGCCTCACAACCACCATCAGATCTTGGGTTAAATCTTGGGTTGCCTTCAGCTTTTCTGGCTCGGCAGCTTCATTAACACCTGCCATGAAAAGCTGTGAGGAGCATTTGGATTGTCACTACTGGCTCATTTAGAGTGGGGGGCAGCAAAGCTTTGGGTAGCTTTTCTTTATTTGTAAAGCAAAACTCTGCTGGGTCGAATCTCTGTAACTCTGTCATGATACCCAGGAAGAAATTGATTTATACAGAGTAGGATACAGCCTTATATCCTTTAGACTTTGGCTGATACTTGTTAATACATCAGAACAAGCTTTTCTTTGCCATTCTAGGGGAAAACCCCTGAAACACAAAGACAAATTTTCAGAGGCAACAGATAGAAGAGTAAAGCATTAATAAGTTTAAAAAAACCTCCCCCAAAGTGATTTGTTAAAAAAAAAAAAGCAATAACTGTAGTGAACAGATCAGTGCTCTGTGGAGATCATTCACATTTGGCAGTAAAGGTCAGAATGGGATCACATGGCAGTTCTCCCACCTGGGTGTTCAGGTTAAAAAGATGTTTTATGAGGAGTCCTCCTCTGTTATCAGACCCTTAAAGGCGGCTGCAGAGCTCTTTTCTCCTTTGTTGTTACGTGGCAGTTTTCCAGAGGTAGGGAATAGCCTCGTGTTTAACCTGCTGCAGTTTCTGCCATTGCTGCAGAAGCCAAATGTTTGGTGCTGTTTGGGGGAGAGAACATCAGTAACATCCAGGGGTTTAGTGAAAATCAGCCTCTGCAAGGCTCAGCCTGAGCGTGGAGCGGAGCTTTTTCTGCTCCCCTCTTGCTCTCCATTAAAATCGCCTGTCTGCTTTGTTACTTATCCGTCTTCCTCTTTCTGCTTGCTCTCTGCGTTCCAAAAACTTGCTCTGTGTGTGCTTTGCCGTAACGAAGAGAGACATTTGAGTGCTGGGTTTGCTCTGGTGCCTGGGCAGGGCTGTGTGTGTCCCTCTGGCCGTGCTCAGTGGAAGGAGCTCTCTGCCCATTCCCAGCCCCTTCTGTCCGTCCCTCCCTGGTTTGTTTGATGCTCACCCTGGCTGGAGATGCCTGAGTGCTTCTGTACCTCTGCTTTCAGCTCAGGGGCACACACTGGGCTCAGATTTTGGCTTCTGAAGGCTTTGGGCCCTGACTTGGCACACAGTTTCTACCCAATGGAGTAGTGATATATTTGAATTTCCTCGGTTTTCTCATGGAACTCTGGGTTTTCCGAGTAGCTTTTACCACCTGATAAAGCAGCTCGGAAGCTAAAGATAATAATCTGCCTTCTTGCTTCAAAGGGTGTCTATCAGACCTTCATTTTCTGCTCTTTGTCAGGAGGAAACTCCTAATTTCTGAACACAGGAAAATTTTTGGAAATAACCCAGGTGGGAGAAGAAAACCCAAATTTTTAAGACATTTAGATCTGGACTGTGAATCCTTGAAATAAAGTACACGAATGTATTTTAATATTTTTAATAACATTTTGAGTTGGAGTGAGAAATTTTGATTTCACTAATTCTGCTATTGTCATTATGCCTCCATGTGTTTTATCTTAATCACTTGGCGTATCATAATGCTGATTAATTTGTCTCCTGGAGGATCTCTTTCATGTTAAAGTTCTGCCTGGCTGTTTTGTTTTGTTTTCTTTTGTTTTTTTCAATCACGGCACAAAGAAACAAAAACTAATTAATTGCATTAATAACATCTTTTAGGTTCCTGTACTTTATCTCCCACTCAGACTTTGCCATCAAGTCTGCTGCATAATGCACTGCTGGGATTTTCAGATGATAATAATCCACATATTTTGTAAGCAGGCTCCTCTGCTCTTCTTGTGCCTGTAATGCATATTTAGTTTTTGCAGTTCATGGTCAAACTGAGTCAGAATTACCTTGGGGCAGTGGTGGAAATGCTTCCCCCTCTGGGTGACTCTTCACACAGGTTGTACGTGGAGTTTGTTTGTAGCTGGGTGGACACAAACTCCTGGGAGCTGCGTGTTGTGTGTGGGGTCAGACCACAGCACTCCAGATTTGCACTCGGTGCAAGTGTTGGGCAGTGCTGAATTATTTTGTGTGGGATTGAAGTGAGCACCTCCCCATCTCAAAATTCTACAAAATAGTTGAAAGCAAGCAAAATGTTAATCCCATTTCACTTGCCCTAAAATAAGCACAGCTAATGCCCTAGGCCTGTCAGCAGCACAGAAGGAGAAAAGAAAATTATTTTCCATAATTGAGGTTTCCTTCTCCAGCAGCTCTTGGGAAGTGGATGTGGCTCTGTGAGCATTAGAGCATAATGCTTCCCATTGGGTGTCAGCCTTGGACAATTAGTAAGCAAAAGCTATCACCAGAAGGCAAGAAGAGAGAAAAGGGATTAAAAAGAATTAAATGAGGCAAAAGAAATTCAATAATTTCCATATGTAAGGGAAGGATATAATAAGACAGTGATGCACTGCAGATTTATCTCTGGAGTAAAACCAGTCTTTATAAACATACAATGCCCTCCTTTACCCTCCTGTGGTGTCCCTCACTCTGTGAATCTCAATCACACAATTCAGGGGAAAACTTGTGCCATGAGGCTGCAGAAAGAGTGGCATTCACACTGGTGCTAAGCAGAGGTGATTTATCTTCATCCCACTGGTTAGTGGCCCTTCAGGATTTCCTATCAGCGACAAACCCCAGATTAAATAAATAAAAAGATGAATAAAAAGATTAAATTGTGCATCCAGTAATGGCCAGCTAGTCCCCTCTGTGCAAGGAGAACAGCAGCTCCTGGCTGGAATATCGTGGGAAGGCATCAGCATCCCTATGGACAGCCAGTCGTAAAAACAAACCCAACCCCCAAAGCCATAGGTAAATAACAGCAGCATTAATGTAACTCAGCTGCTGCTCCCTGCTCCTGGGTCAGTCAAGCAAAAAGGCTTCTGCCCTGCAGGTTTCACACTCCTCCCCCCGGGGGCTGGAGCATTCCTCTCCAGACTGCAGTCCCAGGCAGCAAAGCCAGCAGAACGGAGCATCCTCCTGCAGTCCGACAAGATCCAGGTCCCTGTCTCTGGGCTCTGCTGCCTGGGACCGTGGCAGGAAGAATTGAGGGTGGATGGTACAGAAAGGATCCAGAAAAGGGCAGAGCTGCCTCCTTGGGATGCTGTCTGCAGATCTTTTATCAGGGCATGGCAGGGCTCTGCAGCAGCAGAGAGTGGCTGGTGGATAGCATCAACCCACAGGGAGAAAAAAAATCCAGTAGGAAAAGAAAGATTCAAAATAAACATTTTGCAGAGGAGCCCAGCCTGTGTCTGACAGCAGTGGCTGCTCTCTGCAGCTTCTTGAATACCAGGAGTGGTGCCTGTCTCTCCAACTCCGAGTGCTTCCATTCCAAACTGGCCAGGTCTTCCTGGTCTGCTCTGGTTTTTTTCTTAGGGGGCTGGAATAAATGAGTGAAAATGCCTGGGAATGAGATTCATGCAGCAGCACTGGTGTTTGATTCAAATGCAGTACAGGGATGAGATGTTGGGTTGTTGGGGGGGTTTTACATTTCCACAGGACATGTTGCTAAATAGCCTGGGCATGAGAACAAAGCAGCTGCAAAATAAATGAGGCAGAGAGAAAGCTAAAACCTGGCCTTACTGGGAAAGAAGTGCAAAGAGATCTTGCCAAAACCAGACACAAAGAAAGAAGGACCTGAGACCTGGAAAAAGAGGCTTGGAGAGAGTAATTTGAATGAAGATGGAAGGATTATTGTACAGAGACACAGATCAGGGGAGAGACAGAAGCAAATGTTCTGTAGCACAACCCTGCTCAGAGTGTCAATCCAAATGTGGAATTGGCTGAAAAGTACCAAGGTTGAGGGAATTTTTAAATCCCATGTTTTAACACCTACGAGAGTGGAAGTTAAATTGCTAAAAATCAGACAAACTGTAAATACCTGTTATTGGTTTCATGCCTGTAATACCCAGGTTAACTGTAAAAAGGATAAAAAACCCCAATAATTAAGCATCTCTGTAGAACATGTGGATTGATAGCAGGAAAAGAAGTTTTACTCCAGAGCTCTCAGCAGCTTTTTTCCCACTGACAGCACAGGACTTTATTAATATTAACTACTGGCTCCCTCTAGCATGCAGCATTAGAGAAAACTCTGATAATATAAACTTAATTACTTATTTCTTTAAGCCACAGTTTTCAAAGAGATTTTTGAAGGTGAGATTTTTGAACTAAAAAAGGAAATTGAGCTCCTTTTTTCAGGTTGCAAAAGGACACTGAAAAGGGATTATTTTAAGAGTAAAGAATAATTACAGCTGGTTTTATATGTAAGGTGTGATGCCATATACAGTGCAAAAGCAAATCAACTTTGTACACACCATAAAATCATCAGGGCTTATAAAAATGTCCTGGTAACCAGCAGCCAGGGAGCCACAGAAATCTGAAACTATGGCAACTCTGTGTAGGAAGAAGCATTTATTGGAGAGAGAAAGAGATTAAAAACAATAGCCCCTAAATCTCTGTATCAGCTTGGCTCCTCATTTTCTCAGCAGTTTATACCTTTTCAGCTTCCCAAGGAGGAGTCTTCTCGTGCAGCTTTCAGAACAGCTGTCTGGGCAGGTATTTTGAGGGAAACTTTGTGGTTTCCAACAATCCAGTTGCCTGGGAGGGCAGCTCTGGCAGCCTGCTCTCGTATGCACTGATTTGTGAAATGAAGAGTCAAAGAGTAGTTCTGCTGAAAGAATAAAAAGTGCTGGGGAAAAAAAAGGGAAAATATCAACTTCTCCTGTTCCAGGATGTTTCCAGCCCTTGCTGTTTCAGGAGGATCCTGGTTCCCAGCTTGTGGGGCTGGATGGCAGCACCTGATTTGTGCTGTGCCGGAGGCCGCAGTGCCTCTAGAATGGGATGTGGGCTGAACATTTCAAACCAGTCAGAAACTCCCTGTGGCTGATTGTTCTTTTCTTCCGTGCCTCCACTTCAGTTCTAGATTAATCCAGGTCCTGGGCAGAATCCTAACTAGGTTGGGTTCCTTTTGTTTAGCAGGAATATAAGATCACAGTGACCTTTGGCTCCTGTAAAGGGCACGGGGATGTGTGACAGACTCGCTGAGAGGATTTCCTGGGGATTCAGATCTCTTGGTGTGTGTCTAAATGCAAGGAGCTGTACCTGCATCAGTTCAGCCAGGTCCAAGGTCCTTTTCTGTGTCAGTAAAACCTCTCTATATTTATTTTACTTTTATTCCTGTTTTTGCACAGTTAACGCTCCTCCTTCATGATATATTGTCTTCCAATCCTTCACCCTCTTTGTGCAGTAGGTATTTAGTGAATGGAAGCTGCAGCTTATTTCAGGGGAGAGAGAGTTTCAGGTGCTCCAGGGTGCAGGATACAAAGCTCACTTGCTCTTTCTTGGATGCCTTGCAGCCAAGTGGGAGCTGGGCAGTGTCCCCCTGGCCTGAAAGTAAAGCCATGAATGGATGTCTGATCATGCCTTTGGAAACTCTGGTCTCATTTGGCCTAACTTGTAGGAGTATTTTGATGTTCCTTTGAATGTGTGGGTACATTTCTGCAGTGAATGACATTTCTGTATCTTCTATACCTATCTAGAAAACCAAATTCTTACCTGATTGAAGGTGCTGCTCCATGATGCCCCCCCCCAAACGTTATTTAAACATCACGATACAGCAACAACAATGTGCTCAAACTCAGAAAGAAGCTGCTGGAAGCTCAGCATAAGGAGTATTTGGCTGATGTGGTCATTTGTTTGAAACCCTTCTTAAAATTCTGGAGATGAAGAAGCTCTGTCTACATATCATCCCAAGCAAGGAGAATTGCCAAAAAAAAATCTGATGGTATAGCTTATTTATCTTCTTGTTTGAAACACTGGGGGAATTTCTGTCTGGCTTAGCAAGGTGCATTCCTGATCTATAGCACTGAGCTGTCAGATTCTCAGATGTGCTCGAATATTCTGGCCGCTTCCCCCTTAAGTTAGGGGAACATTAATGGAGTTTTGCTAATTTTTAAGTATGACAGTTACATGAACTGTTTTGTCTATAAATTTTAAATATGTGGGTTTGGAGTAACTTATGCCCTTCTGGAGAGCTGGTATCCAGCACCTTCCCTGTGCTGGTGTCAGAGCAGAGCTCCAGTTCTCCCTGGAGTGTTTGGATGTGCATCAATGCTCCTCCTGAGCAGCACACCCCCAGCCAGGGTCACCTGGGGCAGGTAACCGAGGCTCAGCTGGGATCCCCTGCAGGGATGAACCACAGAAGAGCGAATATCACTGAACTCAGGACATGTTATAAGCTCACAGGAAAGGTGGGCAAGCAGCCGAGAGGGCACAAATCCCAGTGATGAATGCATTTGTGTGTTGGAAGGAGCGAGCAGAGCCCTGGCAGAAAGATGGCCCTGACTGGATTGGATCAGAGCAAACATCCCCTGTCCTGTGATTGCAGTGACAGCCTGCACACAGAAATGGAGAGGCACACGGGGTCCTGATGTTATCCTGGAGTGTTCTTCTGGGCAGAACTCAGCTGTGTAATGTGTGCTCTCTTTAAAAAGTGAGCTGCTGGTAACTGTTCAAATACAAATGTGTTGAATCCAGTGGCATTCTGACAATACAGGGTTAATTCCTGCATATGAATGAGCATGGGGAAGCCAAGGGCTCATTAAACTTCCATAAATTAGAAAGCTGAAAAGAATAAGACATCCTCTGTCATGGGTTTACTTTTGTTTTTAGATTATTTCCTTGACTATAGAAAAGACTGCTTTGAATTAATGACAGTCCTGTGAAGAAGATTTTTGGGACTCAATTATGAAAATCTTTGCTTTACTCTGGAAAACAAAAAGAGAGCAACTCCCAAGGTACCTTGTTTTCCTGGACACTTGCCACTCCAGGCAGTGGTGTGAGCCCATCTTATTTTTCCTTAGATATTAAAAACAAACTTCTGATGTTAACAACTCTCAGTCCTTCTCCCCCTCAATTGCTGCTGCTCTGCCCTGAAGCAGCAGAGCTCTGTAGTCTCTTAATAAGTCCTTTACTAAGGAAAGGAACACTTTTATTTTTAGACCATCAAAAATCGGCTGCTTTGTGCAGGTTGTCTAATGAAGGTGGAGCACAATCCCCACTCACCTCTGTTCAGAGGTGTTTATATAGAGTTTAACCAGCAATAATTCAAAGACCTGCTGATATAATTAGAAAAGTGCTGGCTGAGCGTGGGTGTGCGCTGCAGTTTTCAAAGATATCCAGAGCCCTCATAATCTCAGCCTACTTGGATGAAGAAAAGAGCCTTTGAGAGAAGGCATATTCGCAAAAGGTACAATGCAGGAGGCCTCGAGAAACGGGGTATTTTTTTCACCTAAGCCTTCTACAAATCTTGTCTCCTTTGGAACATGCAGATTAAAAGAAATCTCATTGCTAAGTACCAGCCAGGCACAATTCCCAGCGATGGGACAGACTGGCTGCTTGGAAGTCAAAATCCATTCCTCAAAAATCTCAGATTGAGATACAGCAACAATCTCCGAGATCACTCTTTTCTCCCTCTCACAATGTGTTACAGTAGTGACTCAGGTGAACATGGAAGCTTTCTGAGACACCACAAGCCTTGGGAATCCTTCCTTTAAGCCTTTTTAAGCCTCGCTGCATACCATGCATTGATTTTTCCCACATATATTTATATTCGGTTTTCATTTCATTTTGCTTTCACTCAAGTCAGCAAATCCCTTAATTGCTTTGCTGCTTCTAGCTGTCCACAGTTGTCTGTCCTGATTTGAAGGATTCAGGTTTGCTGCAAAGGGGGAGCCTCAGAAACACACTGGAGTGGCAGAGGACAGGTTTGGCTGGGCAGTGTCACCTCTGAACACATAAATTCACTGAGGTGGGGCTGAATACGAAATCTTTCAGAGGAGCTGTGTTGCAGGTTGCACTGTGTGTGCTGTCTTTACTCACAAGCTCCTGTGGAAGGAATTGCCAGAAAATGTTCATTTTTCTTAGACACCTGCGTTTGGGGTTCTGCATTAAATGGATTTTTCATGCCGTGTTCTGAATGCCACCGTGGCCCGATGAGCTTCCCTGAGGAAAACCAGAGGAAGAGAGGAGCTGCTGGTCATGGTTTTTGTTCTGGGGCGCTTTGCTTCAGATTTGAGCTCAAGTAGAAGGAGGTACATGAAGTTGCATTAATATTTTGTTAGCAGTTTTGTGAACTGGAACATCTTTCTGTCCTGATTTCTTGTCAGTACTGCTTCAGCAGGCTCTGGCACATACTCTCTTCCCCTGAGGTCTAACCTGCCAGGAAGTTTGGTGAGAGAAAGACACTTTTCAGCAGTAGATGTCCCCTGAAATGAATGGTGAGGTGTAGTTTATTAGCCTGGCACAAAGAATAGATGTGTGTCTAAATCTTTGTATTTTCATAATGCAGCCTTACACGTAATACAGATTTTTTACAACAAAGTTAACATAAAAATTGTCCCCAAACAGCAGCTGGGTCATTATGGAGTAGCTTTTGAAATGGAAAAGGTCGGGGAAATAACCAGCTGCTTCCTCATCCTGCCTGTGCTTTCACTCTGGGCTAAATTATTATTTCCCTAATTAATAATCTGTATGCAGATTAAAATGATTACTCTACAATATATATTGCATGACAATAAAAGAGTGACAGCAAATTACGCTTCAGTCTGCATAACAGCTTAACTCTCTAAACAGAAGATGTTTTCTAACACTCAATTCACGTCCTTCTGCTGATGATTAAACCCTCACTGATTTTGTTTTTATTAGTCCTCAGTCATTATTGTTCTTTTATCACTATGGGGTCTTCAGAATTAGCCATAATGGCTCAGAAGCGTGGTTGCTGCTGCATTCCCCTTGTTAAATCAAGTTACCTCTCTAGTTGTCAGGGACTGAAAACAAACCCCTTTGTTATAATGTTCCACAACCCTTTAAATATTGATTATTGCGACTATGTAGAGCTACTGAAAATTTATTTTTGTTTAGACTGGTTCAGAATGGGAAAAACTTCCATGACAACAGCGACAGTGCAGCTGCTGCTTTCTCCTTGGAAGGAACAGCCTGGCTGCTTCTCCTCGCAGCCCTGGTGTTCCAGGGGCTCCCACCTGGATCTGGAGCCTGTCCCCTGCTAACTGCAAGCTGGAAATTGTTTCTGATGGGCTTGAGTTTTGCTGGGTTTGCACTGGGCTGCAGAAGCAGCAGCATCCCTCAGGGAGGCTTTTCAGGGCTCCTGGGTGCCTGCTGGGGCTGCCCCAGTGGGGTTCTGCTGCGGGTGAGCGGTGCCTGACGCTTCCAGGGACAGGAGACCCGGACCAGGAGTGACTTGAACCACTCCTGGGAGCCACTGGCAGAGATGACAAACGAGACACAGGGAACTGCTCACGTTGCCTGTGATGAGGTTGCTTAATTGTCTAACTAGTCATTGTCTTCTCTGAACACGGCAAGAAATAGATTTTCTGATATTTCTCTCCTATGCTTGAGCTTAATTAGCTAAATGAAACCTACCTTGTCTGTTCTCACCATTAACTAAGAAGAATACAGGTCAAGCAATGTAACTAAATCCATCAATTCCATCCTTCAGCAGTGTGGGTTCATTTATATTGAGGTGTCCCTGAGAAAAAAATCTGAAATCATTGAAAGCTAAAATCACTGTGGTCCTTCAAGGAGCTCTCCTCATTTGTCATGTCCTTGCTACTTTATCTCATTTCCCAGACACACTGTAAGTCTTTGTTGCAAATTATTTCTGAAGCTGTTGATGATGGTGAAAGGAAGAAGTCAGGTAAATGGAGAACTTTTCTGTTAGTATCTGTCTCCTTTCTGATGGGAGCACTGAGAGGAGCATTGACTTGTGAGCCTTGCCCACTGGAGGGTGTCACAGCAAGCCCGAGGACTGTCCTGCTCTACAAGGGAGGGCCAGGCTGCAGGACAACTTCTGACTCCTGTTCCTCAAGGTTCTAGCCTGGGCTCCTCTCCTGTTCCAGGATTTGTCATGAATTCAATTAAAAGTCTTTCTGCAGAGTGCTTAGCCATGAATGCAGGAACACATATTCCTTTCAAAACTCCCCTTCTGCTTCAACAACACTTACAATCCAATTTTCCCCAGCAGAGATGAATCATGTCCCTCACCAACATGTTTAGAGTGGATGGAGAAGAACAATCACACCTATTGATTTCCTTTCCTTCCTATCTGGTCCTGGGTTCTTTTCTGAGAGTGCTGTAAGTAACTCAGCTTCTGTTTCTCTTACTGCTGCTGGTCCAGCCTCAGGTAAATTATAAATACCCTCAGGAGGGTTTGTAGGAAGAAGAGGGTGTGCTGAGGCATTAACAGCACCTCGTACGCTCCCTTTGTTGCAAGCCAGAGACAGGCGGTGGCAGAAGACAGGGAAAAGCTTCTGTTCCTTTCTTTTCATAGAATCCTTTAGGTTGGAGAAGACCTGGAGGGTTACTGAGTTCAAGCTGACCCATCAGTTCCTCTCCTGCAGGCAGCACATGGCTGTGCAGTAACTCGCTTCCCGGAGCAGGGAAATGTGTGTCCAGGAGCTGGTGTGGATATTTGCTGTGCTTCAGTCACAAACAGCACACCTGAACAAACGACAGAGGCTGTAAGGGGGCTGTCTCTGGGTTCAAGGCTGGAAATCCCGTTTTTCCAAGTGATTTACATGCTGGATGAATTGGACCTGCTGGCTGGGCTGTTTCTGCCCAAGGGATTTTCAGAGAACACCACGCTTGCAGACAAGATGCAGCAGCCCCGTTATTGTCACAACACAAAAACAATAGATGGCTCTTAAAGAACAGAGTTCATTATGGATTTTGAATATGTATTTATTCTGTTTTGTGCCTTAACAATAACAAAGGTTTGTTCAAAGTTGTCAGGAAGGCCTCTGTTTAAAAGTAGACACAAATAGGTATCACCTCACGTAGAGTATGTGTCTGACGTGTCCTACTTTCACTGTTGATCTGTCCCAAAATCAGCCTCGTTTCCTGCTAGGAGGATCCCCAGCACTTCCACGTCTCTCATGCTTCATTCTGGTTTTGGAGAAGCCCAGAGGACACTGTTCTGTAAAAAGGAAGGGAAAGCCAAGCAGGACCACGTCCCTTGAGGGAGTCTGAGGCAGGGAGAGCTGAGTGCTTGAGGCAGGTGTGGCTGGGCTGCTACAGGCTGGGGACTGCTGCATCCTGGCACTGCTCAGCCTCTCTGCCTGTGCCAGGGAAGGGTGGCACACCTTTCCAGAAGGGTTTTGTGGGCTCAGCAGCTCCTGCCAGGGTGGCATTGGGCCTCCCTGCACTTTGTCTCCTTTCGGCGCCTGGCGTGCCCTCGGTGCACAGGTGTCACGACTCGGGTACCAAACACAGCAGATTTACTCCTCTGGTGCTCTTTCTGTGTCAGTGCTGGAGGAACACCTCCAGTATATAAACCTCTGAGAGATGGAGGTTTCAGGAGTGCAATTCAGAGCACTTAAATTAGCTGCTGCTCTGAACTGCCCTCTGAAGGTGCCTGTCTCTTTCTATTGATTACAGAAAGTGCTTACAGAGAGCAGCCTCCTGGGCCCAAAATTAGCCTTTGTGGAGACCCCTCTGTGTATTTCTTATTGCAGCCTGTACTGGAATGGGAGCAGACAATCATTTTTGATTATTGCATTCTCCATTCTGCTTTGCTTGATGGTAGTGAAGCCCTCCACAAACACGAATGATTTGAGTCTTTCAGGGCCCATTTGGTGTAAATAAGGGTTATTAAGTCTATATTTGGACATGGCAGAACTCTTTGCTGTTGGTTTTAATAAACACAGTGAAACAGAGCAGCTCTAGAAACCCAACCAAGGCAATAAAACAGACTTGTGACAAGTCAAAGGAAATTACAAGAAGTCATCTCGTAGGAAGGTAGCAACCAACTTATTAATTAAGAAAATCTTCAACAGAATCATCCCCCTATGTCCTCTCATTTCTCACTGCTGCAGTTCTTTTTCTGGTAAAGGGTTTCCTCCAGCCTGGACAGGACTCACAGCTTTCACCAGACCTGGAGCAGGGCAACCTGGGAACACTTCTCTTGATGTGGCTCTTTGTTATGGTTTTGCAAAGCAGCAGCAAAAGCAGCTCAGGACCCAAATGAAAAATTAGAGTCAATTATTAGGCTCTCCCTCATTATTTTCAAGGAATCAGACCCTTACCATTCTCCATTCCTTATGCAATCCAGAGAGATTTTATTCAGCACTGAATAAAATAATAAATAATAATAAAACCTTATTCAGTGGTTGTTTGGAGTCCTCTGTGCCCCCCACTTCACGTGAGAGTGGGACATTCACTCTCCTTCCCCTGCTCAGCTCTGCAGAGCCATCAGCCACCTGCCAGAAAAGCTTTGGGGGGTTTCCTCTTAAGGATTTTTATTTTTAATAAAATATGCTAGAAAAACCCCCGTTGTTCTGACTTCCCATCGTGTCACAGCCCTTTGAAGCTGTTTTGACGTGGCCTGGTGTCAGAAGCTTCTTTCCAACGTGGGGGGTGGGCACTAAGGATGGGCAGTGGGAAATGGCAGAGGAAGCTGTGCATGACACAGTTTGTTACTATTTTTTGTTGTTTAGCTGACAGAGCCAGTTATGAAAGGATATAAATTATTATATCCAGAGAAAAGAAGTCTGTAAACGTTAATTTGCTTTTTAAGGGCACAGATAATACAACTTGGGGCACAAGTGGGAGAAATTACTTAGGAGCTGTGAAAGCAAACCAGAATAAAATTTACATTACCTCCTTTATTTTCCCTTCCCTTTGTCTCCTCTTCTCTCTGAATTATTCCTCACTTACTTTTCCCCTCCAGACATCCCAGAGTTTTGATTTTCCTCTTGCTACTTTCTTTAAATGGCCTAATGATGAAAAGTCTCCAGAATATTTCCACCAAGCCCCTTTGATTTCATTAATGGAAAAGTTATACCTTAAATTAAATATTTCAGTAGCTGAAAGATTAAAAAAATTGCCCTGCAGGACTTGCCAGTTGAGCATTGCCAGGCAGGACTGATGGGGGCTGTTCCAGAGGTCAAAATGTGCCTTGGCCCTGGACAAATGCACAATTTCAAGTAAAAGCAAGATGAATGCAGGTGTTCAGAGCTGGTTGACCACAGAACCAATCAGTTTTTCTGTGGGAATTTGCAAACTGTACGCCTGCCTTCTGGGTTTTCTTCACGTTTATTTGGTATTTCTGTCCATTATTTAGGTTAAAAAAGTGAAAGGATAGTAAAAATTTAACTTCCAGAGCCATGGGGCAAATTGAAATTCTTTCTGTTCTGATTTTTTAAATTAAAAAATGGAAATTGTTTTGTGTAGGTAAAGGAGTGTTTTCCTGAAGAATTTGAGTGCTTCACAAGAAGCTCATGGTGCAGCGGTGACGAGGCTGTATCTGAAAGCAAGCAGAGGTTATTGCTTACTTCTCACTTTTTGAAAATGGTGCTTTTGAGGGGCCATAACCCAGTAAAAAACGATTTCCCAAAGAAACATCAGCATTTTCTGAAAGGAAGGAGAGACAATACCCGACACCCTGTGGCCAGTGCCACCCTTGGAATGGTCTCCTGCAGAAGGGCTGGGATGGGACAGGTCTGTCCCTCACTGGGAGCCACCAGGGGAGGAAAGGGCAATTAAGGATTGCTAATCCTTTCACAGGCTATTCAATTATACTGCCTGGAGCCTGCATTCAGGTAGGTGGGTTCCTAAAATAACCGTTCCAGCACTAATTCAGGGAAATAGCTGTTATTGTAACCTCCCTCAGCACAGAGCTGCACTGGGGCGTGTGTGCTGCACAAGGGAAGAGCAAATGTTAAGTGTCTGGGAAATTATAGTCGTGTCACCAAGAGTGATAGGTTCATTCCAAACATTGTTTAATGCCTTTTTTTTTTTTTTTTTTTTTTTGGCAATCTGTAATTTTTGTTTAATTCACGGCACTGTAGGTTTTTACCTACAGTAAAAGTTTTAGGATATTTTTAAGCTGTTGAAATCATTGATATGACTTTTACAATGATGTTGATGTGGACTGTTTCCCCCCGTTCCCTTCTGCAGCATCCGCTTCCCTCACCCCCCTGCTGCTCTCTCTGTACAGTGGCAGGACACTGCTCAGTGTCAGCCACCCCACCTCATTTTAGGACAAGAATCAAATCATCACTGTGAGCAATAGCGTGGCTCTGACTTGATTGCTGCTCTAATCAGTGTGAGGTTTTACTTTTACTTCAGTGTCTGTTGGAGCAACTGCTATTTCTTTTTATTTTCTAGAACAGAGAAAAGAGAACAGCTTTTAACATATGTCTCCTTCTCGTGTGAGCTACCACACAGTTCCAGCTCCAGTACATACACAGAGAAGACATATGGTTAAAAAGAAGTTCTTTTTCTTCGAAGAAATCCAGAAAGAAAATTCTCTTTTTAAAAGGGGAAATTACACTTTTGCCTCATGTCTCTCCTGGTACGAATGTTGAGAGTCAGGGACCAGATGTGTTAAACTCGCTGCTCTTCAAAACAAAAAGCCAAATCGATGCCTGCTTTTAGGTGTAATTTTAAGCTACATCTCTTGTGCATGTGTGTGTGTGCCAGTGTTGTTGGTGGGAGAGTCTGTGAAGCTTTGAGTGCTGCCAGTGCACTGGAGCAGGGGATAAATGTTCCTACAGCACGTTAGGAGGTTTGGTGGGTGTAGGCAAGGAAACACCTGTGTGTTCTTGACCTCATCTGGGCTTTTTGCTTGCTTGGAGAGGACTGTTACAGGAAAAAACCCGTGTAAGCTTTGCCACCGTTAAACAAGGTAAAAGGCATTGGTGTAACTGGAATTCAGGGAGAATGCTGCAATTTACTGCTCACCACAGAAATCTCGGGGAGGTGGCAGGTGTTCCGAAAACTGATACCAGTGGTGCTGTGTTACTCACAGGAGATGGAACCTGGCCTTGGGAAATTAATTACTGTCAAGCCAGCATAACCCTCTATTCCCTGCATGGTTAGGACCCCACTGGAAATAACATTGATTATTTTTATATTTTACTTGCAAAGCTAAAAAATGTGTTTAGAATATCCCAGTCTGGCTACGTGCAAGGAAAATGCAATAGAAAATTATTATCAGCAAAGCAATCCTTTCAGAAAACTTCTGTCAGATTTTCACTCATTTCAGGTGATGATCAAGGCACATTTTCTGTATTTGCAGTTCCTTCTCTTTGGTTTAGGTTTTCATTACTGAATATGTTTTGTTTCTTTCTGGAATGGAGGAAACACGGGGAGTATTTTGCTGGATGCCTGAACACTGACAAATGCAACCATTTCATACACAGTGGGATCCCTGGCAGGGCTTTGATCCCAATATATCAGCAATCAAGAGACAGTGGACCAAATCCATCTCTAACACAAACTTCATTGGATTCCCACTGAGTTGTGCTAAGGATGAATTTGATGCAGGGCTCTTGACAAGTCTGAGTTACCTGTGTTTATGGCTGGAAGGGATGAGACACAGTAATTCTGTGTGCAAATCACAGGCAGTAACTTTAAGAGCTTGACAGTCACTGCAAAATGGTTGCTGTGCTGCAGTCACTCAGCTGAACTGAACACGTTAAAAACACGTTATTGCAAGATGTGACAAAACGTGCTGGTAAATCCCTCTGACAAAGGGATGGGTGGTTTTATTCAGGCTCAGGACTGTGTGTGAGGAGCTCTCCTTTCCCACCCTGGCACATCACAGCAATGATGTTCTGTGCATGGCAGGGGATGGGGGCACCTGCTCGTGGATGGTGCTCAGGAGGCAGCAGCTTTACCCGGAGAGTACCTGGGCCCTGCTGTGCCCCCATGGCTCCCCTTGTTCCCTCCTGCCACAGCCTCCACCCAGCAGCTGCAGGGTGGGTGATCTTCAGCAGAGACTCCTCCTGCATTTCAGCAGCCCCCAGCAGTGCCCTGGGTGTGCTGCTCATGCCTGGAGCCTTCTCCTGGAGCTGAGGTGCCCAGACTGCCAGGACCTTGCCAAGCAGGGGAGGAAAGGGCAAGGAAACCCTACTTCAGGCCAAGCACTGGTTTGCAGGACTCTCAGCTGTCCCAGGAAGAATCTGTTCTGTTCCACTGGCCTTAAGGAGTGTCCAGCTCCCAGCTGCTGCAGGGGCACCTCTCCCCTTTGGGTGTCCATAAAAGGAGGCTGCACACGCTCCGTGCACGGGGCTGTGGTAAGGATGAGCTGATCAGAGCCCTGAGGTGCCACAGGAATGCGTTCTCTCTGTTGGCCTGGACCAGAGATTCATGGCTCTGTGTGTGAGTTGCCTTGCAAGCAGGGTAGCAGTGGCAACACAGATCCCAAAAGGAGATTCCTGTGTAGCTTTTACCTGCCCTGAGCTCCTGGGGGGAAGATATGACAGAAGGAAAAGATGTATTTCATTAGCAGTAAAATTTCTCCCTGCCACTGAAATCTTTAAATGCTAAAGCTATCCTTTTGTCACAGAAAACCTTGGTTAATAGAAGCTCTTTTCAGCAGTGGGATCTTTATTAAATTAGGACTTGGAGCCATTTGGAACCAAGGATGTGATTTGTGTTCCACAACACCGAGGTTCACTCCGAGGCGTGCAGCCGGTACAAGGCATGGACACAGCCACATCCTCCCGTTCCCAGCTCCTCCCGGGAGGCAGCAGAGCTGGAGGAGCTCAGGAACCCCTGGCACCCTTCAGCCCCTCAGCACACGAGCGAGCCCCGTGTCCATGCCGTGTTCCCTGTGCCGCGGGTGCCCGGCCCCAGCCGCACAGAGAGCTCCCGGTGGCACTGACGGCTCTGAGATGTGCTGACACCAGCACTGACTCGTTCCCAGCCACAGACACGGGAGATGGCAGCGAGAAGGGCTTTGGAACACGGCCTGGGAAGCTTGCACTGCCAGCTGTGGCTGCCACTAGTGAGCAGAGTCAGGGCTGTAGGTAGCGGAATGGCTGCTTGCATGAGTAATGGAATGGTTGGAGGGTTTTCCTTGTGATTTTCAAGTCATCCCAGCACGTGACTTGTCATATAATGGAATATTTGTACGTCCAAAATAGAGAAAAACTTTCAGAGTGAGTATTTGTTCTTCAGCTTAGCTAGCAGGTGCTTGATCAAAAATACTCCCTCAGCCACTGACAGCTGTATATTTCCAGAAGCAGACTTGAACTTATTTTTTATATGTTTAAGATAAAGCTGACAAAGAGAATTCTGTGTTAAGAGTACAGAAAAAAGAGCAATTCTTATTATAAAAAAAGCTTCTAGCAGATATTATAATCTAATTTTAGTTTAAATTTTAAAAAATAGTCTGTCATCAGCAACCCAGTGTGGTACATATTTCTAATAACAAAATAATCAGAAAACGTGCTCTAGAATAACACATATGTGTTTAGTGTCCCGCCCAAGCTCTCACCCATCTTCAGTGATGGCTTACAATGAGCTGCAATGGTTTTGCCCAGGCAGTAATTCCCTATTTTGTACTTGGCATTTGATTCCTTCTTCACTGACTTTCATCCTATGGATCTTGGTCCATTTTCCTGGCTACCCAGATCATTTTGAGCTCTGAGCCCTCCCATGAAGGGCTGCAGACCCCCCAGTCTCTGAACCATCCCTGCATCTGATAAGGAAGCCTGATGTGTCATCAAAAACAATTAACCAAGCTGTTCTGTGAGGGTGGAGCTGATCAAGCCTGGTTTCCTGTGGACTTTTGTTCCGCCTCCAACTCATCCCAACACCCCCAGGTAAATACAGGTAAAGACTTCTAACCGCTGGGAAGCCCCCAGTGTCACCCCTTGTCACACACATCCAGTGCCCCTCCCTTGGAAGGGAGTTCAGACTCTGAAAGAGGAACATCTGTAAGACGTGCAGTTTGTATTTTTATATGCTCTTCATTGTGTAAATTTCTCAAGTTTGTGCTTCTTTAGACTCTACTGCAAAACTTTGAAGGTCATTTTAACTGCACTATTTATAAATTGCTTTCTTGGCCACACAGTGCCACTCACAGCAGATTAAACCCAGGACTCGATCTCTGCCTTTGTTTTATGGAAAAGATTGATAAGTGATTTACTCTCTGTAGAATGGTTTGCAAGTGAGCTCTTAGATAAATGATCAGGAAGAAGTGGGGGGTTTTTCACGTGGAATTATTTGCCACAGAGAAAAATTGGGTTGTTTGTCTCCATGCTAATGTGAGGATGCAGGGACCAGATTCTCAGCTGGAGTAAATCAACAGAGTCAATATTGATTTACACCAGCTGCAAATATTTTTCCCATAATATTTTTCCTTGTACTGTAATTTTCTCTTAATGCAAACCCTAATTTCTTCTCCCTGAACTCAAATTCTGAACTCCTGTAATTCCTGCATCTGTTTATTTACTTTCCAGTTTGTATTCTTTTAGCTGGGGTTATTAGCATACTACATTTTTCTCCCCTGTTCCACGCTATGTGCACTGCATGTTTAAGCTCTCATTTATAGTCCATGGTTTTTTTCTGGGACACTGTTATGTCGAAAATCAATAAAAAGGCAATTTAGGAATTTTCTCTGAAGTCTGGTTAAAGAGACTGCCGGTAATTAACAAGGGAGAACAGTCCTGCTGCCTGGAAGCCCTTGGATTTCTGACTGATTTCAGTAGGATTTCAAGGGGTCCATGGACTCCAGACCTTTAATCCATTGTCGTAACTGGGAGCTGGGCCTAAGCAAGAGAATTAAGCTTAGCTCTGTGTAAATCAGCTCAGTTCCAGTAAAAGGAAAATGCTCCTGGCCTATCCTCCCCACAGGAAATATAAGAACATGATTTTGTGATTTCAGCTCTTAGCAGAAAGAAGTTGAGAAATACCCATTTAAGAGGCCTTGGATTTTGTTGGTGCTTCCTTGGCAAATCTTCACTTCCAGAGAGTCCTGAAGGCTGGAGAGGTGGAAGGGAGTCACCCAAAGCCACATCAAACCTTGGCTTTGGGGTGGGCAAATGTCAGGCTCTGAGCTGCAGAGCCACACCACAGGTGATGGGAAAGGGTAACCCAGGACATGAAAATTCCACGTGAGGGAACTGGTTGGAATTGGGCTGGGAATGTGCACAGCTCTACAGCGTTTTGGGGGGATTCTTTTTCCCCCTAAAAGCTGAAAATAAGGTGTTAAAGAAATGTCTGCTTCCATAGAAAACTGGCATTGTGTGATGAACAAAACCATACCTGCGGTTCTGTCTATTCCACGCACTAATCAGTGCACAGATAAATGCATTTTAATAATTTATTATAGTTTATCTTCAGTGCAGCTCTATTATGCTTTTCACTCTTGCTGTAAATATGTAAAATGCTGTTAATCAACCTTTGTTAGTGAATATTTGATTAATGGGTAGCAGATGTACTTGCCCCTGTGTGTGCTGCGTTAAATGCAATGTACCAACACATAATTCATTATTTTAATAACACACTGGGCTAATAAATCAAAGGAACACTTGAGAATGCAACAGCCAGAATTACAGAAGGAATAGCTGTGTATTGTTTTAAAAGTGATACATTTGGGCATTGTTTTAAGTGTGGTGTGGACTTGGTAATCAGCTACTGATGAGCTCTAATGTGTCATTCCTGTGGGAATGACTGAGGATTAGCAAACAGCTCCTTATTTCCCCCAGCCCAGAGAGCAAAAACCAATCCCCGACCCAAAGACCTTCCAAATCCAGAGACAGGATGGATAAAGGGTGAGGAGAAGGAGCAGCAGGTGCTGATGAGCACACAACACCACGTCTGCAAATGTCCCTTTCACCCTGTGGTGGGGGCATTGTGCAATCTCAGTCTTTGGGCTCGAGGTGGGAGGGTGATAGAACTCCCAAGCAGAGAAGAGGGAGGATGCTGCAGGAAAGAGCAAAGGGGAGAGAATATTGAGTGAGAAGTGGTGCAGGGAGCAGGCAGTGACCCCATCAGTGCTGTCTGAAATGCTGCACGCTGAAATGTAAAAGTGATGCTCAGCTGGAGCAGCCTGGTACTTTTGGTAATGGGCAATCCACAGCCAAAGTTTTATGCTCAAAATCTTTGCTCAGCGTTAATCACTGACATCCCGATGTGGCAGCTGCACCGCTGAGCCAGCCCCTTTTGGTGGCAGATCTCACCCAGGGCCTGGCATTCAGTGCTTAGGGTTCTCCAGGCTGAGTGGCTCCATGGGGGAGGCAAAGATTGTGGCTCAGGGTTAGTTCCAGTTATGGAGCCAAAGGGCACGAACGTGAGGTAATTGGCACAAGTTCTAAGACTAAGCCAAGAACTGAGCTTTAATTCCGTAAGTCCCATGTGAGCATTCCCTCCTTCCTCAAGACTGCCCGTTTCTAAGGGAAAATACTTCTTTTTTATGATACTATTGGAGTTGTGGGTGTATTCACTGACAGGTGCTGTCCAGGATGCACAGTACAGTGCACGCAGCCGTCTGTGCGATTTACTCTGATACATTTCACAGGCTGCTTATTTTGGGTGACCTTGGCAATGTGTTTGATTCAATAAGGGATTATCAGCTTTGATAGGCTCTGTATTTAATTCTGTAGTTTGGTTGAAAGCTACACTGTTCTGCATTGATTTCCATGTGCAATTAATACGTTTTGTCAGCGACAAATGCGTGCAGAGATAATATACTCGACTCATTTTAATCTCTCCTGTGTACATTTTAAATCAAAATAGCACCTGGTGGTCAAGCCCTCCTGAGAAGTGGTGGATTTAATGTGGAAAAGTAGCGTTAAGAACTGCTTGCATGATATTATCATAATTTTCAGGAGTGAAACAACAAATAATTCCCTGGAAATCTGAGTGACTCAAGAGCTTGGACACCTTCAAATCAACACCATGGTTAAAAGGCTTCCTACTATTGTCTCTTACTCATACTCACAATGCAATTGAATGGCAAATTAGATGAATAAGACAAGAAACAATCCCCTGAAATGTTGTAATGTGTTCACTCTGATGCTTCTCCAAGACATGACCCTTGTAGGACTGACAGATAACAGCATTTAATGGTTGTATTTATATCCTGGATGGAGCTGGCTCTGCAATGGGATTTGAGCTCCTTGAGGATGTGCCATCTCTTACCCTGGGTTTGTTCCAAATGGAGCAAAAAAACCCACTAAAGCTGGAATTTCTTTGAAGTCTCTGAGGTCTTGTAATTAACTTTGCTGAAATATTTAATTTTGGTCTTTCTGACATATTCCAGCTTTATCTTTTTGACAGGTGTCATTCAGCATATAATCTAAAAATCAGAGCTACCTAAACCATTTAGTTCATGCTTCAAGACAAACAAATGTTTCAACCTTATTCAACAGATATTTATCTACAGTCTTGGAGAGATCAATATCTGTTTGTGAAGAGCTTCAATTCTGTCAAATCTCTGTTTTCAGACATTTAGAAGTACAGTCAGCCCTGTGAAGCTGCAAACTTTTTCATCTGCCCAAGATAGTAATGGACCTTGACTGATAAGAGTGTTTCAGGACTACTCCTGTCAGGCTTCACAGAATTGAGACCATTGGAATGTAGATCAAAATCCTCTCCCTTTGTTTATTTCAAAAACAGCCAAATAAAATCATAGCTTTGTAGGATTGCCTTTGATATTGTATAGAGCTCCCTTTAGAGCTGCAGCTTGCAGGAACCTTCAATTTCTGATAGGGAAAATAAAGCTAGTGTTGAAACCTAGACCACAAATAAATAATAATATTAACAATAATAACAATAATAATAACAACCCTCTGCCTTTTAAAAACCTGTTTCTATTCTTGCAGAGCTGTTGTTAGTACAACTGCATGTGGCTGCTCTGAAACAGCAACGGGTGATGTCTTCAGTGTTCAACAGTGTCACTGCAGGTGTTTTTCCCAGTTTGCTGACAGATTTCAGGAAAAAAGGGAGAAAAATGGTGAGGCTCATCTCACGTAACTTTGGACATATGAAAAATAGATTTCTGGTCTAAATAAACTAGACTTGCCTCTACATTCAGTAAATAGAAAGGGGCTTTCAGGGGATGATTTATTCTACTTATTTCAAGAGGTATCATCTGTCTTGTGGAGGTAGCCTGGGCAACTCACACAAACACCCAGAGTTCAGAGTGTGATGTGGGGATCAAAGGGATTTGCACAATTAAAACAAGGTGTCCAGGAGTGTGGTTTAGGGATAATGCCATAAATCCCATAATGGAGCGGTTCAATTTGACTACTTGGTTGAATTTTGAATTTTGCTTTCCCTACTTTGCCAGTCCAATCACCCTGGAGAACGGGACTCCTGTAACAGTGTGGGGTGGAAAGTTGGATTTGATGATCTTAAAGGTGCTTTCCAACCTTGAGAGTTCCATGATTCCATCATTATCCCCCTGCATTCCAGTGCACACCTGCAGCAGCTGATCACAGTCACCCCTTCCCTGGGAATGTCCTGTCCTGAACCCTGGGAGCAGAGGAGCTCAGTTAGGCGGGGTTTTTACCAGACCAGGGTCTGTGTGTCCCATCTGCTCCTCCAGGCTGAAAGAGGAGCTGCACTCTGCCAACACTCCCATTCATTCTGCATCCAGAGCTGCTTTGCTGGCCGTGTTTACCCCCGCTCTTTGAATCCTTCTTCATTAGCAGCTCTGGCGCCTGACAGGTAATTTGCCTGCCTCCAGCTCCCCCTATTAGCAGCGCCTTTAGGCTGAGCTCGGGGAAGGAAATGGATGCTGTGCCGTTTAATGGAGTGAGTAGCTGTCCCTCAGCTGTTCCCAGTCTCTCCTGTCCTGCCCACCGTTCCCGTGCCAGCGCTGGCAGTGGCGGGGTGCTGACACCAGCGTGGCTGGTGCCCAAGCGCAGACGTTTGTCCTGAGCCAGCGTGTGCTGCTGGCTGTTCAGAAATATTCCTCCTGCAGATGTTGCTAGCATTACGCCCTCCCATCCTTGCCTCTGTCCCTCCCTCCTACGCGAACAGATTGCAGTGAATTGCTGCTTTTGTTCCCCTCCAGAGAGATAAGTCCCAAGCCACCCCTCTAGATTTTCTTTACTGACTCCTGAGCAGCAGTTCATTCAGGCATATGGCTCTCTCCTTCCTCACCGCCTGGACAGATGTTTTCCCTTGACTAAGTACATTCTTAATCCGTGAGAGAAATGAGAAAACTTGCATGATTTGTTAAGGAAAAAAGAATAAAAGCATTTATTTTCCTGATGCAAACCACTTCATGGTTGCATGTTTCCTTTATGCCATGATTTTCATACCAAAACCAGTTAATGCAACAAGACCAGAAGGTTTATTCTGGTGACAGCTGAACCCCAGTGTGGTGGGTGCTCTGCAAGAACACAACAAGAAAGATTTCTCTCTGCCTGAAACAGCTTCTGCACATGAAAGGACAGCAAGCACTGCAACAAGCAGAGGAGAGGATTCAGGGTGAAGATGAGACTTCTGTGCTCCACATTTTAAGCAGTGGCCAAAGCACCCCCACTGCCTAATTATAATGGTTGGTTTATAGGTGAATGTTTGGAAGATAAGGAGTTATTAGTAATAAATGTCTGATTAATGGCAGGCAGAAAATGCTGAAGGTGTATTTAAACAATCAGGCTAAAACCTTTGAAATTATTTCTGGGCCATTTTAAGGTCAGCATTAGCAGTAGTTTTTGAAGAATTCATTTTCTGGTCTATTCATCTGCTATCAGGGAAGGAGGAATCTTGATACACACATTTTGTGTGAAAATATGTTTTCTTACAGTGATGTGACTTCTATTTGCTCCTCATTTCCTCATGTTTCCCAGACCAGAGGCAGGATGAGAAGGTGGATATTTGAGCACGCAGGCAAACATGGGAAGGTTTCCCAAGGCAGCAGAAGCTGAGTGTCTGTGCACATGTGCAGGGCTCTCCCCTCCTGATGTCTGCCTCTGTTACAGACATAAATGAATGAAAGATGCTGTCTCCAAACCCTTCCTTCTTCACTTCTTGCTATAGCTTTCCTTAAATTAATGATTACAACCAAGATTCCAATATGATCCTCTTGTCTTTCTCACCATAAGCATCCCACGCACACTCACCTCCCACAGCTGAGGGAGCAGGAATGAGCACAGCCCCACTGAAAGCAGAACCAGAGAGTTTTATTGAAGGGCTATACAGATTTTGATGCAAGGAACTCTTCTTGTGACAATGGGGGCTGTTGGCTAACATTCAAGGTGATCTTCCCTGAGCCTCATTAAGCTGTCTTCTGTAGCTAGGCAAAAACAGGAGGCTGGTGACTTCCTGAGCTATCTGAGAGAAGAAAGGATGAGATTCATCTCTGCTTGCAGTTCCTTTATGGCTGAGTGAAGTGTCCTGACAGATATTGAGAGTGACTGAGTGCAGAGTGAGGAAGGCTGGCTCCAGTGGAGCCTACACAAGAGATGCAAACTCTGCTGAATGAGCTCTTCAAGTATTTTGAAACTCTTATTATTAACCCTTAGTATTAACAGGCTTATTTTTCAGTGTGCCCCTGAGGAGACCCAAAGTACTCTCCATGTGTTTGAGGCACACAGTGAAAGGGATGGGAGGTTAAATGTTTCCTGGGTACTGGAATCAATGGGGCTGCTGCTGTGACCTTCAGATCTGGCTTGGAGGGAGAGCTTCAGATGAGAATGAGATCTTATTTCATGGATGGGCAGGAGGAAAAGCTTCTGTAGGGAGAACTTAGGTGGTCTGTGGCATTCAGAGCACTTGGACTGTCTGAAGGATGGAGCCTCAGAACCGTAATTATATTTTTTTTATCTTTGCTTCTGAAGAGCATCTAGAAGAGACAGAATCATGAAGGGTAATGTTGGCCAGCATTGCTAAATCTCAATTATTGTCAGATTCTCCTCACCTCTTTAAACAAGTGAGACAGTGGAGCTGAAGGAAAAGCATGGCCCAAGATTTTAGAAGCCTCTTTCTCTTCAGGCATTACAGGCAGCGTCTGCTTCAGATGGGAAATTCTAAGAATAGGGGATAAAAATGAACACACAGGGAGAGTGGGGAGGCACCGTGCTGGCCCCGGGCCTCCAGCAGAGAAAGAACACACAGAATAAACCCCACAGACAGAGGGAAATTGGTGTCCTTTGTATTTGGGGGAGATACGGGGTTTGATGTTCACGGTATCATCCTGCACCGTGACAGCACATCTCCCAGGGCCCTCCCTGGAGCCAGGCTCAGGGCTGGGGCTTTGGGCCAGGAGGGCTTCTCTGGGCTGTTCTTTTGAATATCCGAGCTCAGGTGTGCTGCTGAAGCTGCCTGTGTTTTCTGGAATGCACGTTGTCTGTTTTCCCTGTCCATGGCATGTACCGAAAGCAGCAGGAACAGCAAATATTAATTACATTTCCTGGTGCAGGTTCCTGTCCCAGGTAACCCCACTGAAATCAGCTGAACGTGGGATACATGATGGATTCAGAAGCACAGAAATTCTTCTCAGAAGAATTGCTCTTATCTTCCAAATATTATTTATTTTGGTGGGAATTGGTCCGTTCAGCTGCAGCGATCCTCCTCAAACCCCGGCACTGTGACACGATATTGCTCTTTTATTAAGCCCTAATACCAGCAGATTGTTTTAAGCCTCCTGCTGTGAATCTCTTGCAGATGAAATGCTGCAGCAGGGACGTCTGTGTGAGGAGGGGGCTGGGGGATGCTTTCCTGTAGTGCTCTGCAGGGTCTGGCTGATGGGAAAGCAGGGAATGAGTAAAAAATACCTGCCACGCCCCAGTGCTGGGTGAGCACCGAGTGCTGGGGAGGAAACTTTGAGTGATCAGGAGGGGCTGAGCGGTGCTGCATGGCCTGAGCAACTGCAGCCACCCCCTAATGAAACCTGACAGCTCCAGTGCCTCGTAATTATGGACTGCCAGAGGCGCTTTTTAGACTATCAGTACTTTTGGGATAGTTTGCATCTAAATTAAAATTGAACTTCAAAGCCGTTTGATGGAGATGCGTTTCCAAGGAGCTGCAGGGATGTGAAAGACACTCCCTGATTAGCAGGATGCACTGTACCAGCTGGGTGCTACTGTAAAGAAGTAAAATAAAGAACAGCACCCGTGCTGATAATCAGAAAGTGTATCTTGAATCCTATTAATTTTCTTCTGAATTATTTATGGGGGTTTTGTTCCAGTCGTGCGTCTCCTTTCAAATGTTTATTTGGTTTCTCCATAAAGAAAAAAAAACCACAAAACGGGGAGGAAGAGAGAGAAGTCTGGAAAATCTCCAAGGGTTAGCTCACCAGCAATCTGTTTAGATGTCCTCTCCTCAGCTGAGCCCTGCTCTGCTAAATATTTATGGCAATGTTTAACAAATAAATATCACCCACCTCCCCATTTACAGTAAAGCAGAAAATAGAACTGCTCCAAGGGGGGATTACCTCTTTTCCACCATGGTGGGAACAGAAATTCCATGAATATATGTTAAATCCTGGGGGAAAAAAGCACAGAGCTGCAAGTGCAAACATCTGTCTGTCCACACTACAGATGTTCTGCCTGAAGGCTTTTTTCTGATCCCATCTCTGGACAGCAGCAGCAGAGAGTTCACAGCTTCACGGGCTTTGCTCTGTCCTGAGGTACCGTTTCACCACTAATTGGCAGCAACAGGCAGCTCCTCAGGAGGGGAGGGATCCTGGGGTCTGGTGCACGGGCCAGCCAGCAGCATCTCAGCCTGGCACGAGGGAGGCAGTGGGGCCCTGGGCTCTGGAGAGTTCAGGTGCCCAAATCCAGTTCAAATGGAGGCTGCATTTTCTCAACATCCCCGTGTTTGCGTGCCTGTTTCCTGCCAGCTCCTGTGCTTTGATGGGAAGGACTCTGTAACAAAGATCCTTTTTTTGGGTTAATTGTTTTTGTTGTGCTTCACCCCCTTTGCTGGATCCAGCCAGCTCCAAATCCTTTCAGGGATTTAATTCAGCCTGTCAGACCAACCCTGCATGTCCAGCAGTGCCCGTGTGTGCATTCCTCACGAAAGTGCATTTAAATCACTGAGATCCATAGATTATATTCCTCCAATATATTTATTCCTGGCTGAAAACAGTGACTAGATGGAGCACTTCTAGGGGGATTTATAGGACCTTAAAATTTTATAGAGTTTGATGGCTGTAGGAGAAAGAAATACCAGTTGCATAATTCAGAGATGTACAGCTTGGCTCCTGTATTTCCAATATTGTCGATTGGTATCTGTGAGGCCTGTCAAGATTTTTCTCAGGATACTGAATCCATGTGAATGCCTCCACAGTTATCTGCCTGCCTATATTGTGCCAATCTGCCCAAGTGTGGTGCCTGCAGAATCTCTGTAAACAGCTTGTGCTGAGGAATTTGAAATTTCCTTACCATTAGAGCAGTTTTTAACAGAGAACTTTTAGCAAAAGTATCCAGACTTTTCTGTTCTGATGGACTGATTCCCACCCTGACAACTTGTGTGTTAGGAATACCTCTTCAAGAAAGGCAAGGTTTCCTTCATAGTTCCATTATTTTTACGTTCTTGCTGACTTTGGATGTTTGTGTTTATTCATGATAATTTATTCATTACTCTATCTGCAGATGGGGCATCTAGCTAATAGCATATAGGAACTCCTTCCAAAAATTCAAACCTGTTAAATGAAAGTTCCCTTCGGGACTGCACCATCCCTCTTTTCTAGGGCAGAGCCTTCATTCTCACTGAATTGCTTTGCAGAGTTTCTCAGGGAAAAAGAGACAGCCAGAAACCAATGCATCCTTCATGAAACATTTTCTGAGAAAATATTTACTGTTTTACAAGAAAATGGTGAAAATTCACCAGGTCTCTTTCAAAACCATGGCACTTCACTTTCCTCGAGGCCAAAGGGAGGTGCAGAAGTGCACAGGCAGCACAGGCCTGACTTGTGCACCCCACTGCTGCCCATGCACACCTGGCCAGGCCCTGCATGTGCGCATCTGAGTTCTCTTAAACCCCTGCAAGCAAGCTCTGGGCCCCATCAGCTGCAGACCTTTCAATATTCACCTTCATTCAGGGTGGGTGGTGAGGAGCTCAACACCACAAACTCACATTTCAGTGGCAGCTTTGGGATGCTGAGAACTTAAGCTTGGAAAGATGAAAGATCCATGCTTGGCTTCCCTAATGCTGCCTGGATCCCTGGAAAAGGGGTCCTGGAGGGGCCCTGCTGACACACACACACGTCCTGCAGGTGGTGGCACTGCCTGGGAGTGGCACTGCCCACAGGTCATTCATAAACCAGCCTCTGTCCACCTCCTTAGGTCCCACGTGGGAGCTGCTTCCTGGCAGACAGCTCCCAGACACACTGGAGTTGTTTCTTGCCCAGTTCTGCTCATTCCTTCTCTCAGCTGACACAGATTCTGTGACCCAGTAGCACAGCAGGGTTTTATTTTTCATAATTCAACAGCGTTTTGCACTGTTAGAATTACCACCACGAGTCACTGCTGGGGAAGCTCTTTTTACCAAGAACTGATGAGTTATTAAAGAAAAACGCTTGGAGACATTTAAACAGAAAGCTGGCATTCCCTTTTACCCCTTGACAACACATCAGCTGCTCCCAGAGAAGGGCAAGGCACATTTTTTTGGAGCCTCTCTGCTTCATTGCAGTCGCTCTCCCTCCTCCACCTCCTTTCCTCTCTTTCTCACTTACCACATGGAAATTCAGAACATTTCCCAAAAATAGAGTTCAGATCTGAAGGCTGGGGATGTCTGTGCTGGGAGCTTGTAACTCTTGACACCCTTTTGGTGGTTTCAAAGGGCACTGCCAGCTGCTGGCCTGGGAGCAGCCAGCCCAGCCCAGGGCTGGGGATCTGAGCAGCACCATCCCGTGGAGTCTCCTGCCTGCTGAAGGCTATTCCAGTTCAAGGCCCTACTGAAATGGGGATTTAACAAAGTCTGTCCATCTGGGACTGGATCTTGTACCTTCTTCCCCCTGTCACTTTGTCCTGATTTACCTGCACTTCTCCCTACCAGGACAGCTTTGAAAATAAGCCCTGGCTGAGTGGAAGGCAGAAATGGTGTAGAAATTCCCCCGTGCCAGGATTGTTTTAACTGTGGCACATCCCCTTGCCATACCTGCTTTTTCCTCTTTGCTTTCTGGCTGGCCAGCTCAAGGGGAAGCCAACACAAAAAGCTGTGGTTGGAAAGATGTGTGTCTGTCCAGCACACTGCTGGGTGCAGCGGGGACACGTGGGATGTGCACAGATCCTTTCCTTTTGGAACTCTCACTGGGTAAAACATCCCTCAATTAAATGTTTTAGGCAACAGCAGCTTTTAAGAATTATTTGGGGCCCTGATTAACTCTGCGTATACACAAGTCTTGTGCTTTTTATTTCTGTAGCAATTTATTCATTTGTACAGCACCTTCTTCAAGCAGAGGTCTGTATGTGCACATAAAATGATATTATAAACATTGAAATGACATTATAAACGTTGAAATGACATTATAAACATGCTTGCTCTAAAAAGGAAGCACAGGAATATCTTTGCTACCTCGAAAGCTGAAGGATGAATCAAACTCGCTGTTGTTAATTAACCACTTGTAACAGGATTCCTTGCCTTTTAGGGGAAGGTTTCTTCTAATTGAACATGGATAAGTGACTTTTAGACAGCCAACATAGGATGAAATATATCACAGTAGTGTAACTCTATTCCTGTTGGCATCATCTGAGATTGAGTCCTCGGGAACATATGGAGTGCACTGAGTGAGAATGGATTCAGTGCTGCTCTTCGTGTCTGCTGGCTGGGAAGTAATTATGGCAGAAAGAGAAGAAATCACCAACTTGTACTGGCATGTTCTTCTGCCTGCTTGGATTTATAAATGTAGGCATCCGTGGCCAGCACAGGCTTGGCAATAAGGGAAGGCTGACTTCAGGCAGCTATTCCTGAATGAGCTGTGGTGGTGACAACATCCTCTTGTGTCATTTGGCCAGAAAGAGTTGCTGTGAATCCATTCCAAAACAATGGAATAGCTGCGGTTTCCAGAAGTTTTCTGGCCTGCCATGGCACAGGATGAAACAATTTAAGATGGTTTGGTGATTATTGTAACAAACTCAGTCTTAAATGCTCTCAGCTGAGTTGCTGGTTGGCTGAGAGAGGATAAACCATTTAATGCCCTGTGCCAGACAGAGCTGTGAGGGGCTCTGGGAGGGGTGCAGGAGGCACAGGGATACTGTGGCCATGGGTGATGGACAAAACAGCACAACAGTCCCAGCTTGGAGCTGGAATATCCTCCTCCAGGTGGAGCCCCTCAATCAGGGGAGAACATTTACCCACACCATGGGAAGAGGTGCTGCTTGGGGGTGAAAGCAAAGTGAGCTTACAAAGCCATTGCAGGAAATGCAGGAAATGCAGGAAAGAGTTTTCCGGTGTGATGGCAGGTTCCCACCACAGTCACAAGCCAAAAAAAGTGCATCTGCTTTTTGGGTGGGTTGGCACTGGCCAGCTGCCAGACACCCACCCAGCCATTCTCTCACTTCCCATCCTCTACAGGACAGGGGAGAAAAGGGAAAAATCATGGGGTTCAGTACCTGGACCTGGGTGGTCTCAGGGATGTTTCCCACAGCTTTTTTCATCTGTTACGAAATGTCCTTTCCCGTGGCAGCCCCAGCCTGGCTGTGCTGGATCCACTGGGAGCAGCCTGGGCCAGCTCCAGGCTCCCCCCAGAGCCCCCAGCCCCTGGGCACGGCTGTGCCTGGAGCAGGAGCTGGCACAGAGACCTCTCCAGGCTGTGAGCAATAAATCACTGCTCCATCCCTCTGCTCACTGAACAGCCCAGCTGTGGTTCTGTGGGAGCAGGAGATGGAGTTTTTCCCTCCACAGAAGCTATAGGGAATGAGGGAGCTGTGCTGATCGGGGCTGAGAGTCCCTGAGTGATTGATTTGAGAGCGCTTTGTCCTCAGGGGCTCTCTGATCTTACTACTAAATGCACTAAATGCTAATGGGTAGTAACACGCTGTCTGGAGGAATGAGGCACTGGCAGCTTCACAGCTCAGGAGAAAATGCAGGCGGTTCCAGATACTCTGGGAAAATAGAGCTGTGCTTCAGCTCAGGGAAAACTGAGCTGGGGAAAAGTCTGAGATTCAGATGCTGGAAAACGTCACGAGTCACTCTATCAGTCTCAGTTCCGCCGAGGTGAATTCATTACAAAAACACAGGTGACTGACACAGGAAGCTGTTTGTAGGAGCCGTTTCTGGGTGGTGAAGTCAGGACTGGGTCCCAAATCCTCTGTGGTTCTCTGGGCCTCATCCCAATCCAGTGACAAGCTCTGTGTTGGGAGGCTTGCACCTGGAATTTTTGATTTTCTGGCTGGACAGAGTGACCCAGCTCAAACACAGGTGGGAAGCAAAGCCCGCAGTCGGATTTCCTGCAGCAGCCAAACCTTGTCCCTGGGGAGTGTGACTGTCACAGCACCCCAGCAGTGTTCTGGAGTGTTTGGAGGACAAGTTCAGGGCAGCACTGGAGATGAGGAGTTCAGAGTGGGCAAATATCCAGAGTAAGAGACGGATTCCCATGGGAACATCAGGAATTTCAGGTTCAGTTCATCCCATAATTCACCGTTAGGCACTTCCCCAGCTCAACACCCCTCGGATCTGAAATGCAGTAGGAAGAAATGAGCAGTAGGAAGGGGGAGTAGAGCCTTTCCTTTGAGCATGGAAATTATTCTTCAAATGCCTTTGTTGACAGCTGGCGTGGCACAAAATAAACACAGGTCTATTTGCAAGTAAGCAGGAATTAGCATAAACAGCAGCTGCTGTATTACCAGAAAACATGTAGCAATAAAAGATTTTTTTCTGCCTTCAGAAACAAAGGTAGGTAAAAAGCCTGCACGAAATAGTGAGTTAGTTAACCACCTGTGAAGGTTCTGAGCACTGACAAAATGAAAGAACTATTTGTTGATGACTCAAGTCCTTTTTTGAATGAGGCTTTCTGGTTGAAACTGGATCTTTCCTTCTGACTCTTCATAAAATCCAGTGCAGTGTCAAAAATACCCTCTTAGCTCTTCTCTCTCCCAGATCAGGGGATTTCCTACACCTCCCTTTTCACTTTCCTTCTTGCTGCATCGGATAATAATTTCAAATTTTTCTGAGGTTGTTTGGATGTGATTTCCAGCTGCATGAAACAGAAAGGCAAGTCAACCCATCAGGACATAGAATTGTATTTATGACCAGATCCCATTCTGCAGGATAAGTTTATGATCTTTTGGCTCTATTTCTTCCCCTGGTAAAAGCCAGTTAGGAGCCTACTCAACAGCATTGTCATATTTTAATAAAAACTAATGACCCAACACAGTGCAATGCAGAAACACGAGAAGAAGCAATTTTAAGTGCATCATTTTAGATTGATGATGCTTGGATTTATGGCTTAATCTGCTTCCCATGGAAGGTGCCTTACCTGTCCAGTTAAGTTGCCAGTGTAAGCCGTGCTCCTGGCCATCTGCAGGTGCTGTACAGCCACTTTGCTGGATTGGCTTTGGACTTCAGCCTTGGGAAGCACAGCTGCCTGGCACTG
Source organism: Corvus kubaryi (assembly GCF_017639235.1). Lineage (NCBI taxonomy): Eukaryota > Metazoa > Chordata > Aves > Passeriformes > Corvidae > Corvus > Corvus kubaryi. The sequence continues at coordinate 7,040,342 of NW_024581124.1, read as the reverse complement.
GTTTGGAACTGCAGCTCTTTGTCTCTGGAGTTTTCTGCAAATGGGATGTTTTTGTTAAATAAAAGCACAAAATAGCCCTTTTTAGAGTTTACATAGAGCTTTGGAGCTACAAGAGGTCACTTTGACACAAGGCTCAATACACAGTGACTTCAAATCAGTGTTACCACAGCAAGTTTTGGTTCAGAATGGTCCAGAGTCAGATCCTGATACTGTTTCTTACCAGATTATTCGCTTTGTTTCCTGAGTCAGTAAATTTAGTTGAGTATAAAACATCACTTCCATTCCATCAGATTCTGACTAAATAAATCTGATCCTTGTGGGGAGCCTGAGGGGGTGGTGTGATGTGCTATGGCCATGGAAAAAGCCAGTGTCAACAGCAGGATGAGAGTTCAGGAGTTTCTTGTTTGAGGTCCCATCTTCTTTTCATTCTTTCCTTTTCCACTCTTCCAAAGTTTGAAAATGGGTTTTATTTTGGGTTCTTTTTGTGTCAATAGACACTTGCTTTAGCCAATGAAAGATTTTTGACAATATTTTGTATGGGAAGACTTATGTGGCCTGTGTGGAATGTTTGTGAAACAACACATTTTTCATCTGATCACAGTTTCGTAGTATTTCTTCTGTTTCCACTGTCAGCTTCTGTTTTCAAGGTAACCATATTTCAAAAGTGTGGTATCATTGTGGTGGGTGAAATACTTTGGAAGCTTTTGAAGTCAAAAACACACATAAATTTCCCACAGCAGGTTTCTTTAACAAGAAGAGAGAATCAGATCTCACAATTTGCATACAGATTGGGCCAAGTTTTCTTCAATACCAGTTATTAAAAACACATTTCTGTTTGGATGTGGGCTTTTTTGAAGGCGTTAAAAATCCAGTTATTTACATTATTGATGGAGACATCAGCATCCCAACCACGGAGAGCACAGTAATTTTATTGTGATACCATTCACAAAGGGGTTTTGGTTTTTTCTGGAGTCTTATTTTTGATTTTTCTTCTTTCTTTCTGAGAACATTTTATCCACTACATCTGTCTGCTCGTTATCTTTATATCTGCAAGTGTCTGGGCATGTGAGCTTGTTTATGTGCAGAAAGACACACAGAATCCTTATTTTCTGGCTATACAATACACAAAAATGTGTGAAGTCTTTGCACTCCCAAAGCAGACCTCATTGTGGTCAAATGCTATTTTATTTTAGGGGAGATCATTTTAATCTCTCTCTCCTTAGTCTGATTTAGACTCTGATTCTTTCACCTCTTTCAAGCAGTCCCTCAGCCCTGAGGAGCTGTGTATAATCTCCATGGAGCTTCTCTTGCTATAAAATAGTTTGCTTAGGAGCCAAGAGCATCTTTGGTCTCCTTGACTTGACAGTGACAACAGCAGTTGAACAAGATCTGATCAAATCTCAAGTCAAAACGGGGAACATTTGCATTTTCTGTATCTGTTTTATATCAGATATCAATCTGATACCAGATTTAAGTTCAGACTGAAAATAGAAGAGTTAAGATCCTGCCAGATTAAGGTTTTTCTCACTCTACAGAAGAGAGAAAATATTCTAGGTAGGAAAATATGTCAAGGTGTGGGAAGGGTAGCAAGAGAACGAGATAAAACCTGAATTCACTGAAGATGCTGAAGTTTTTTCTTTTGATTTTGGTAAGTTCAGTGTGTTACACTTGAATTCAATCCCTTACTGGACTCCCTGAAAGATCTGATGTGATTCAGCGTGGACAGTGCCAGCATCTGTTTCCTCCTCTGTGAGGTTCCTAATCCTTTCTTCCCACACCAGACTGGTGGGAGGATAATCCCTTTGGTGATTTTTGGGTCAGAACTCACACTGCCACCCAAGCAGCTCTGTCACAGTGTGAACACCAACATCATCTGTGCCTGGACACTGTTTCCTCTCCAAAGCTCACTTCTGCTGTCTGAGTTGCAGTGTTGGGGTTCTGATGTCTTTTCTTTGGCCTCTCTTTTTTTGTGTTTGTTTGTTTGTTTTCCCACCTTGTCCCTGTTTATTCCTTACTGCCACTGGGATTAAGATGAAGCTCTCCTCTTGCTGCATCTTAAGGACCCTCATTTGCTTGTTCTGACAGGAAAACTCCACAGCAAAGCCCCAGACTGAACCCTGGTGCCTCGAACCTTGGTGCATTAACCAGACCACGGCCTCCCCTTCCCCACTGCACTTCCGAAGCTGTGCTCTGAAATTTCCTGGGTTTTCCCTGAGCTGCTCACACGAGCCCATCCTGCTGGGATCTCCCCATGCCCTTCCCTTCCCCCCAGGAGCCCAGCAAGGGCAGGGACTGGCACAGCCGCGGCACTGCAGGCACAGGGCAGTGCTTTGCTCACGTTTTGGCTCTTCTTGATCTTTTGTGCTTTCCCTTCCACTCTGCCAATCACTCAGCCAAGGTTTTTATTCTGCTGCCTGGTCTCCCTTCAGTGAATAACTTCACCATCTGAGAGGGCCCTAGTAATTCCCTGCTTTTTTTATTTTAATGAAAACCCCCAATTCTCTTGCTATGATGCCTCCCAGAGCTGGGAACATGCCAGCCCCTTCTCATCTGCTTGTGCTCCGAAACCCACATTCCACAGGGATGCTGCCATCCATTATTCTCCCCCTCTGCCTCTGGTGTCTCAGCCAGTCTTGAAAGGAGGCTGCTTGAAAAGGGAGAGCAGCAGCGTGGCTGGTGAATTCCTGGCAAGCTGCTGTACCCTGAAGGAAATATTAAACAATGAGCACTTCCCAAACAAAGAGCTCCGCTGACCTCACCACAGGCACTGGCTCTGCTGGCATATTGTTAATTTTAGGCACTATCTGACTGAAATGCCACTTATCTGCTCTTAATTCTGGGTCATCAGGATGATGTTACCTCTTGCAGAAACGCTGCCCTCCTTATCTGACTGTTCAAGGAGCCCAAACTTGGGTTTCCCTAAGTGACAGGAGCCCAACATTGAGCAAAGGGAACAAACCCTCTCCTGAAAGCCCACAGTAACAAATCATGAGGGGAATAAAGGTTCTGCAAAATTCAAAGTGATTAAATATCAAGAGTCCCATTTCTGTCAGACAAATACACCTATTTCCTTTTTCACACTAAGCACGTAGATCAGCTCCCAGTTCTGTAACTTCCTCAGACTCTACACAGAACTGCTGTGTCTGTTTGGACTCTTATTCACAATTATGGTCCAGAGGCAGTGAACATTCACCACTGGTCTCCTGGGGATCGTGGCAGGCGCTCAGAGTGTGAGGAATGTTCTGGATAGTTACTGTGAGCTGCTGCATAGAGCTGCATGCTGGGATTGTAGAAACATTTCCCTGTGTTCAAAGCACACTCCCACAGCCCAGGAAGGGGTTTGTCACTGAACATTCCCCGTTCCCGTGTTCAGAGCCAAGGCTGTGCTCCTGGGTAGGGCTGCAGTGTGAGCTCCCAGTGCTGCAGTGTCCGTGGGGATGGGAATTCCTGTGCCTCAGCACTGAGCAGGGGATGGGAATT
>NW_024581124.1:6931681-7036852 GCF_017639235.1 Corvus kubaryi | reverse complement strand
GGGAATTCCTGTGCCCCAGCACTGAGCAGGGGATGGGAATTCCTGTGCCCCAGGATTGAGCAGGGGATGGGAATTCCTGTGCCTCAGCACTGAGCAGGAGCTGTGCACACCATGGAACCAACCTTCCCAGGAGCTCAGCCCTGCCCAGCCCTGGGTGCTGCTGCTCCACTGCAGGCATGAAACCCCTGCCTCTGCCAGCCCAGCAGGTTCTGAAGGTCTGCATTCACAGAGCAGTAATGATCCTCATCGTATTATGGGATAGCAGAAACTTCGAGGAGGAAAATCAAACCACACTGCTCTTGTTGGGAAAACTTTCCTTCCTTTAATGTTCTGTGTTTGTGCCTTGTTGCCACTAATCAGCTTTTAATGACTGCTCCCACTGATACCAGAGCAGCTGATCCTTTGCATGCAGCCTTTGTTTCCTGGAATAAAATCAATTAAGCTCCTTGTTTCTCTGACCCCCTCTTTACACTAAGGCTTAGCACAACAACTGGAGCACGTTTTGGTCTTTATTCTTTTATAATTTTGGTTCTACAGGCATTGCAGCAAGTCAGGTGTCAGCACAAGGATCCATTTCAGTGCAACACGATGTGTGTGTATTTAAAGTCTGCAGTGATCTAATTATTACACTTACATGCTTCACTTCTGCAAAAAATGATTTAATGAGCCTATGACACCTTTCAACAGCTTCTTGAATTTTTTTTTTTTTTGGTGAATATTCCAATGGACAAAGTGATAAATTTATGGCAGGCAATTTTGAAGATTTTCACAGACTTAAAATACCGAGCTGTTGGAAAGGTGCTTCTAGAACACAACACTAAACTTCTGTTGCTTGTTGAGATATTTTGTTTCCAAATTAACTTCAAGAAAGTTGAGCATTTCAAATTAAAGTTTTTAGAAGATGAGCTTTTGTAGAAAGATTTTTTTTTTTTTCCTGTCAAAACTGCTTCAACTTATTTTGGGCCAGCTTTAGAGAAGACATTCTTCAGTTACCATAGTTAATGGCGTGATCACTTCATGGCTGGGGAGAAAAGCAGCACTGCCCTTTGAATTCTGCTTGAAAATTGCTTTTGACTTTAAGCAGGTTATGGGACTTAATTGATCAGATTCTGCAATCTCTTGCTGCTAATTGGCTCGATGCAAGGTGATAAAGGGAATAATAGCAGTTCCCATCGTGTCACAGGAGACACTTTGTACTAGAGATTCCCTTTTCCCATCAAATGCAGCATTTGTGCTTCTGTAAGAAGTCCTGGGAGCAACCAGGAGAAGAAAGAGGCTAAAGGAGCACCTGAATTTAGTTTGTTCACAGAAAAGTGGTTCTATCCTACAACTATCAAGATTTAATTAAAAAATGAAAAGAATAGAAGCAAATTGAACTCACACTTGGTCATGTTATCACCAATCCTGCCTTGGCAGTTTCTGGAATATGGAATAAATTGCTGTGCTGGCTGTGATAGCCTCTGTTGAAAACTTCAGTGACATTTCGCTTTGAAAATGGAATTCATTGTTCCCCCCAAATGTGATTTTTCTGAAAGTCACATTTCCCTTTCATGTCTGTAAGCAAAATTTTCAAAGAATTTTGTAAATAATTGGACAGAGCTATTCAGAGGACTTCGTTGTCTTCAGAAAACTCTGGCCTCGTTTAGGAGTGGAACGTGGCTTCTAAAATGACCAGGTGAACCTCTGGGTTACAGGCAGGTCCCTGCCCATGGGAAAGCTCAGGGACAGGTTTTACTTGCTTGAGTTCAGCAAGGAGAAGGAATTTCTCAAAGCACAGAGAGGCTGTGCCCAGGATGGAACCATGAATCAGAGCCCCGTCACTGCCCAGCCCCTGTTTTTCAAACACAAGGACACCAGTGAGCCAAACCCTGGCCCCAACAGAAGAATGGGGACACAGCTGATAACTGTGATAGAATAACTGTAAAATACTGTGTAAATAATACAAATACAGCCTTCCTCTTCCAGGCTGAAACACGAAGATTTTTGTTTTTCAAAGGAAAAAAGTCAATTCCACGAATGTCGTCTGAGAGTGGCAGCTGTGCCTCTGCACAGGAACAGTGCTTCCTTTCCAGTCTGGACTGGGAGGGGTTTGCCTCATAGCCTGGGCTTAAAATATCTGTGCAACAGAGCCTGACAAAGACCTCCAAGTGGCTGAGTCTCTGGTATTTGTAGAAATGCTGGGGGGTTGTTCTCAGGAGCGAGCAGAGACGGACAGGAAGTCTCTCCTTAAAACCTGGATGGCTCCCAGGAGACTGTGAAAATAAGGGAGCTGTGGAAATCATTAGAGCAAATCTTTCCTCAGTCAGTACTGGATTGGTGTCTTCTGCCCAGAAGCTCCCTGGAAGGAGCCAAAGAAGCACACAGGTGACAGGAACACTTTACTGCCATGTCACTGACTCTGTGATTTGGCTGGATGTTTTATTGACTGCTCACTGGCCAGCTGGGGTGCAGTTTTCACCACTGCAGAGCTTCTCTGTTTGGCTAGGTGGCATTTTCAGTAGAGAAAGAAGCTGCTTTTCTGACCAGCTCCTGCTTTCACGTGCTTTTGTGGCTCACTGAGTCAAAGATGCAGCTTGCACAGAGTCAAGTTCTAATTATTTCCAGACAGGGATCTGAAAAGCCCTCTTGCTTAGGCTCTGACACAAGCTGTAATTATGAGGTGGAGCAAAGCAGAAACCCAGTGTTTTAGAGAGGAACTGAGTTGGGATGGTTCTGTTGGTGCTCAGAGTTGCTTTGACACAAAGCATCCCACGCTGCAGCTCCTGGGATTCTTCCAAGGCCTCTCAGTCTCCTCGGCAACTGCACCCTCTGCTATCAGCAAGAGATTATCTGCTCTGGACAGGTGCAGAGAGAGCCTTTGTCTCCTCACTGAAAAGAGAGCAAAGACAATGAGTAGGAATATTGCTGATAGTATTTAATGTAGCCCGAAAATTGAAAACGAGGACAAATAATTCTGTGGCTGCAGCAGAGGTGGTATTTTAACACTCGTAGGCTTGACCATACAGCTGGAAAAGATTGGTTTGTGATTTGGAACATCAGGGATATCTCAGCAGTTCCTGGTGCTCAAGAGCTGATGGAATTGCCTTTAATTCCCTTTGCATCCTCCCATGATATTCAAATCCTGCTCACTCTTCCATAGGGAGTGACACTGTTGACAGAGATGGGACTTTCTTGCCCGATTTCACCCAGCACAAACATTTTTCTTCTTTTCCTGTGTATTTCCTGCCTTCCCACCCTCATTCACATCACTTGTTATTCACACCTTTTACTCAAGGCTTCTCTATACAGTATAAATCTTTTTGTTTTCCTTAATTAACCTTAAACATTTTAAGTCTGATTATTTCTGAAGTCCCTCGAAACGAAGTGACAGCCGTAACGGGCTGTTCTGGATTCTGATCGTTACATTTCTCTAAAAATAAAAGCTCAATATGGGATTCATTTAGAACTGTGCACCTGGGGAAACTCTGATTACTGCCTGAGGTATTCAAGGCTATTAAAATATTCTCAGTGAAAGTGGCTCTTGCAGCCAGGGAGGATTTCAGCTCCTCGTGGGCTGGAAAGCAATAAAATGTGGTGAGTCTGCTGCCATGGCAGAGGCCTGGCTTGCTTAGGAGGGCGGTGTGGCTTAAGCAGTGAGGCAGATCCCAAATCCAGAAGTTCCTTTATGAGACATTTCAGGCTGTGAACTTTTCCTCATCCTGAGAAAGAAACAATTTGGCCACCGGAGCACCTCGAACAGCAGGGCAGGAGCTGGATCGGTCAAGAGGACGCTTTTGGTGAAGATAATTTTAGGTTTGGCCTCACTGTGAAGCCCAAGATCACGGTGCTAAAAGGAATTTGATTTCCCCCAGGGTTGTTTGCCAGTCTCTTTGGAGCTGTGTGTTTACAGGGATTTCTGCAAATCCACTGGAAGTGTCGTCCCTTCCATGGAAATGCCAATGTCTGCTCGTGCCTTGGAGCCCTTTCCTCCTCAGCTGTTCTCTCTTATCCAGTAGCAACACAGAGCCAGAAGGACCAGGACCACTTTTATATTTACTCATTTCAAGTGGAAGCTATTAAGAAGGGCAGTAAATAAATATTTGTTGCCTTGCTTTCAGTAAGACTAAACCCATGTCAACACACTGAAATAAAAGCTGTGATATCACTGTGGCTGGAAAAAGGCAGGAATCCACTCTGGGAGGAGAGGCAAAGGATCGGTCCAGAGGAAAATAAAACTGTCCAGAGGAAAACAGAGCATTCAGAGGGGAACTGTGGGTTGTAACAGTTTGTGCATCTGTCAGAAATTGAAATTAATTCAGGTTCACACTGCACTGGATTCTTGTTGGGCTTCAGTTAAGTTAATACTCAGTGTTTACTATTTGGCCTTGTATAACTCAAACTCTTTTAACACAGTTAAAAAACTTAAGGATGTCCAAGGTGTTGCCGTTTTCACATATTGAACAATAACAGTGACAAAAAAAAGTTATTTATTAAATTCCCTTTTCCTTCTCTTATTTAGGCACTAGAGAGAGCTAGAAAAATTATTAAAATGCAATAAAGTTCAAGCAGAAAAACAAACAAAGGAGCTGAAACATAATTATGTCTCCCTGCAAATGATGCAGAAGCAGCACATAAAGCTACCAACAAATGATTGGAGTAATTTGATGGTGTGTGAGGACACTGAGGAAATTTAGAGACAGGACCAAAGTACACTCAGATGAAACAGCACCAACATCACTGAAACTGAACTCAAAAAGAGTTTGTTTTGTACAGTAGTCCTAATATTCTCTGGGGGTTAGCCTATCATTTTTAACCTGCCTTAATTACATATTAGCAATGTGTGTACTTTGTAGTTCAGGGCTAACAAATCTGAATTTTGAAAAGCTGTTGCTTAAAATGGCTTTTCATGCACAATAATCAAAGGAACCCATCGTTCTCAGCTAATTATCACTGGTGTGGGCTAACCCTGCTCTTGCTGTTGGGAGGAGAAGAATTGTCTTAGAAGCTTCCATCATTTCTCTGAAAATATCTTTTTCTTTCCACTGACTGCTCACCTTTTCAGCCTAAATATTTATGGGTTTCGGTATTGTGGTGATTTATTTCTATTTGGTTTTAATTTCCTTGTGCAGTGTTTCAAACGGTACCACAAGCTATGAATGGATTGCTGTTAAATTACGTAGAGGTGCCACATTGCTCTTGAGTGCATGTTTTTGATGAGGTTATTAAAACTTTGACAATACAAATTACCATAGCAACCAAAAACATAAATTCACAGCCTATTCCAACCTCTGGAGTATGAAAATAGTTTAGAGCACTCAAACACTTTACAGCATAGCACAGCTCGCGTGCCTCGGCTCACACTTCCTCCCTGCGTCCTGAAATCCATCAGCCCTCATTGCTTCTCCGTCTCTCAGGCAAAAGTCGGGACTTTGTTCTTTTTATTTTTGTGGAGAGTATTTGATCCAGCTCCAGTCCTTGCTGATGACTTTCCCTGTGGCCTTTTGGTGATAATTTGAGCATCGTCCTTAGCCAAAAGCAGAGAAGCAAATGCGTGAGCAGGGTTGTCTCTGCTGGTGGTGGTGGAGTGGGGCTCTGGGTTTGGCTCCTGTCTGAGGCCTCATAAAACAACTTCTAATCTTTGGCTGAGTGTTTTAAGAGCTCTTTTTTTTGGAAATGGCTGTGTAGCACAAGGTGCTGTAAAAATGCTGTAAATCCTTACTTCATAAACAGGTGTTAGTTAGGAAGTCTCAGCACGGTGCTGGAATGCAGGAACTCCTCCTTTACAGTAATGGAAAAGCTGGAGGTAGAACCAGGAGTAGGAGAACTGCTTCCATTTCCCCCCACATATTTCACAGCAGTTGTTTTCCTCCTTTAACCAGCACTCGGTGACCGCAGATAATCCCACTGGCAGCTGCCCTTGGTGTGAACAGTGAGGTTGAAGTGCCATCTTTTCCCTCCACGTTCAGATTGACCTTGACATGTATTTAAAGTTATTGTGTAGTCCAGAATGGCTTGGTTGGGCAAGGTAAAGGATGTGTCTGCAGGAGCAGGGAGAGCAGGGCACACGGGGGGCTGGGTCCAGCCTGGTTATTGATGCAGTAATTTCCCTGAAGTCAATAGTACAGAAGTAAGAAGAAGCGATCTAGATGAAATCCTTACAGGACTAGCAAGGCAGTGGGCATTATTTCCTGTCTCTGTGGTTTATGGGGCACTTTTGCTTTCCAAGGTTTATGGGGGCAGTCGATGGTGGCCACGTGGTCCATTAAGGTAACCCTGCTAATGCTCCTGTCTGCTGTTGTTGCTGTGCAATCACACTGCAGCTGGTGAATTTAATCTGGAAATATGTTCCCTCTTTCTGTCCCAGTGGTTCTTGCCACACCTCTGAAATCTGCTGGGCCCTGGCCCCCATGGAAACACCGGGTGCTTAACACTGCAAGGGCTGGAATTCTCAGCTCTCCACCTGCTGGGAATGAGCTCTGTCCCTCGGGCAGACAAGGTCATCCAAACCAGCAGCAGTTTTGACTCGGCTTTGATCACAATGGACACTCCATATCCCCTTTATGGTTTGATTTAGTGATATACATATATATATATATAATAACAAACAGCAGTGTGTTACAATTCTCCTGGCTCAATCATAGCAAGAAAATAAGAATTAGGATTCCTCAGCAAAGTACATTCTTTAGAACATGCATAATCTCTTTTTATATGGAGCACATAATCAGATTTATTTTATGGGAAAAAGTGCTAATATTAAACATTTTTTACCGTTTAAAAATTTAAGTAGTTTTAAACTGTTTATTTCTTTATTAATAGGCTGTAACTTAGCTTCAGAACAAATAGCGATCCTAATCTGCATGAACTATAACGTGGCAGATTCTGTTCTGCAGCTCGTTTGCTTCATTCCTGTGCCTAAATATCAGCAAATAACAGAACAAGTCTCCACTTGTTGGAGGCTGAGGGAAAAACCTCCTGACACAGAGGATCTGCATGTAGTCAGAGCTGGGGACGTTTTACAATTATCATAGTTACAAAACTCTCAAATTCCCATTTTCTCAGCACTTCTACCTTCCAGTGGGAAATTGGTATAATTTTACTCTGTAAGGAAAGTCACCCTTGTCATAGCTGGAGCTGAACCCCAAGATATTCTGTTTAATCCCAGTAAATGATCCAACTTGCCCTTTTCTTGGGTTCCTCTGCAAGTGAGAAAGCAGTGCCGTGTTCCATTTCTTTTCCTGGCATTAGCTTGCAGGAACCAGCAAGAACAACACCTCTTCTGCAATACTAGGGGAGAAAAAGTGAGTTTTCAGCCAAAATTCCAACTATTCTATTAGCAAAATTAAAAAAAAAAATTTATGTTTGTGCCAGACTTGTCATAAATTGTTGTGACAGTGAAGGAAATGCTGTTATTCCTTCTCCTGCATCGAGGAACTGAAGCATTGCCCTACCAAAGCAACCAAAATTCTGCACTAAGGGTTTCCAGAGAACTGAAATGAACTCTGGAGTGGTTGCAAGGAATGGAAAGTAGGACATATAAAGCCACAACGAGGATTTTTTTTCCTTTTAAGAAGTGTGGGAGAAACTTGAGAAAGTGCAGACCAGCAACTCTGACTTTTCTCCTTGATGAAATGGTAGAAAACTGTAATAAAGATACTTGATAGACACCCAGATAAATATCCTGGGGAAGAGACAACATTGTTTTTGTAGGGGGAAGTCATATTTCACAAATCCATTAGAGTTTTTTGATAGAATCAATAAATATGTGAAGGGTGATCTGGTTTGTGCTGCATTAGATGGATTTCCAAAATCTTCTGGGTAAGATTCATCAGAAAAACTTTTGAAAGTAACTGAGCTGCCATGGGCTGAGAGAAAAGCTTTTTCTGGGGACTAACTGCTTGAAGAAATAGGAAACAAAGGATTTCTTTTAGTGTTTTTTAGTGTCTTATCCCTACCCTGAGCAGGGTTGGAGCAGGTGACCTCCTTAGATTCCTCCCATCCTAAATTGCACTGGGATTCTGTGGGCGAGGAACCTGCACAGAGGGAGGCAGGAGAAAAGGGACAGGATTGCATCACTGGTGCCAAAACAGGACTGATGACACCAGGCTGTCATCACTGCTTAAGAATAAAGTGCTTGTTCTGATTCAAACTTAAAAATACATACATATATATATATATAGTGTAATTCTTTTTCCTTAACTGCATGGTCCCACTGAAGCCTGTCTATCTCTAAGAATAACTAAGTTCACAGCAGACTGGAAAAGCTTTGAAAGGGAAGGAACTGGTGTTTTGGAAGAAATTGTTGGTCCCTCCAATCTGATTTTCATGCTGGTGCAATGCATGAAACGATCACAAATTCTGATCCAAGTTCATGGGACCATCCGGATGATAAAGGTGACTGTCTAGGGGAGTTTTCTCTTGATTTTATTTTGGGTAGGAATGCTCAGGAGAGGTCTGTCAGAGGGCCTGTGTTGTGGGGAAAGGTGGCAGCTGACAACAGGGATCGTCCCAGGGAGATCTGATGGTGCAAGCAGAGGTTAAAAGGAACATGATGGGACCAGAATCATTTCAGAGAATTATTTGACATCACAAAGCACTTTGTTTTCCTTCCCCCACAGTAAACTTGAATGATCTTAATGACAGAAAATGAGATCCAGGAAGTGTAAACTATAGCAGTTAAATATTCATGAGTGAAGGAAAAGCAGGAACTGGATTTAAGCTCAGGGTCAGTGCAGGGTGAGATTCTTTAGGGCACTGAAGCAAAATATCTGTGAGCCTGCAGTGCAGGCAGGGTGGAAGGACAGCTTGAAAGAAAGTGGTAACAGTCAAAGTCAGCTTGTTGATAAAACCATGAGGAAGACACAGATCGAAAAACGTTCTTGAAATGTGGCTGCACCATTTCCAGGGATATGGAATTTTGTGGCCGAGAATTCAACAGAAGCCCTGGGGTAGAATCCAGTGGGATCTGGAGACGTGGAGGGGCTGAACTCTGACCTTCTGCATTCTCCTGGGATGCTTGGTCACTGCTGACAAACCTGCAACCTTTCTGGCAAGTAAATGTCCCAGAGCAGATAAATAAATCAAAATCCTGAGGAGTGGTTCTTCTCCCTGATTTTTGTCTAGGGGATGTCACTGGGAGAGGAAAGTAATCCTGAAAGTGATAAAAGAGTGAGATTAGACATTTAAAGTAAGAAAAATAAGCTGGAGAATTTAAATTGAGACCTTGCTCTGTGCTGTGATTTGAAGAAACATTTTTTTCCTGGTAGCAGAGCAGGACTGATCCCGCTCAGGTCTCAAGTAACATCTTTGTGTGTCAGGGCAATTGGATGATATCTCGGAACGAGAGGCTGTTCCCGATACCGTGGGCAAAGGGCAGGATGTCAGATGTTGCCAAAGACTCAGTGCCTTTCAAACAGCAAAAGTTCAGGTAATGTGCCCTAGAAATGCTTTGTAAAACTGGTGCTCATTGGGGTCCCGAAGGGGTCCTTGCTCCAGACATCTCAGTGCATTTCAGGAACGGCTCCTTCTCAAACATCTCCGAGTGCCAGCTCAGGAAAAGGTGGGGGAGGCTTCCATGCCTGCAGTCTGAAATTGCTATTTCATTTTTGCCTTTATAGAAGCTGATATGAGGCCCGTTCCAGGCCTAAATGTGCATCAGAGCCTTCCTAAGAAAGCAGAATTCCTCCCCAAAGGCAGGAGGAACTCTATTTGCAAGGATTGGAATGACCTGGGGATCTTCGAAAGTGGCACTGGGCTCAGTTTAAAGCAGCCTTTTTCATCTGGTACCCTCACCCAGTGTGCATCCATGGAGGAAAGGAGGCAAATTCATTCTCTAAATGTTAACTCACGAAAGAAATGAGAAAAATTGACCCTGTCCTTGAAAGATGATTGCAGTAAGTTAAATCACAGTGTGACATCTGAGGAGCTAGAAATGCAGCTGTCATCAAGAGACCTAAACCAAAAAAGTTCTAGAAGGCTTTCAGGCTCTCCTGGGATTCCAGATATTGCTTGAGAATATTGGCTTTCTGCTATTGACCATGTTCTAGACCGGGCAGTGCTCACATGTCCCAGCCAGGTGCCCTGGTGCCCAAAGCCCTGAAGGCATGAGGATATTCCCTCGTTTGTGAGTTAATTTTGCAGGAACCGTGTTTGGCATCGAGCTCCTGCTCACGATTTAATGAGCTCTGTGTAACCCACCCACAAATGCAGTCAGATCAGCCCTTTTGCTCCCCCACTCAAACCTTATGGAAGGCTGGGGAAAGAAATGGAGCATTTATGACAAAATTTTCCAACCTGTTTACATTTTTGGATGAGTGTTAGCTAGAGGCAGAAGGCTGGAAACAGTGAGGATATTCTTGCATTTATAAAGTGTATCCTGTTCCAAAGGATTCCCAAGCACGTCATAAAACTAAATGGGATTTTTGAGGGTAAGTTTTCGATAAGAATAAAATCTGCTGGGGAGGGAACAAATCAGATGAAGAAAATCTATTGACCCATTCTTCAAAATACGTGCAGAGAGTAGTAGGATTATTTTTCTCTCCACTGATAAAGATATTTGGCACTCTCATTTTGCAGTTTCCATCAGAAGATTTAAAACACTTGTAGGAGGTGGATGCCATTGCCCTGTTCATGTGGAAAAGGAAACTGAGGACATAGAATGACTTTTACAAAGGTTATATTGGAAATCACTGGAGAGGCAGAAGGAATATCCTGGTTTTCCCAAGCCCACATCAGACCTTCATCCCCTGTGGGTCTGGCCTTTGGGTAATGGAGGCCAGATTTAAATTGGTGTAAATCTCAGTGTGTGCCAGGAATTGATGGAGATGGGGCACTGGAGGCACCTGAGTGTCTGACTGCAAACGGTGATCCCCATTTCCATGTGGGACAGATCCCCTTTGTTTCACCTTCAGAGCAACCATTAGTAATGAACTGGGAGGAGTGCGGCTCGGTGTGGTTTTTCCTGGCCCTCCAGCAGGGATTCCCACAGTGGAATGGACGCCCCAAGACAGATCAGTTACTGATCCAAACAGTGCTCCAGGGGGAGAAACTCCCTGTTCCACCTGCTCGGGGGTGAGGCTGCAGAACCCATCCTGCCTAGCTCAGCAGGAGCAGGAATTGTCATTGTCAGGGAGAGGTGTCCTTCTCCAGGAGGGGAAGCTTTTAGAAATGTAGACTATTGTGCAGGAAACAAAAGAGATTGTTTCCATAGCTACTCAGGTTCCATCAGGAAATTGCTCCTGGGAATTACTGGAAATCAGAGGGTTTGTCCTCCCTGCAGCCCTTGGATCCTGTACATATCATGTGCTTTTGAGACCTGGCATAGAAATTTAGATGCTTTTGTTTACAAATCTCAAGTTTTCTGGGAAGCAAGAGTGTGTGACTGAAAGCAAAGTGAAGGATGCACAGGACAGGGCAGTTTTGCTTGAAAATTTAAATTGTTTCTCAGCAGCTCAGCATTATTTTGAAGGAATTCTTTTCCACAAGAAAGGTTTTCACCTGAACTGTGGCCAGTGGGATCTCAGAGGCACCTGCATTGACAGCTACAGGAAAATGAATTATTCTTGTGGCAAAACATAAAATATGTGACAAAGCCCAAGACATTATGACAATCTAAATATGAGATGTATTATGCAGTGTTTCAATAGATCAGTATCAGCAGGGACTTTGTACTTTGGGGGAGGATTTAACCCCCTTTTTTCCTGAAGAATAGTCTTCTCTTCCTGGCACGATGCTCCCCTTGGGAATGCTCACACATTTTGAGCCACTGAATATGCTCAGAGATAAAATAATAACTGATTACACCCAGTGCATTTTTATTAACACTGCGGTAATGCAGGTCACCTTCAAAACCAGATTCCTTTTAGGAAACAAGGAGAATGGCAGTCAGGCTAGGATTGTGGGCAAATCATTATCTGAAATGCTTGCTGTCTGTTTTGTTTTTAGAAAATAATATGTTGGAATAAGTCTTCTTTTAATGACGCTGAAGGGAGGTTGGAGGTTTCCAGATAAGAGGAAAAAGTTGGCATGCAATTTTCAAGCAGGATTTGGGAATTATTCGTAGTTCTGTATAATCCTTGATCTCCTTTGTAAAGTACAGGGGCTGATACTGTTAGCCCTATTTTACAGATAATGAGAAAGTGGCATGGGGACTTAATAACTTGCCCAGGAAGTTCAGTCAAATTAATTGATAACACACATATCAAAACAGAAGTGGATTCAGCTCCCACAACTTTGAGCAGAGAGGTTTCCAAAGCCCCGTTTCGTATTGATGAGGAACTGTATCTGTTTGTACAATTGCTGCAAAGGACTTATGGTTACCATTCATCCCTCTCCATTTCTGTCTTCCTGCCTCTTGGGGGAACAAATTCATGGATTTGTTTATCTTTTTGCCACTTTTGTGGTTGTTTGGTTGTATTTTGTAGCAACACCTGCATCTCGAGCACAGCTGCAGACCCAGGAGCACACAAATATTTGGGGAAATTGTGGGACAGCAGCACAGAAGTGCCTGCCTTTACCCTGCCCTACAACACTGTGACCCTGTTGCACAGCTTCTTGGCATGACTGCTTCAGAAATGGCTGTGGAACCAATTAATAATAAATTATTGATATTGGCAGCTGCTGGGCAGTTTTCCGCAGCTGTTACTCACTTAGACGTGTCGTGTTTCTTCAATTCTGTTCTAATTTACATGAGTGCCAGAGTTCATCCTGAAAGCAAACAAGATATTTTTCCACGTCCTTTTCCAAGTTCACTTCCAGGCTCCCTTAGCTAAGTGACAAGCTGATGCTCTCCTGCCTACTCGAATGCCTTAGTGTTAAACTTAAGTTTAAAATTCCGTGTTAACCCTCTGTGAAATACTTGCAAAATCAGTGTAAGTATTTGAAACGTTTGCAGCCAAGCCTGGGGTGTTAATTTCCTGAGCTGAGCTCTTGTGGTACCCCCTTGTCAGCCTGAAGGTGCCCTCCAGGGGTGGCCCATGCAGAGACACTTCAGGATGCATTATCCCAACCTGCATCATCCCCTCAGACTCCTGGCTCAGTGCTAATGGACAGCTGATGACTCATTCCAGAGCACAGACTCTGATCTTATTAAAAAAAAAAAAAATTATCCTGTCACTTTTGAAACTACCCAAACCTTACAGAATAATGAAGAGCAGATGAAAGGGCTGCTGGAGCGAGTCAGGCTTTTAGGACGAGGCAGCCCAGCTCTTGACTCCCTGCCATTTTGATATTCTGTGCTGGTAATTGCAAGAAGCATTTGAGTTACACTTTTTCCAGTTGTCTAGCTCTGAGAGCTTTGCTGCCTGATTATCTCTGTCCTTTCTCCTTCAGAACAAAACTATTTGTCTCCACGTGCATGTACAGGCATTCGAGCCTCCGTCCCCAAGGCTTGGGTACTGGTTTTGCTCTCCATTGGGGTTTTTTGGTGTTCTCATTCCCTGGGAAGTGGCTGGATCGTTTCTTTCAGAGTTAGTAAGTAACAGATGACAGCACTCTGACTTCTGCAGGAATCATGCCCAGGACTTGCTCCCCAACAGACAAAAAGCCTTCACTAACCCATTTTCTTCCAACTCACTTCCTTGCCGTTTGCCTGTTGTTTCTGTTCCCATGGCATGGGATTCCTCTTGGCCCATTGCACTTTCTTTTGTTTCCAGCTGGGCTTACTCTGCTGAAAGCACCTTGTTAAATCTGGGATCTCCTGCTCTCTGCAGGGGCCCATCCTGCTCAGCTCTGTAGGTTCATGCCTTGAACTCTGAATTTTCTGGCCTGGGATCTCTAAGCTTGTTGCCAGCAGGACATGGCTCTCTTTCCACCTGACTTTTATGGCTCTTGCTGTTGCTTTGAGATTGTGCCTCTTCTTCCATGCTCAAAATGAACCACTTTTAATCTCTGCATGGCGTTATTAAACCCAATCCCAATGAGATTTCTTTCTTAACCTTGTAGCTGGGTCATCCCCCTTAAGCTGGCTTTGTTGGGAAGGGATCACTTCCTGTCTTCCTGATCCAAACTGATCCTGGCTCTTTCTCCAGTCTTCTTCTGAGTCATTTCAATCCCACAAGAAGCAGCCACAGACAGTTATGCAGCCAGATGTTGTTTTCTGAGAAGCCTAAAAACGAACACCCATCAAAGCTCCGGCCAAGCGTGTGCTCAGGTTCTGGTGCTGTGAGGCTGCTAAAGCAGCTGCAGGATTCCCAAGAGAGGCCCTGTGTCCTCTGCTCTCAATATTCCTTCCTCTTCCAGAGTTTTTGTTTGCGCTGTCTCACGCAGAGGGAGCTGGTTTGAGAACCTCTTGTCAGGTGCCAGTTTGTGTGTTAGAGGTGCCTCGGCTGCTTCTGTTTGTGGCAAAGCCAAGGCAGGGTCAGACCCTGCTGAGTGATTCCCTGAACACTCACTGGCTCTCCCAGCCATGGGAGGAACGCCAGAAACAGGGTGGTGGAGAGGTGAGATGCTCTGGAGGGGTAATCACGGGTGGAAGGAACACAGCAAGGCCCCATGTACCACACCCCAGGTCCTGTAGGAGGTGTTTATGGGATGCTGCCAACCCTCCATCTGCTGGGGCCTCTGAAGGACAGTTCTGGCTCTGTCCGAGGGCAGGGACTTCCCCCTGCCTGGCCCAGGTTGGTGTGGACCCACAGAGACCAAGGGTTTGCTCACAAAAATGCAGTGAAGAGGTTTTACCTCTGAAATGCTGGTCTGCATCGAAATCTGAGAGGACTGCCATTTTCAGAAAGGGGGCAATGAATTTTCTTGTCTCGTTTAGAAGATTTCTTTCTGATTATTTTTTTCCTTTTCTTTTTTTCCTTTTTATGATACTTCAAGTTAAATATATGTATTTTAAGTTGTTTGCACGCGGCAGTTTTCACATCTGAGGGAGGATGGACTTGGATTATGAGGATTTTTTCCAGTAAAAGGCTTCCTGACAATCCCTGACAATCCTGCATTTATATCTTTTCTATTACATTGCTGTTTACACTCCCCACCTTTGTGAAAAAACAGTGCTGCAGAATGTGAGATGCTGCTTAAGTTTTCTGAGTCTCAGGATAACATCAGGGAAATTCAATAGATTTATTCTCTAACACCTTCACACAAAATACAAATGCTCAACCCCCAGCTTAAACTGCCAGACTGTTACAAAACCAAACTAAAACTGAACATTAGCAAGTGTGCTCCTTCTCACACAGAAAAAAAATCTCAATTTTGGTCGAGATGAGAGTTGTAATTATTTTAAGATAACACACAGCATTAGTGTGTGCTGAACTACAACATTTATAAACCGTGAGTCTGCTGACAGTTGGCAGCAAGGGTGGATTTTGATTAAGTAGGCCAAGAACAGTGGAAAAATGAGAAATTCTGTTGAGCCTCTGTATTTATCTCTCCTGCACACAGAAGGGTGGGCGAGCAGCTGCCTCCACAGATGAGTGCTGCTCCTTGGCCAACCTGCAGCTCAAATGGATTAAAGGAGCCCAGGGTTTGGGGTTTTTTTGTTGTTGTTCAGGGAAAAACAGAGCAAGGAGGAAGATGAGAGAGGAAATATTACCAGCCCAATCCCAACCAGCCACCGGCAGACTTCAAGTTTGATTTTTTCAGAGGGGAAGTGTCCAGTCCCTCTGCTCGATTAACTGAGAATGTGGGTTTGTAAAAATCTAACCAGAGGTTGAGAAAACTCAGCTTTGTTACCCATTAAATACCACACCAGTATTCCACATACAATCGACCAGGGATTTTTCAATTAACTGGTTCTTGCTTGAGTGTCATTTCTTTGTAAGGAGAATTGAAGAAATTATGAAAAGTTTAAGGCACTCCATTAAAATTGTTGCACATTTGTGAATTTATCACATGGGTGCAAGTAAAAATCTATGAGAAAATCTGCTGAGCTTCCACTTGCCCAGCTGATGACTTGGGATATCGAAACCTTTTTCTCCAGGGTGATTCACCTCATTCTTCCTTCAGTAGTGAAGACCCTGGGGATGGTCCTCAGGGCTTGACCTCAATTCTAATCCAGTTGGAGGGGATTTTGACATTTGTTCCATTATTTTATAGAAGTGTTTCTTTGTTTCGTGGTAATCGTTCCTTTGTTTCCAAGGTAAGCTTGAGAAAGCAAAATAAAATTTACATGTGGTAAGGTTACAAAAGGAAGATTTTGAGGAATAAAAAAAAATACGTGAAATCCGTATTCGCATCTGACAAAGTAAAAGATCCACTTGGAAATGTTCAGGTTTGAGAGGTTTTTCCTTCTTAAATAGATCCTGGACCTGTAGGATGTAGAGATGGTCTTAAGTCATACAAGCAGCATTGCAAATGTAACACAGAGTCTTGATTTTATTGCTAAAATTACCTAAATAATGGACGTTCCTCCACAAAGATGATTTCAAAGGCATAGATGTTCTCAATATGAGCTGTGGGGGAAGCTTGCAGAGATTTTAATCAGTGAAGCAAAATTTCTGGAGAGGATTCAAACTGCTCTTCCCTTTTGGGACCCTGAAGTTTCTGGAGCCAATCCTAACAGTAACTGACACAGCCAAATGCAGCAGCAACGCTTAAGGATGATCTTATCAACCCTGAAAAACAGCCCTGGTGACTCGAGTTTTAATGCAGCTTTCCAATGCAGTCTCCTTGCTAACTAAATGTTCCATCTGGCTTGGCTGGTGTTTATCCAAGTGTTCTGATTTTCTGACCTGTCAGTGCAGATGTGGGCTGTGTGCTTAATTCTGGCTTCTTTTCCTCAGAGAAGCAGTGGAGGGGAGCAATGTTGGTTTGAAAGCCCTGGAAAAGGAGATTGGTAGAACAAATTTCAAGTCTATTCTTACCATCATTCCTGTCTTGCAACAAACTGTTAAAAGTTGCTCAGCTGTGCTGTGGAGATGATGCTTCAAAGCCGGGGACTCAGAAATGGATACTGTTCTACTGAACTTACAGAGAGAATATCTCCCTGCCAGCTGTTTATAAGCATGTTTAAAAGCAGTAGGGACTTTGATCTAGGTACACAAGATCCATGTGCTTTAAGGATTTCACAGAGTAGCCTGATTTGCCCATTTACACTTGGAAAATTAAAACACCAGATGGCAGCAAGAAGCCCAAGGTAACCCTGCAGACCAGCAGCAGAGATGATAATTGACCTTCTGAACTGCAGGCAGTGCTCTGCCCTTTAAGTTACATAAATTGTTACTGATAAACGTCACTGATAGTGCTCCAGTGTCCATTAACTCACACTGCAGCAAACTGCCTGCTCAGAGGATCACAGGAAATGTGACTTCCAACAACTCCCCACGTGAAGATGAATGTGCTGAGGGAAGAACAAGGAGCAGAGATCTGTGATGCACAACCCACTCAGCTCAGAGCTTGGGGTAGGGCAGGTGGGCCTTGCACGGGATGTCTGTGAAAGAGGGCACGGGGATTGTTCTTAGAGATGTACATGAACAAACTGAGAAAATGGAACTTATTGGTGGGACTGAGAAATGGAAATCAACACAAAGAATGGCAGGGGGAGAACAGCCATGAGAGGAAAAATAGAGCCCAGCTTGTGTTGCTCTCTGACCTGAAATATGCAGTTGTGAGCTAGTCAGGTGAGAAATCTGCACAATCTTGAGAATAAAACTCAGCTGTCATCTCATAATAAAAGTGACTGGTGCCTCTGGGAATGAAGAACAAGCTCTAGCTAAGCACATTGCAAGGGCTGTTTATCATCACACAGGGTTGAACGTGCTTTTCATTTACTTGTTACTTTCCCCCCCTCCCTTTCAAATTGCACCCATAAGTCACGGGAGGGGAAAATCTCAATACTCAGCTTCATTAGACAAACTTATTCTTTGAAATTCAGGGCAAGGAGCATATGGAAATTTCTACAGCAAAGAACAGACACTGCAGCCAGAATGAAAAGCAGCACGGTGCAATGTTGAAATGAGTGCCATTATGGGTTATTTTGAGTCAGAGCATGATATGATTGAAATTCAATTACCTGTCCTGCTTTGAAGGGCCAAATAGCTCAGAGAACACACAGTTAGACCATAAGGATTAAGAGAACAAAGAATCCATGTTGATTGTTGTTCTTGGTTATTCTCTTGTGGCTTGATGTGACTGGTTGAGAGCCCTGGGCTTCCAGAGAGTAAATGCTGTTTGTGCCATGGTTGTGTTCAGATTTCCTGATCAAAGGCAGGCTATGGACAATTGATCTCTTAAGTAGCCAGAACATCTTTGGTGGAACCAACCTTGTTTGTAACTTGCCCCGAGTCTCTGAATTTTACTGAAAACTTGTTGAGTAAATGACTTTAGATCTGGTTTGCATATTCCTACTCTTCTTCTTTTAGCCTGCATTTCTGTCTCTATTCAAAGGCTTTTCTCTTCTTTTTCACCGTAAAAATCCTGCCATTAAAATGGGGTGTGTAGGTGTAGGGTGAGAGCAGTCAAGTGGTGTGGACCCAAACCACACTCCTTTTATAAGAAAATGGGTGAGATACTGAACACTCAAACCTCCCTGGCTGTGGCCTCTTGCAGTTCTGGGTGACAGCAAGACAAGCATTCAAGTCTGTTGGTCAACAGGATTCACTTTTATTTACAACACAAATGCTTTGTTAAACTTTTGCTATGACTTTTTCCAAACCAAAACATCTGGTTCAGGGTGGGACTGAGCAAATGGCACCCTGATCTCCTGGAAAATGTAAGAATCCTGAGGCAAAGTGTTGATTTAGAAGATAAATCTCTTTTCTCTTACACTGCTATCCTGCTCTGAATAAAATCTTGTCCCCAGAAGAATCCTTGTCCAGGAATTCCACTCTGGTGCAACCACAGGAGCCTTGATGGAGGCAGCACTTTACAGATGCAGGACCTGATTCTGTGCATTTGTGACCTTTGCCAGCAGAAGGAGGACATCCCTTTGATATCAGACTCTGCACAGCTGGTTGGCAGCTCTCTGAATGCCTCTGGCCACGCTTGGCTGCTCCAGCTTCAGAGCAGCGATGGCATTTCCCAGTCATTCCTTACACCCCCCAGCTCAGCAGCCGTGCGTGGGGTGCGGGTCCTCCTGCAGTGGTGCCCCGTATCGCTCACTGAACTGGTATTTCCATCTTTCCAGCAAATCCTGACACATTTGCACCAGGATGGAGAAGTCAGAGCACCAGTCTCAGTGTGGAAGCAGAGGAGATCTTGGGTTCGTAGCCCACAGAACTTGAAGAGAAAGCTTAGGCTGAGCTTTGTGTTGCTAAGGGGATAATGCATTTGTAGCAGATTTATTCTTTGCTTCCTCCTTTGTAAATATTTCCTAACTCACATTTTTCATATGGATTCTATCCCTTTCTCACAAACCCTTTTAATGCAGAAATGTGCTTATCGGTATTTTTTTAAAATAATAACTTGTAATAATCACATCACTATAATGGAAACAAACTGAATTTGAATTCCATTTTAGGGCTCATTCGGTGTAAAAATAGGCTTTAGGCATAGAGGCAGTCTTTGCACATGCCCCCACACTAACAGAGATATAATGCAGCATTTCGTTAATGGCTCTAAAAGCAACTATAGCCAAATAAACCCCTTTAGGATAGAGAGATGTGTATAATTAGAGTTGTAGATCTCAGATTAAGCCATTTATCTTTGACTCCTTACAAGATGCATTGTCCTGTGCCCCTGCACAGAGCCTGACTCCAGCAATTGCACAAAGGCAATTGTTGTAAATGCCTTTGCCTTCTCTGGAAATTAGAATTCAAATTTTGTCCTTTCAAACACTCAGCAAAGGATGTCTCTGAAATTACCATTCAATAGGTAACATGAGATTATTGCCACATCCATTTCCTTCAGCTCAGCCTAAAAGCTGCTCCTTGCGTGGTCAGTTCAATCACCGTTCCCCCTTGGAAATGCACAGCCTGTGGCTTGCTCCCCTCCCTGGATTACCAGCGCTTTTTATTTTTAAAGACAGTCACATATTCTGCAGCCCAGACTCATTGGGAGGCTGCTGTGTTAAAATAGACTGTGCTGTGCCTGAAAATTGGGAAAATAATAAACAGTTCTTTGCTACAAACTCAATAATAATGCCTTACAGAGGCAGGGGGATGGAGGAGCAGGTTTCACTGGGGTTATTAAATTTAGATCGGATCTTTGGAAGACCTTACTTCAGTTTACAACACAGTCTGGCTCCTTCTGTCCAGAAGTTCCTGAACACAGAGCCACAAAGATTCTTAGAAAGCAAGAACCTGACCCCTGGTTTCCTCAGTCCTGGCAGCGTGCGAATGTGTCACAAGTGCTTTAGCTGCTCCCTGACCCCTCGTCGTGCTCAGTTCATTAGCTCTGGCACTGAGGAGTTGCTTTCTGTGCCTCAAACCGCTGTGAACAACAGATGAAATCAGAACTTGTTGAAATTCAAGTTACAGCACTCTTCTGTCCTTGGTTTTCTTTATGACCTGATGCTTCAGTAGCTGCTTTCATACACACAGGCATTTTGCAGCAGCCATCAAGGTCCATGGCGTTGTTTCCAGCAGCTGAAAAAATCCAACTTTCACGGACTTTACCTGTGATTTACAACATTTCCATCTATTTATGAGAAATAAAGCCCACAAGCGATCATGAAGAAAGAATTCCAAAGAGGATAACATTGTCCATTTTCCACTCTCAGTGGACTTCTTTTGCTGAGCAGATCCCAGTGTCAAGTGCACTTTAAAAGTTTCTGGTATCTTTTACTGCTCTTTGTTCTTAGGCTCAGTGAATGCATAAAAACCAGACAGGTACTGTCCTCTTCTAAACATTCTCAGGGCACATCAAAGTGGACTAATTATCTTCAGAAAAGCACTTGCTCCCTTTGTGGAAATTCCCAGCTATTGTTGTAAGACTGAGAAGTAATCCAACAAAAAACTTCAGTGCAGCTGAATACAATTAATTTTGTTTCAAGGATTACAGGCAATTCAAGGCATGGTAGGAATACACTTCCTTTTTTTTTTTTTTCTATTTTCAGCTATTTTCCAATTACAAAGTGCTCCTGTCCTGGCATGAACATCTGCATTCATTTGGCCAAAGACGCGTTTCTGATAGAACAGCAAACTCTCCAATGGTATTAAACCCTGATTTCTTTTCATTCCCAAACTTGTACAGCTGAGAGAGATGAGGAAAATGATGTCATCTCTGATATTGCAATAATAACTTTTTGTCAACTCTTGATTCTTCTTGTAGGTTTAAGCACTGAAAAACCCAGCAGTGCCTCGTGTTTGAAAAGCAACATTTTCACTGAGTGCGGGGCTGGGAAGGGCTTTCCACCCAGTTTCTCTTCCATACAAAGACAAATCCCAATACAAACTCACGCACCGAGTTGTTTTTTGACACCCAGGAGCACTTGTATGAAGTGCTGGGAATCCTCAGTTCTCCACGTGGTAACTGGGAGAGCCCTTAACTGATTTCAGCCTTTCTTCAGGTCAGTCTCCTTCATCAAGGACATTAATATCTCCACTGAAGCCTCTGCGAAACTCTGTCACATGTTCCTGTGGGAAGAGGTGAGGCCACAGAACTGGCACGTTCCTCCTGCTGGTTTGGGATGTGCATCAGCTGGGAGGGTCATGCCCACAGAATAACAGTGCAATTTCTTTCCATTTTCTTTTCATGGATTGGTATTCCCCTACAACTTACAGATTCATGCAGAGGAAGGGAGAAAAAAAGAAATTAAAAAACTTGGTTGCTTAAAAAAAAAAAAAAAAAAAGAAGAAGAACAAACATTTAAAAAATATTCAGTATCTGGTGAGTCCTAACAGCAGGACACGGCGGGGTACGCATTAATGACCCGTTAATGCACTTCTCAGGTGGTAAATGGCCCATTAATGCTCCCTTGTCAGGTCAGCTTCCATAACTGATTCAAATTTACAGCCAGGGCACGGTGGAGGAGGGAAGCAGCCACAGAAGTGGTGTTTGGGACATTAACACCACAGGTCTTGCTCTTTCGTGGGGGTGATTCTTTACAGAGGCCCTCTGGGGACATCTTTTCCCGAAGGAACGTCACAGGTGGAATGTCCAGCACTGGGACACGTTCGAACCATTTACACCCCGCAACGCTGAGGCTGCTTCCTCCCAGGTTCTCAGCAGCCCATCTTCACACCAGTACCATCCCTTCCATGAATAATCTGTTTCCTGCGCTCTGTCCACGACAATTCCATTCGACAGACCCCAGGAGTTCAGAACTGCAGCGTCTCCTTCACTAAACCCGTCAGTGTCCAAGGCTGGACAGAGATCAAGGTTTTGCTGGTGGCCCTCCTGTTTGTGGGGCCAGCACAGGCTGAGACTCCCTGGCTGTGGGAGACCAAACATCAGGAGAGCTGCAGGGCCCTCCAGAATGACAGCAGGGCTTGGAACCACATTTGGCTCCAAATTGCTCTGTGTCTTCCTCCCACCAGCTCCCAGAGGATGGTGCAGCTCAGCTGCAGGGTGGATCTGGACATCACCTCCTCTGCAGCCACAATGGGAAACCCAGCAGGGGATGCTCCATCCCTGCCACCCCTCCCTTCCCAAGGCTGGGATGCTGTGGCTGTCGCCCAGGCCCATGCTGATGGTGATCTCCATGGATTTTCTCAGGACTGGAATGTCTGTGCAGGATTCCTGGGCTCCCCAGCTCACCCTGAGCCATGTCTGTGGCGCAGCTCATCCCCAGGCTCCTGCAGGCACAAGGAAATACCCCGTGTCCTTTGTGGCAGATCCTGGCCCAACACATTCCGTAAAACCTGCAAAGACAGAGATGCCCCCTCCCCACACGCTCTATTTCAGGGTTTAGCTGCCCTCGCTTTTACAGAATGTTCCCTGTGTTTGAGCTAATTCTCCCCCGTTGCAGATGCAGCCCATTACTATTGCTCCTCCCTGAAATAAGCACACAAACTCTGCTTATTCCTTTTCTCCTTCCAGCAGCCTTTTATGTGCTTTGAAGGCTGTTATCCCTTCACTCAGCCGTCTCCTCTGCAGTCTGCATAGCCCCAGATCTTTCAACCTCACCTCCTAAGTTTAATTCTTTGATCTTTCTCACTGCAGGAATGAGTCAAATTTTTACCTGAAGTGGGGTTTCCGAAGCGCAATGCAGTTTGAGGGAGTAGAGGATGACTTGGCTGTCCCATGGCTTGGGGCTAAACTACTATTTGTGTTTGCCGTGTGGTTTATCAAACTTTTGGTTCATATTCTGCTTTTGACCCTCTCTAATCTTAGATTTCTTTCTTTCTGCATAAAAGGGACCAGCTTGTGTCTTTCACTTTGAACTTGTGAAAAATGGTTGGGCTTGAGTGCAGGAATTTGCTTTTGTTCTTTGTGGGCTTCATCCTTTTTCATTTTCCTTATTTATTTGCCTCTTCAGCTTAAATAGGTGGTAATAAAAAAAAGGAAGAGAGTTCCTAATTTACCACATTAATTTCCACAGTGACCCTCTGGCCACATGTGAAGAAAATTATTGTCTCTCTCAGGCTTTGAGTGGGGAATTTTTGATCTTAAAATTATCAGAAATAGGCAATATTAGCCTTGCATCTCTTTTACATAGAAACTTAAAAAATGTAGCAGTTCCTCTCTCAAATTCTTCAGTTATAATGTCAAAAAAGTGAAATTTTTTGACAGTGGTGTTAATCTTGTCTTCCTTATGAAATGAGGGGAAGAAAATCCAGCATTTCAGGTAGCAAATATTAAGTTTGGCTCCTATTTTAGATGTGACAAAACCCCTTGTTTTGCCTGTGAGGATGTAGAATAACAGTAATGTGAATCCTGGTGGTGTTGAAGACTGTAGCAAATCTCCCATTCAGTGGCTCCAGGATTGAAAACATCTTTATTTTGATCCTGCAGGTTATCACCCTGTCGGTATGTGTGTAGAGTTTGTGGTTACAACAGGACAAAGCTGCCTCATCCATGAGGGAAACAATGAAAGTCTGCAGGAAACTGCCTTTGCTGATGTTGGGTTACTTTAAAAAGTAAATTATTTTCATTACAACCCCTGATTTCTGTCATGGGTTAAAATTGGCATCGCTTTCAAACAGATTGTGGCAGTGTCACAGCGTGTGATCACTCCCTGAAGAAGGTTCTGTGCTGCTACATGTGCTCCTGATATTAACATTTCCTGATGTGAAGCACTGTGCTCAGCAGTGCTGAGCAGGGGTGTTGGGAAGAGCAGAATGTGTCTGACCAGTCCTGTCCCCTTCACAGCCCACCACGACTGAGCAGCTGAATCCCCTCTGATGGATCTGAAGGGATGATCTATGGCTCATTGCTGTGCTCTGCAACAACAGCAAATGGCCTGTGACTGCCCTACAGAAGCACATTAAATACATTTGGGCTGAGGTTTTTTAGGAATGCCTGGTGACACAGAAATATGGATGGCTGACAGATGCTTAGCACTCCCCCCAAAAACGAGATCTTCTGCCAACAGCAGGTTTGTCACTTCTGAGTTTAGATCAGCTTACATAAAGATTTCCCAGATGAGCCCTGCCCTGTGGATCTCTTACTGTAACACACACTTGGGATGTTAAATCCCGAGTCAGATGCACGTCAGCACTGTAGGTGACTGTTCCACCCAAGAACTAAGCCATATATATACAAATATCTGTTTATATGTGTGTGTGAGGGAGCTTTGGAGGGTAATCATGAGAGCTGCAGGGAGATCTGAGCTTTTGGGACATCACATCCATATTTTGTGTTCAGCATCTCCTTGTTCTCCCCCTGTACATGCTGGTGGCAGAGGAGCATCCAGGAGGGTGCTGTGACCCTGCTGGCAGCACCAGAGATGTGGCAGTGCCAGGATGGGCCCAGGGAAGCTCAGGGAGCAGGATCCACACCCTCCTAATGAGGGCAAAGCCAGGAGGGTGCCTGGGCAAGCTCAGCTCCTGCGGGTGGGCAGCCAAGAAGGAACAGCATTGTCTGTGTGGGATTTCTGTCTGTGTGGGATTTCAGGCTCTGTCTGTCTGCGTGGGATTTCAGGCTGTCCTTTCCTACAGGGAGCTGTTCCATCTGCTGTCTAAGCAGAAAGCAGCCGTGGAGGTGGGAAAGGAAGTTCTGCACCTCGGGGAAGATGCTGCCCTGAGCTCCTCAGAGAAACCCTGTGACAACAGGGGAGGCTTGCCCTGTGTCCTAGAATGGGAAAGCAGCAGCGGGAAGGGCAGTGGAGGAGAAGAAATGCAAAGAGCCAGCCTGGGGGGATCCTGGATTGTGCAGGAAACAGGATTTTCCCTGACCTTCTTGGAGCTGCTCCAGCTCATGCGGAGCGGGATTCAGGTAGAAAACCCCTCCACAAAGCAGCCTCGGCCCACTCCAACTGCTGCCATTTCAGTGGAAGCCGAGGCAAATTCCCATCCTGGCAGCACTGCTAACCACCGACAAGGTGCCTTTTTTTAGGGGTTGGGGAGGGCACGTAGCCAAAGGCATCCCACATTCCTTCTGCTGAGCGCGAAGGTTGCCAGAATTAGCGCACGTACAGAGTGCACAATGAGCCACTTCCCGCTTGATCTGCCAGGAGGGCTGAGGGATCTGTGAATTCTGCTGCTAGAAGGAAGCACATACCCAACATCTTGTCCATCAAGGCAGAAAACACCTCCAAAAGGCAGCGAGAGCGAGCCCGCGTCGCGAGGAGCTGTTTAAAACCAGCAGCAAATAAAACTCTGAGCTCGCGCCGACAGCTCCTCGCTGCCTGCCAAAAGTGAAAAAGCAGCGTACGCCAGAGGCTAATCAAGCTCTTCAAACCCACTACGCAAGTGCCTCTGCAGAGGCTCTTTCTCCAAGAATCTGAAATTCTCAGAGCTGTCTTGAGGGAGATGTTTCACACCACTGCTACCGTAGGTGCAGCAGCAAAATTGCTTTAGCTGGGGCACGACTCCTTGTCCTGTTTTGCAGAGGTAACAAACATCAGCTGAATAATTTGGGCGGAAATAAAAAGGCCCCATTTTTTTTTTTTTCCTTTGACAAACATTTATTTCTGTCACCCACAATAACTGTTTTTAAGGATAGCAGAGTGAAGCTGAGTTTTCCATTTATAAGTTTCAAACTTTCTTTTGTTTCGAAGGCCTGATTTGTTCACGTTTTTGCAGCGTTTCACTGTGGTGGTATTTGAAGCCAGGATTTGAGGAAGAACACGATCCATTGGCAGGAAAAAGGAGAGAGGAGAGGTGTATCTATTTTTCAAGCAACTGGCCCACTGTTTTAACAATCAGGGGAAGAAAGGAACTTGATTTCTGACAAGAAATCTCTAATTTTTATATATTCTTCTGTGAATCTGATGGGGAAGCTCATGGATGTAGATGAGGATTAGGGCCTACTTCTCACTCAGGTGCAGGTGGTCAGAAAGTTTCTCTGAGACAACAGAATGAAACTTGTAGGAAAAGTGATGAAAGATCCAGGTTCCTTGTGTCTGAAGAGGGCTACATTTAGAGAATGAGAGACAAAACAGGTTCAGAGGGCATTGCTTTGGGCAGGTAAAATCCTGTGCCCAAACAGCAAATGAGAGGTGTAGGCAATTATTTAAAGTATTATGGGAAAATGACCGAGTCCTACACTGATGTATGATGTAGGTAAAGGGAGTTTGGATGGAAAGCAATACAAAACCTCCTGCTTTGTTCCATATTTGATCCTACTTCACTCACTTAAACATCCTTTCTTGCATTGCACACCTGAGCATGTAGGCTCTCACCTTGGTGTGACATTACAGCCAGGCTGGGGCTTGGCTGTGGTCACCCCAATAGGATGAGCCACAATGATTAACATCATGGATTAATTCTTGGCTCTGCTTGTCCTTAAACTGATGACTCTGTATATCCATCCCACAGCTTTTGGCATTGGTTGTGACCTGAGGCCTCCTGGATGTAAAGAAGAGCAGCAAATATTCCAGGGCTCAGTAGTAAATATTACACTGCATGGCTCAGTTTTTAGCTTTTTTAGGTGATACATGGCCGGAGATATAAATTAAAAACTCCCAAAGAAAATGGGAATATATGTTTACAATGTTCTCTTGAATTGCAGAGACCTAATTCCTTACTGCATCTTTATTTTCATGGGTATGAGCTTAGGGAGAATTTTCTTTCTAGGTTAAGACCACCTGCTAGTGAGTTTGTGTATAATGAAAGTAGTTTGTTCACAACTCTCTTGCAATTGAAATGTTGTTAAGCCATTGTCTAAATATAGACTAAAACTAAAATCCACTGCAAACAGTTTCTTTCCTTCTTTTCTGTGCAGCACTTGGTGGGTCTGGGCAAAATTCTGCTGCCCTAGGTCTGCCCCAGTGGGGTCCTGCCTTCTGGGGGAGGGCTGCACCAGCAGGCAAAGCCAGGAGAGAGGGTGCCTTTAGTGAATTACTGCTTTTTGGAAAAGTGAAGTCTCCTGCCTGCAATGCTGAGCTTCCTGCTACTGGGAAGGTCTGTGATCTGTAGGAGATGTGTTGCAGGAGCAAGGTAGTCAGGAAGCAGACGGAATTCCATGGCATGCAGTCTGCAGCAAGGCCTTTACTCCACCCCGAGGTCACTTGAGGCTCTGTTTTTCCTCCTCATGTTCTTTCAAACATGAATCAGCCACACACACCCCTCCCAAAGCATTAACTGCAATCTCTGTGTGATGCCCTTTGGAAGTTTGGTGGCAGAAAAGCAAAGCTGGGATGGGAAAGCCCTTGCTGTCCCCGTGCACACAGTGCCTGGCACGGCCACACAGCCAGGACCGAGCCACGGAGTGGCCACAAAGCCACAGTTTGCTCCCACTCCCGAGGATCTGCTGTCCCAGGATCAGTGCACCACGTCCACTTCATGCAGCCTCGCGCAGCCTGTGGGCTTGAGGGGGCAAATTAATGGAAACAGATTTTTCTGAGTGTAGGAGTTGGCTGCGATCCTGTGACACTGTTGTAGAGCTGGCTGCTTGAATGAGCACGTGAGCCAGGCTTCAGCTTCAATCAAACCTTGTTCCCTCGTGTATCCCTGCTGCTGCTCCAGGGCTGCAAACCCATTCCAAAGGTTATTAGTTTGAAACACTTTAGGGGGTACATCCCTGTGCCGAACCTGTACCCGCCTGCGTTATTTTGGTGGCAGTAGACAAAAGAGAGAAAAGCTCTCTTTGATTATTTTTTCCCTTTATGTGCTGCTTTCCGAGTAGTTTTCCATCCAATTAATCCCACTAGGTTTCTAATTGAAGTGGTGGTTTGCATAAATATTAATCAGTCACTAAGAAACATGGAGGGTCAGGGACAGGCCAAATGAAAGAGGGTGTTTGGTACCTGCTCTGATGTATTTTTGCTGAGCTCTCCTTGCACAGGAGATGCTCAGATTATGTTTCCCTGGTATGTTTTTCTTGAGTCTTATTGGCAATAGCAATATAGGTAAATAAATTATGGGAGCATGTAACTTGTTCTCGTTGCCCCTTAATGCCATTTCAGTGGGAAGTAAGTGGCTGAATATTTTCTGTGTTGCTCTGGTCTCTCAGTTCCTCTCTGACTAATGAATGGGGAAATATTTCTTCACTCTCCCCAGTGTAATATGTTGTGAGGACAAATAAATTAAAGCCTTGGAGCCTTTATATGAGTAGGGGCCATATAACCTGCTAGAGAAAATTGCCAAGCAATGTTCTTGGTACTCACCTTGGCTGTGTAACTTGTTTGTTGCTGGCACAAATTCAGCTCCAAACTGAGGCAGTTTCACATGCTTTGCTCTGCAGGATTGTTTTAATTTCAGTGTCCATGGGATTGATGTGACCACTTCATTAGACCCCTTTACTTTTGTTAATTCACTTCTCTAAAAACTTAGGAAAACTAAGGAGCTGCTTAGGAAGGTGAATTGACAATGAAGGAAAGGTACTGGCCAGACTAAGGCTTCTTTCTTTGTTATCAGCACTTAATTACAGGAAAATTATTTCCTGCACAGAATTGGCAGGGCACTGGAATTGTGCCTTGCCCTCATTCTCCTCGTGCTGTCCTCAGGCACCCAGGCTGGGAGCAGGAAGGAGCTGGGAGGTTCGATGGGTGAGGACAGTTTGGGTTCTGCAGGGCTGGGGACAAGCAAGGATGCAAAGCCAACCTCAGTAGGGAGGGCAGCTCCATGCTCAGATCGGTTCACCAGCAAACTGGAGAAACCTCCATCTGCCTGACAGCAAGAGAAAAAAAGGAGCTTATTTAAAAAAACATCCACAGTTTGAGACCTCATTCTGCACTGGGGCCTAGGCTGCAATTAGCTGTTCTTGCTGCCACGTTTCTGGGCAGGATGGCAGCAAAGGCTGTGACAAGCAAGGTGCAGCTCTGTCAGAGGGAGGGATGGAGCTGGGTGCTGTACACCCAGGGAAGCTGATTTTCTAGAGATGGCTTTCAACAACATTGGACAAACTGGAGAAAAGTGACAAAATATCAAAGCTTAAGCATTAATACTCAAGCGTGACATATCCCTTTTCCATCCACCCTTGTACTCCAGTGCTGCAGAAAGCACATTCCCATTGATCTATCCAGGACACAGATCGCAGGCTTGTACCCATCAGGCCTTCCCTTGCCTTTGTTAAGCTCAGTAAAGCTGCAAACACTGTTAAAATTAAGTTGCCAGAGGAAAATGTTTCTGATGCATCTGTTTTTATCATTTACCCTGTGGTGATATCAGACAGCCTCCCAGGCAGCCAGGGAGCACAAACATGATGGGAGAGGGGCAGGGAAAGGAGTTTCAATTTTTCTTCCACTGAAATGTAGGAGTTGTGGGGAAACATAGACAGTTCAGAGATATTTGCCTTCCTTCAGGCATGCCATCAGCTCTTGTAGGAGCTTCAAAACAAAACTCACCAAAATGACAGCACTTTGTTTGCTGCACTGAGGAATGAGGCTGTTCCTGGGGGAGCATTTTTTAACATCTTTGCAATGCAGGGCTAGAGAGAAGCCTCAAACCACTGTGTGATGACAGCCATCCCAGCTTCTCAGACATGGGGATGCTCTTGTTGCCTGTCACCGTGCAGCAGCCACCTGAAAGGACATTAACACGGAAATTTTGGAACAGCCAAAGAAATAAAGCCACAGTATGATAGAGTTTGTCAGCTACTAATCTGATACCCACACATATGCATGTTGTGTGTCTCCTTGTGTTAAATCATTCTGTGCAAGGATTTAGCTGGTAAATAAAACAGTGTATACCCATAATCAATAGACCAGCATCAGCTTCCTCTTCCTTCCCTCCCTTATCACAGCTTTGAGTTATCACTGGAGCCCTTCACAGCTCAGTGATGGTCATTAATAGATCTGAGTACCCTACAAGATAATTTTGGTTTGTTTTGAGGTGCTGTGTAAAACTCTGCTACAGGTGTTACCTGGCACATGAAGTTAAACTCAGGACAGAGCTGTCAGTGAGCTGTTTCACCAGTGGTTCCAACTCCTAACAAAAACAGAGTCTCTGCACATGTACTTTAAATTAAAGTTTACAAATTTGCAGCTGTTTGCTTAATTGGGTCCGAATAGACAGTTAAGCTCCACAGGGAGCAGTTGTTCTGATGGTCAGGAGAGATCAAAGCAATAAGAGAAAAAGACAAACAGTGTCAGCCTGCACAGTCCCCTGGGGCAGCACGGGGCTCTGGGGGCGCCTGGGGATGGGAGCCCCTTGGGGGTACAGGGTGATGCTCCTGGTGAGAGATGGCTTGAAAAGCTTTTTCCCATGCCATGAAATCCTGTGGCATTTGGAAAAGCCTCACTGTTTTGTCTTCATGAAAACGTCTTGGAGGAACCGCAGCATTAGGTCAGAGTCATCAGGTCACTCTTTAGGAGACCAAAGATCCAAATCTTTTAATCCTGCAAGATGAGATTTGAAGCTGGGTCTGCACTAGCTGGTCTCTCTTCTCTCTTTCACATGCCCAGGGAAGAATATCGCTCCCAAAAACATTTCATGGCTTTGACAAATGTTCACTTATAGATGAAATATATTTTTGCCAAAAAAAAAAATTCCTAAGCCGTTTTTTCCCTCGGCTCTGCCGTTCTTTATTTTTCTCTGCTTTCATCTCCAAGCCTCCTACCCTTTTTCTGTCTTGTCTATTTTGATTCAGCCCATGCCCTGAATGACTCCTGTCTTGCTCTGTGCTTGTACAGTGTCTATCACAGTGGCTTTCAATCTGTTAGCACCCAGAGGCATTAACATAATGCAGGTAATAAGGGCTAAATTTAACTTGCTCACAACCACTTTTACCCACTCTAATATGCATCACACTCCTCAACTGACAGACTCAAATTGCATATAATAGCTGCCTGGCTACAGTACACAGACAAAGAAGGTGATAGAAAGCATTTACCTCAATAAAAAAAAAATATTTTTCCCATCCAGAAACCTCAGCTTCATTTTTTCCCATTGCTTTCAGAAGCTTCATGTCAAGATAGATTTTCCTTCCACTGTGATGACATTAAATCTCATGGCTGCTGTAAAATATGCTTTATGAGTTATTAAAGAGTGTTACAGCAGCTGAATTGGGCAATCATTAAATAAATATTGCTAAATAGTTTATTAAAAGAAAATTTAAGTGCTTGCCATTTTTACTTATCCTCCCTAGGACAGTTGATTTTATAGGTTTTCTTCCTTTTTCTATTTTTATGTTCTGGAATAAACTCTACAAACTTCATCGTTCATCCAAATATCTATAAAAAGTTTAATTGATGAAGATCCCCTTTGAATAAAAAATAACTAAACAGCAGTTCCTAATTTTCTGTGCTTAGTTCCATGAGTATCCCAAACTGAAAGCTCCAGAAAATTACTTTGAAGTTGTTTAGCCTGTAATTCTTTGCTTTTGCAAGTTGTACTCACTGAGTTAACCAATAATAATCAAACCATGGATGGAAAAGTAGTGAAAAAGTAATTCAATTCTAAAAGGACAAAAAGACTGAATCACAAGGAACAATTTGTAAGGGTTCTTTTGGACACAACACTCTGGTTTTGGTTTCTTGGCAAAAATTTGTCCTCTTGCTCAGCTCAGCATTGGTTGTGCAGTGTCTGCAGTGACCCCAGGGAAGTCCTGCTGTGCACAGGAGCCCAAACCCAGGAGAGGTGCTGGTGCCAGATCACTGATGAGAACTTCTTTACCTTCAGCCATCTGAAAATACTCTGTGCACATCACCCAGCCTCCTTCAAGAGCCCAGGGAAGGTTTCTAAAACACAGGGATAACTCTTTGGAAGTACCTCCCCTCCTCTCTCCTGGCTGTGGACAAGTCTGGTACTGGTTTGAGGTGGATCCCAGTTTGAACACTCAGCCTGGGAGGGCTCCACCCCCACATCCACTGCACTGCATTACCCTGCGTGGGACAGCACAGAACAGGAGTGATGCCTCAGCATCCCCTTCCCCAGCACATTTGCACTTCCCAATTTGCAGTTGCCTGTTCCGTGTAGTGTGAGCCTCACTTTGCCTGGAGATAACGAGCTACAGCTTAAAAACTGCCTGCTGGACTGGCTTGAGAGCAAAAGAACTTCTTCAGTCGTGTTGTGTCTTCTCAAAGATTAAGGAAAGCCCAAGGACAGCCAGTTTGGTTTGCAGCTGCTGGAAGTGGCTCAGCACTGAGCTGAGCTCTTACCCAGCAGTGTGAGCACAGCCCTGTGCTGATGGACAAAGCGCACATTCACATCAGGATGCATTTCCCAGAGCAGGCAGCCAGTTCCTGTGTGTAACAGTGTCACTTGGTCTGTCCCAGCTGGATTAATCCTGTGCTGCTGACACCTGAAAGCACAGGTAACCTCAGCCAGGTTCCCAGATCAGTGTGACACAGGCTGGTGACAGCCCTTGTGCTGCTTTAGTGCTCCCCAGGTGGAGACCACAGCAGCTTTCTCAGCACCAGGCCATTAAAGACCCAGCTTATTACCAGAGTTACCCAAAGATCTGCAGCAAGCAGGTCCAGACCGTGATTTCTCCACGTTGCGATTTCTTTCATTAATGTTTTCCTCTAGGAACTTGTGTTTATTCCTTAATTCACTCTTCTTTCTGAAGCTCTCGTGGCTGTGTGGTCCCTTTGCAGCTGCCACCATCTTTGCTAACCCCATCTCTGCCTCGATTGCACCGATCTGTGGTGCTGCAAGCTCCTGACCTTTTCCCAAATCCCAACGCACGGCCACTGGCTCCATCCCCTCCATACTCAGCTCCTCTTGTCCATCTCCAACAGGACTTAATCTCTCCTGGCTCTTCTCCATTCAATTGTCTCCTGTTCCAATAGGTTTAAAAATAGCTCCTGCATATTTAATTATGCTTCACTTCCCTCTGTTCCTTCCAGTCCATCCAGTCTCCAGTGTAGGGCTTTGTGTGCTGACAGAATTCCCATTTAGGCTGGCCCATGTTCACCCCATTATACACCCGTATTTAGACTGGAAAAGGCTGTTCCCTTGTAAGACTGGGAGCCTCTGCAGCACAGCATTGACCAAAATCAGGTCAACAGTGTCACACAGTGCCTTGCAGTTCATGATAAAATTGCTCATTAAGAGCCATGAAAGCAGGGTATAACCGTGGACAGAGAAGCAAAGAAGTAATCAGAGGAATATTTTCCTTTCCTCTTTTAATAAGCTATCATTTACCCTTGTTCTGTTCTGGTCCCTTTGGGGCATATATCTTGTGCAGGGAAATGTAAAAAAAAAAGAGAGAGAGCTAGAGGAAAGTAATAATGAAATAGTGCATGTGTTTAAATATTTGCAGGAGAAAGGAAACATCACAGAATTTCTCACTAAGTCTGTGGTGAAATGGAAGAAGTACAGGCTTGTCAAAGCAATAATTAAGTTCAGTTCCAGAGGGCTGTTTGTGTTAAATCTGCTGGGTTTTCTGTCAGGAAATCGTGTCTCTGGAGGGCTCTGATAGAGAAGCCCACTGAAGGCAGGTTTTCCCACTGAAGGCAGGTTTTCCCACTGACTCAAATAGTCTGAAACCCTAAAAGGCAGCTGGAGCTTTGTGTGGAGGTTATCACCGGGAAAATTTGACTTCTTGGTGTAACACCAGTGTCTACTGTCAACTCCTGTTCCAGCCAGAGTAAAAGATGTACGAACACCAAACAGGGGATTGTCCCTGTGTTGAGGAACATCCATCAGAAAAGGAGCTTTCCTTTATTCTACAATCAACCCTGTGTTTAGGAATATATTTACCTCAGCACATCGGGATGCACGTCAGGGGAATTCCACCAAACACATGAAGGTGCTGGAGGTGAAGCAAACCCTCATTTAGCTATTTAAATATCCTCTGCAAGGCAAACACATTCATATTTCATGGGCTTGCAGAGCTCTGAGCCCCAGGTATTTGACCTACCTTACATCAGCTGCTCATCTCAGCTGAGCGCAGTTCATCTTTTCTTGCAGCGTAACCACGAGTGGCACTTTAAACTGCTGGAGGTGTTTGTTTCCTCTGAGATGCGCTTTTCCTTCGCTGCATTAGGGGGAGAGATGAGCGATAGCCCTCCTGTGAATGCAGGGATTAAGTGCCGGATCAGTGTGGGGGAAGGGCAGGGAGCTGAGGCAGAGCTGGGGACGCTGGTTTGATTCTCCCACTGAACGAGTTCTCGGGGCAGGGGCAGTCTCCAGGCATCGAAGGACACGATAAGTGCTAAACTAAAAAGACGTAGCAGCAGCTGACTAACCTGTACCAAAAAAAACCAAAGGGATTTTCTGTCACATCCTGATGTTATGGTTAAGGGCTAGAAACACTGAGCATCCACCCATGGGCTTGACCTGGAACCTGCTGAATCCAAGCAAAAGATGCTCGTTGATCTCAGAGGAGGATGAAGCAAGTTTTGAGTGGTCTTGTTCTGTTGACTCCAATTTTTATGACCTTGTCTTCGCTGTGTGTGAGCTGACACCATTGGTAGGTGTGTGCTGAGCCTGAGAACGTGTGCTGGCCGTGCCCCCCAGGCCTGGCAGAAACGTCAGACTGGGAATATGACAACAAAAAGCAGAGTGCTAAAGAGCCATCACATTTCGGAAAAAATGTGAGAAAATTAATGACAGAAGAGACTTGCCCTTTTTTTTTGGTTTTTTTTGAAGTGCAAAACTTAAAAAATTGCTGCAATAATATCAGTCTGCTCAAGCTGCCAGGCTATGCAAAACCTGGTGTGGTGCACACACACACAAAGACAAAAAAATTCTGCTTTCTTGTTTCCTAGAAAATCTGTGGAGGGCCTCCACCCTGAGAAGATAATAATTTGAATGAATTGTTGATGCTGATTAATTCATTATCTTAAGAAATATTTCCCAGAGCACCTGCACAGCCAAAGGTGTTGAAGGAAGCCTGTGACATGTATTTTACCCATCTTTGACCTTCCAGAGGTCAGGCACTATTCTAAACATTTCACAGGGGCTTCAGTTAAAGCCCAGAGGAGAAAAGCTCCAATTTCTGTGTTGTTTGTGCTGCCTGTCTCTGGCTGTGCCATGGGCCTGGCTCCCCTGGAGCTGAGGGGATGATATTGAAGGTACTCCAGGAGAGAAGGATTAGGAGGGCACTCCACCCACCAAAGTGTTTAATGGAATGAGGACTTTCAGTTGAATTTAATTTGTTGGGCATGACCCCATTTTCGCTGTTATTTGCTAACTTCTCCAAATCTTGAAGCTAATACCTATTTTCTTTTCTGACATATATTTCACTGCTTTTATAGGAGATTCTGCTGTCTTATTGTGCTTGTTCCCTGGCTTTTGGTGTAATTTAGATGTGTTTTGGAGAGGAGACAGGCAGCAGAGCACCTTTAGGATCCCTTGAATGAGATGGTGTGCTCTGGCATAATGCAGATATCAAACCATCATGCTGGAAGTGGGATGGGAACCACAGGAAATGAGATTGTAACTCCTGCCCTCTGCCCCACACACAGCCTGTCCTGCTCCAGGCTTTGGACTCAGTGAGGACTGAGTCATCCTTGGTTCAAAACACAATCTCTGCAAAGTCTCCAAAACGTGATCTAATGTCAGAAACAGCCAAGGAGTTAATGCTGTGCTGTAAAAACGTTATTTGGAAACTGCTGCTTTTAAATAATTGCCATCTTTTGATATCCTGGATATATTTCACCAACCCAGAACTCACTTTTCTACTTGAAACAAAGCCGAGAACAACGACTGCCTGTGTGAAACCAAACTGCTTTGAACCCAGCTGCAGGTGCCTGCACCATGCACACTTCTGAAAGGAAGGCACTAAGAGAAATAAAATGGGCATTGAGCTCCTACGAACAGTGAAAATTCCTGGCTAAATATTTATTCCATTTCAGAGTGCAGCAGACCTGTCCCTGGGGTGAAAGGCACAGCTGGTTACGAGAACCTTGCAATGAGCTGCCTGGGAGGTGTGGTGTGCATCCCACAGCCCTCTGCTGGAAGAAATTTGGAAATCTTAAGTGTGGAGCTGGCAGAAACGGGCACAAACTGATTTTTCCGTTATTCAGAAATATTTGCATTTTCAAAAAAAACAAAGGTACCTACTTCTCTTGAGGGAGAGATGAAGACCTTTACATTTCCTTAGAGCCCAAAACTTCCTCATGCACTCCAAAACCTAAAAGAACAAGAAACTTCCAGCCTGGTGGAAGACAGGAATCCTTATGCACCACAGTTCTTTTTATTTGGCTCCCTTTCCCAAGCCCTTCCTTGGCAAAAGTTGGTCACTCATAAACATGTCCCTATGGAAAAAACATTTAATTAGAAAAATCTCCTCTAACCCACGTTTTGTGTGCAAGAGATGGGTGGGGGTGGTTCCAAATATTCCGTGACTTTGGGAGTGAATTTCAATGGATTTTATTCTCACCACTGCACCGTGCCAATGCCACTCACTGGCCCAGGAGGTAACACGAGATCTACAACTCTGGGGTTCTATTCCCTGAACAATCATTAGTGCCACTGATGCCTTTTCTTGGTCTTAAAAGCAAGAGTCAAACACGGTTAGAAGGGGAAAAGGGATTTTACCTTGGTATTTATTTTAAGGATCCTTAGGTGCACCACGTCCAGGTCATGTGCATCGAGATGCAGCCCACCGAGTCTGTGTTCCCCCAATATTGGGTATAACATTATAGGTTTCATTAATTAGCAGATCTATCAAAGATTCCCCAATGAGAGGCTCAAGTGAGCCCCCCTCCCCAAGGAGCCTTCCCCTGGATGGTTCTATCTCAGTTTACAGAATGTGTTCTGGAGACGACCTTGGGCTCTGGGGCACACTGATCCATAACTAGGAAGCTTCTAAAATGTTGAGTCTCTTAGCTTGACAAACAAGTCCAAGAATGTAGGCAAAAAGCACCAGGAACACAGAAGTTGTAAAAAGGTATAACAGGGGTATAAAAGAAAAGGCAAAAATCATCATGGCATCACTAAGTGGAGAAACAGCTCAGAAGGGAAAGGAGGGAAAGAGCGGAAACCAACCAAGAACTTCACTGGGCTGCACCTCACGCCTTTGGCCTGCCCATGCACTGGTCCTGGGATAGCTGGAAAATGTGAAGGGAAAGAAAGCACAGCTGGGACAGAATTTCTTTATTTAGGTGCTGAGTGAGGGTGAACCAGGAAATGGATCTGTCTCTGAAATCCAAGAACTGAAATATTCTCAGTGGCACCGAAGCTGGCATTCACTGTCCTGGTGCATTGCCAAAGCTTAGGCAAGGCTGGAATCTGATGCAAGTTCCATTGCTGAGTTAAAAAACATTGCTTTCTAATAATTTGGTGAAAACCACTGCTATAGTTTAGATGCATTGACATTAAATATCTTTTGATTTCTGATTTGTTCCATAGTGCTAAGATGGTGCGGGAGGCAATTAGCTGCATTTGGAAGTCAGGCAATGATTGATTGCTCTGCTCCCTCTCAGCTGCTTTGTGGGTTTAACTTTTATCTACAGTTTAAAATCAAAGGGTTCTTTTCTATTTTTTTTTTTAATTAGTTTACAATCTGTTGACAAAACGGCCCTCCATCTGAATGGATCGTATTCTCTCACATAGCTGGATTAAAAATGACAATTATATTTCAAGCAAGATAATATTTTCCTGATCATTTCTTTTGGGGAAAAAAATAAAAAGGCTTTATGGTGCAATTTCTGTTTTCACTTGACGACTTTAGAGCCGTTTTTCACTTAGAAACCTCTTCACTCCAGCTCTGCTTAGCAGTAATAGATCAGTATTTGTTTGATTTGGGTTTTAAATGACTACAGGCTCTAAATGTGTAAGTGGAAGTCAATGAGGCTCTGTGCTGACTTAGGTTAGAATGAACAAGCAGGGATAGACTCTTCTTGGATTTTTTAAGCGTATTTTCAAGCTGTACAGCGACCAAGGCAGGGAAGAGCAGTTTCTTGTACCAACCCACATCAATCCCCTCATTTGCAAAGCATTATTCCCTGAGCTTAATTAGTTTGTGAGAGGTGCTGAGGCCCTCGTTTCCAGGCGCTGCAGAGTGACTGTCCCAGCTCTCACTGCCCTGCAGCACCACCAGTTCCTCTGCCAGCTCCCCCCTGCATGTCCCAGTTCACCCAGAAAAGCAGGGCCAGGCTGGTTCTCTGTTGCTGGTACATGGTTATCTTTCTCTGGAGACGCCCATCTGCCAAAGCCTGGATCCCAGCACCTCTCTGGGGCTAAGACCATTCTTTTCTTACACTCCAGCTGCTGTTCTGCA
Source organism: Corvus kubaryi (assembly GCF_017639235.1). NCBI lineage: Eukaryota > Metazoa > Chordata > Aves > Passeriformes > Corvidae > Corvus > Corvus kubaryi. The sequence goes on along the minus strand of NW_024581124.1, from coordinate 6,998,398 downwards.
GGAATGATTTCAGGATGAGAAATGCCCGCAGGGTCCTGGGGTTGATCCTCACAATGAACTTCTGCCTACAGCCAAAAGCCAGCAGTGATAAAAGGGGAGCTTCAAAAGGGAAATGGAGTTACCAGCCTGTGAGCAGGAAATACTGTTGTAAACATTGTCCCAGGCTCATTTTGGGACCATGGGGAGAGTGCAGACACACTCCGTGCCCCTGTCGTGCCTTGTTTGGAGGTTGCAGCTCCTGAGGAGAGAACAGAGAGTGCTGAGCTGCTGCAGGAGTCTCACAGGAGATGGAGGGTGCAGAGCTTTTCTCCCCAGTCCCTGCTGCAGCCTGCTCGAGTAGCTGCATGCAGGAGGAGAGGTCAGCTGCTCCACAGAAAAACATCCAAGGAACGGGAGGTCGGGGTATTGCTGAATCCCTGATGTGCCTCTCAGGGCAGCCACAAACTGCTCCTTCCTCGGGGCAGATGTGAAAATTGCCATGTGCCCTACCTCGATCACGCCTGGCAGGAACAGGAGATGTGTGAGTGGCAGCTGGCTCCTGGAGTTCATTGGCATTCACAGTGCCCAACAAGGAGTTCTTGTGCTCCTTCCTCCAGCTTAGCTTATAAAGGGAACACACCTATAAATTATCCAGAGAAGAGGGCGAGACATGCACAGACAGGCAAGATGAAGAGGGAGGAGGATCAGAGATTTTAAGGCCACGACAGAATTCTCTGTCTCATTTTGTAGCCAGCCTGCATATTTATGATGCAGAGATGGGAAAGGCCCACAGAGAGAACACAGCTCACAAATCATATCTCTCAGCTTGCTCCAGAGTTTGTTAAAGTTCACTCATGTCTCCTCTGCTTGTACTCCATTAATCATTGCTGCCTCTGAAAACAAGGGTAAACTTGCATCCCACGTCTGCAGGAAGATCATGTCCATTCCCTCGCACACTTTTTCCTCTTTCAAGTCTGCCTGAACCTTCCTCCTCATGGGAAAGGACTGGGAGATCACAGCTTTGTTAGAGGAATGTGTCACCTCCTGCAGGTTCCTCCCATACAAACCCCAGTCTCTCGCCTGGGTTCTCCTCAGAGACCTGTCCTCTGCCTCCAAAACAATCCTGTGGAGTGTGGAGGGTCACAGAGTTCTTTGCTTTGGTTTTAAAATCCTTAGGTGAGAAATATTTAATCTGGAATTAGGTGACTGTAATATTTTCTTCCTCTGTGTTTTGGCCTAATATGCAAGGGGAACAAAAGTTGAAAGTGGGTATTTTATAATATTTTTAAAACTGATGTTTCTTAAAGAAACCTTTCCTTTCAAATATGAAGGTTCAGACTGGTTTTTTTTTCCCTTCTGAACGCAACAAGTGGCAGATCTGATGCTGGATCTAAGAACTCCCAGGTTGACACTGGTGTACATTTGCAGGCATCTCTGATGCTGTTCCTGCCAGGACATCAGACCCATACTCATGAAGTTGCCTCAAATTTGTGAAAAGAAATAGAATAAAGCAGATACCCAGTAGCTCCTGGGCTCTGCCCAAATCTCTCTGTACTCTGCTCTTCTGCAGAATATGTGCTACAAATGAAAGGCATAATAGGGTGAATTAAAAACAAGGCATTTGTTTTTCTTCAGCACCTTCTGTCCACAAAAACTGAGATTTCCAAATACAGTCTAATTAAACTTAATTCTATCCCTGATCATTTGTGATTCTATGCACAGATTATGTGTGGATGTAGAAGCCTTGTAGCTCTGCCCAGCTCTGTAATAAAGCTGTCTCTGAGCTCCAGTAGCAGTGGGAACCCCTCAGAGTGGTTTTCCTGCTTTAGCACAGGGGTTTGGGGCATTTTTTGTCATTCCTCTGTCAGATCACATTCACAGCCAGTTCTGACCTTTCCAGTGGAAGGGGTTTTTGGGGTTGCAGACATTATTCCCTGCTGTTGGCTGACATAAAGATTAGGTTCTGCTCTTGCTGGCAGTGGGATCAGTATCTTCAGTGATAAATATTTTGATAAATACAGTATTTGGGTGCTCTAGGTTCAAAAGCCCCTGAAAACCAAATGGAGGCTTAGTCATTATGAAGGTAATGAAAGCAAATCCTGAAAGAAATGGAACATACTCATTTCTGCACCAGCTGGGGTTTGCCCTTTCCAGCAGCTGCGGGATTCTCAACATGGTTTTATTTTACCGTGTGTCCTTTCCTCCCTGCCTCCTGCACTGTGCTGGTATTTATAGTTATAAGAGATTATGGTCAAGTCTTTTCCAATTCAACAGCCCAACGTGAAAGCCCTGAGAGAACAGGGATGGAACATGAGGATATAATGCCTCCTGATGGAGCTAGAGCTGTGGCATAACATCCTTAAGACCAAAAGCAAATGTCTTATCATCCAGTCAAATGTTTTTATTCCTTAAACATATCTGCTGTGTGCTATGTTCCACCACACACAGGGAAACACTCTTGCTTTTAGTATTCTTCCCTCACTTTGCTGTATTGATTTCATGGCAAGTTGCATGGCATTACCTGCAATTATTTGTCATTTTGCTCTTTAAAAAAAATCATCCAAAATCGTGGCCTGGGCTGCAAATGAGGTGAGCACTGGAGTGGAACAGCAGTATCCAAGTTCCACTGGCTTGTGCTTAAGGGAATTTAGCTTGCATATTTACAGCAGAGCCCTCCAAATTCCTGTCTGTTTTTTGTAGGAGCTGGAAATGCCAAAGATTTTGTACAAGGGGGAAATAAAACTGTAAAGGCCTGGTAGAGAAATCAGAAGCAATTCACTAAAATTCTTGGTAAGATTTGATCCCAACACTGAAAATTAAAAAAAAAAAATAGGAAGAAATTGTGACAAAATCGTTTGTAAAAATAGTTGGAGGAAGTTTCAGCTCAAAATTCTAAACGGTGATAATTTTCTTCCAAAACCAAATGTTTTTTGCTTTAGGGTAATGGTCTTGTTTAGATTCAAAGTACATCCGGGCATCATCATAAATCTACTGCTGAACAAGCCATGGGCAAGGCCACTCCTAATTTCAGTGTGTGCATCCTTGGCTACAACAGAAAATCCCTCTACTCTGAGTTCTTAACTTCCCACTCCCTTCTTAGACAGAACCAGGAGTGATCCCACATCTAATTACTGCTGGACAATGCAGCACAAACTGAGTCTGCACAGCTAAATAACTCACATTACCTTCACGTTAGTGAATAAATCGGGTTCATCAGCCACAAACACCGAATAGGCAACAGAAACGAGGATATTGAACTACACACGAGTCAGAATGTAAAGCACCCCCCATCAGGTGTTAAAATGCATTTCACAGGGTGTCCATGAGACCACACAGGATGAGACCTGGCCAGAACCGCTCTGAGCTCCACTGGAGTGAGGGAGTGACCCCCATCTGCAGCAGGGGAATGTGACCTCCCTCACTGTACTCATTCATGGGCAAATCGTGACAGAAAGTCGCCTAATTTGATTTTGTTTTGACAATTTTTAAAAACTATGGTAATTTTAGCAAATAGCTTTTTAACTTTTAGTATTCAGGCTTAATTAAAAGGCAAAGGAAAGTTTAGAGGCACTACCTCTCACCCCCCGCACGCTCTACCACCTGCAAAATGTTATTGAAAAAGGGGGGAAAGATACCTGAAGTTCTTAAATATCTCTGATAACTGAGACCCCAGAGCCCTGCTTCTTCATCGGGGTGTGGGTTTGTGGCATGGTGTGATGGGCAAAGAGAATCTGAGAGTTCCTCCCAGGCAGGGCATGGTTATTGTTTAATGGGTGTGAAGATTTCTGAGCACTTGGCTGTGTGTGTAACAGGCAGGGATGGCACATTGCACATCAGATTCAGAGAAGGACATGTTTTCCTTAATCCTTTCTGTAACTTTTCCCATCCTGATGACACATGTGAGAGCTCAGCGGGAAAGAACCACGTTCACTCTGCCAGTTCTGCCACAAGCCTGCTTTAAATTGCAAAAACTCTTGGCAATGGGTCCCTTTTTGCACGCTTTTAGGGAATAAAGTATCTAAATAGTAAAGAAATCTGAGTTATGAGCAGCAGCAGCCATGGAGAATATCAACTGACATAAAATAACAATGGCTTGTAAATCCAATCCTGTTCCTCCCTTGCTCCTCCGTTACGATGAGTTGTGATTGGAAGTGACAGAAAGATGTCCAAATTTGTCAGTCCTAGTCCTGCATCCTTCAGTTCCTAAATATATCCTGCTACGAGTGATCTGTCCAAGACAGCACTTTTTAAATATTTTTGAGGAAATATTTGAAAAGTACTTGTAAAGACATTGTACAGATCAGCAGGGTTCGCTTTCCCTGTGTGTCTGTGGCATTACACAAGGGATGGTTCTGGCCCAGTAACTGAGTACCAAACGTTCTGGTGACCTGCAAGCAGCTCCAGACCAAAGACAAACTTGCTTGCTTGGGGCAATTGGTTACCTGCAGAGGAAAACCACATTTGCCTGGTTCTTTGGGCAGCACTTTGGATCGTGTGAGTCCCTGGTGAGTGGGTTTAGAAACCCAGCTGCCAGTGGAGAAGCCCGTTCCTGTAAACCACAGCAAAGCAAGCCCTCATTTCAGTGGTTTTACGAACCAGGAACATTGATCTGTCCTTTATATTATTTCCACTGACTGCTGGATCTTTGAAGTGATGCTCACTGGTTTTCTGCTGGTGACAATCAGCTGGAAACACACCTTGTGGAAATGCTTTAGTGCCAGATGAGAGATCCTGACAAGCTGAGGGTCCCAGCAGCTCCCCAGGCTGTAGGTCAGAATTTTATTCCTCAGGCATTAATCCAGTTCCCAACATTAACAATCAATACTTTATTAGAGCAGTGAGGTTTCTTGCCTTTATCCATTTTTTTCTGTATTGTTGCACTGAGTGGATGCATGAATCTGGTTGTCTCGAGACAGGTTGGTTGGGTGAAGGTAATCACTTCCTAATTTACTAATCATATCTACAGCTTAAGGGGAAAGGTTGGCAACCTCAGATGGAAGATTAAATGAGTGAGACTCCCAGAGATTCCTTTAGTTGGAGAAATTGATTTAGAGCATGCAGGAAAATCTTTCTTTTGGAAATTGAATGAGCAGGTGGCTGCAATTTATATAAATTAAACCTTGGGTTTGTTCCTCCGGCTTGAGTGGGTTTTTTTTCCCGTGTTTTTAACAAAGCTACTGGTGCATAAATAGTGTTTGATTCTTCTTCTAAATGTTGGCTCTGTACAGTTGTTTTTAATCATTGAACCTTTTGGAATCAATGGTAGGATTAATCTAATTGCAGGTTCCTTGTGCTGTGGAGCACAGTGCAAGAGAAAAGCTGTGGCCAGGGAGGGAAACCACAGCTTTGCATTCTTGTCTTGTGTCACTTTTCTCAACCAGTCTCTGCTCTATCATTACAATCAAAATTCTTTATCCTGAAAATTGCAACATGAAATTTTAGAGCTTAAAATAGCACTTCTGTAAGGGAGAGATTAGATTATGCAAAGTGTTAATGCAGCATCAACTGAAGAGTCCCAATTAAATAATTATAAATAGTTCCAAGTCTAGTCTCTTTCGTTCCAGAGCACTGGAGTTTAGAAGTTTTGCACTCTGACAATGTTCCTGCCAGTTAGGAAGGACCAAGACCTCTGCAGCATTTGGTTTTTCTTCTTTTTTAAAATGGAAGACAGGAAATTTCAGTTTTAAATCTAACAAGTCTTCTTTTCAAATAAAGTGATCTCTCTCCCTGAGGCACAGTCAGCGGTTCAGACTGATTTTCAGAGGCTCAAGAGGTGCCTGCTGACCCTGGGTGGTGAAAGTCCAGCACAGTGGAAATCATGTACGGTGAATAACTCATAGACATGGACAAGGTCAAGACCAGAGCTCTGCCTATTCAGTTGCCCAGATAAGATATTTTAAAACCATGAAGTGTTCTGGATTTTGAGCACCTCTTTCAGACCCTCCAGGCACTGTTTTAGGGTCAGGAACACGTTCATACACAAGGCTGCAGGTGTGGGTGTGTGTGCTGCAGGCATCACCCATAAAGCTGAGCAAAGCCACATCCCCACGCTCCTGCTTCCTCAGGGGCTACTCAGGAAATCCCAGGAAACAGGAGGTTCTCGACATCCTGGGAACGGGATCTGAGCAGGAAACCTCTGAGGTTCTTTCCTGCCTGCGACTGTTGTTTTCCCACGGTCACACACAGCTCTGACTGTTTCTTCTCACCCTGTTCCTCACTGCACCCTACCCCAACAGAGCATTGCCCTTTCAGTCTGGACCACGGGGTTTGCTTGTCTTATTTTAGGTACTGAAAACACCTTTTTATGACTCTTAGGGAGTGGCTGACATGGCAGTTGCCTACTAAAGTGTGCTTCTGATCTGATGGATTCCTAAGTTAAACCCAGCTGCTCATGTATGACCCTTTCCCAGCTTGTTTCCTTTCTTAATCTATGCAGCAAAATCAGAAAGAAACATTGAGATGATTGTTTTACTCATTAAACTAAAAATCTAATCACAGAAGAGTATTACACGTCAGGTTCAGGAATCTACAGCATTTTTGCAGGCTAGCAAACCAGTTCAAGTGAAGAGATAATTCCTTTTTTTAAATTCAGTGCAAACCAAATGTGCCTTGAATGCCTGTTTCATCTTCCTTTGCTCATGGAATATACATTTAAGTAACAGTTTTCTGAGCAATTAGAGCACAATCATTTACAAATATTAGCATTAATATGAAAATATGGAACTCCTCATCTCTTATTCTCCCTGCTGGTTTTTGGCCTCAGTAGCTCTGCTTGTGCCCCAAGGGGGAGCAAAGGGGAGTGGTTGGATGCCTTTGGAAATGCCCCCAAAGCATTCCCCAGATTCTTATGGTGTTTGATGGTGGCTGGATCCCACCTGGCATCGTGTCTACACTGCCAGGACTTCTGCAGACTCTCCAGGGCTTGTCCAGAGAAGCATCAGCACTGCAGAAATAGCAAAAAACAGAAAAAACAGAAGTTACTTGTTCCAAACCCTTGCACCTCATGGTGCAGGGTCAGTCAGAGGCCACCAGGTCTGTAAAGAGCCAGGGCCAGTGGCCACTGCTGGAGGCTCCAGACAGCTCTGGTCACTTCTTCAGTGCTCTCTTTTTGTCCCTGCTTCTCCACTCTGGATGTGCAAGAGGAAAAGCTGTTCTATCCTTGCCCAGTCTCTGGTGAGGTCAATATCCCTCAATGGTGTACTCTCCCTGCTGGGAAGGAAAAGCAATTTCCCTTCTCCACCAGCCAGTGATGTCTTGAAGACACACAATTAACTGTTTCCCTAATCTCACTAAGCATTAGGTGAACACTCTCTGCACGAGATCACTTCCCAATTATTTAGCCAGTAACATCAGCAGCACAAGCCCACCTTGCCTGGGAGTGGGAGGTGCTCAGCCATCACAGAGCCCTTTGAAGCAGGCTCTGAATCCTGCCCAGCTCCCTGAGGAGGGCAGGGCGATGATTTCACATTGCTGCAATCACGGCTTTGGCACAAGCAGCCCTTTTATTTTTTCCAGTGGTGGGAGAGACCCGCTCAGTTGATACACTTGTTATGACCCCTTGCATTCCATCAGGGGTTCCAGTCAGCTGGAATATCATATTTTCTTTTCTGCAGAGCCAGGAGAATAAAAAGCAAACAGCAGCACGGGCTGTAATCTGTTTCCCCCCCATGGATGTCTGAGTTATGCTTGAACGATTGTTTTTGGCTGAAGCATGACAAGTCACCTCTGATTCACACCTTGTCATGGCAGAAGGCAAGACACTAATTATTTACCTAAGCTGTTCCTTGTCTCATAATAATGTACTTCACAGTTTATTATCCTTCCTCCTCTCCGCAACACCATCTTCCCAAGGCCAGCTTTTAAAGTGGTATCTAAAGATGTGGTTAACCACGAGTCATTACCACAACCTTACCACAGCAGAGAAAGAGGGGGAGAAATCTGATATCAGAGGGGAGATGGGACAAACCAGAAAATGAAATTTGCATTTAGCATTAAGAAACAGGGATGTAATTCCAGGTTGGTGGATAAAAGCAGTGGGATGGAGAGTGTTTGAACTCTATTAAGGCAATCACACAGGCTGCTGAAACATTTGCTTGCTGGTAAGACATCTTGCTTAATTGCTGAAGTGAAAACTATTTATAAAATGGCCCTGTTCCTGGAGGCACAGGTAAAGGAGAACAGCTGTTCTGCAGGAGAAAACTTCCCCTTTTTTTTGTGTTTTGTAGAAGTTTCAGCTCAGAGATCCTGATATGTATCTTGGTGAAGGCATTGTCTCAAATAACATAATCGGAGCACGCCAAATGGAATTTTAGGACTCCCCTCCTGGGGCTCTGGGTCTGTGGTACCTGGGAAGGCAGGGATGCCAGTGAGGCATTTACTCACTCAACCTTGGTTGGTATTTTAGTGGAAATGGTTGAGGGTGCAAGTGGGCACGTTTCCAAACAAAGCTCCCGTGGTTGTTCCCGTGAAATTGTCACAGCTGGGCAGTGCAGGGCACCTGTTGCCTTCCCTTCTGCTGCCTCTGGAACTGCCTTTGTGGAGCACTACAGAGTGCATTTTGACTTTCCAGGTAAATGCATTTAAAATGGCAAAAAGGCCTCTCTTGAGTCTTTACAGTGGAAAAATTGATTAATCAAGTTGAGGTGGGAGTGGGAGAAAAGAGGAGACCTTGCTTTGAAAAGCAGTGCAGTCATTACCATTGAACTAGAATCTGATAGTTATCAGAGTATTGAATTCTGTCCTTTTGGGGGATGGATTTAGTTTGTTGGGGTTTTTATCCCGGATAGCAAACATTTCTCAAGTCCTCTTATGAGGAATTTTCACATTCTTTTCCAAACCCACATTCCTCAGGGGACTGATGACCCCTTTCCTTCCTTCTTCAAGCTGGATCTCCAAAGGCAACACACGTCTCCCAGCACATCCCTCCCCTTGACAGGGAGCAGTTCTGACAAGATGGGAAAGCCTGGGCCTGTAACTGGTCCCGTAACTGGTCCCTGCTGCAAACTGGTGTGTGCTCATCCACCAGTTACCCACAACTGGGGTTTATTTCTGGGGCAGTGTTATCTCACTGATAAGGCTCCAGGGTCTGGTTCTGGTACTGAGCTGCTGTGGGACATTGGCATTATCCCTTCCCTGCTCTGCCTCGGGTTAGGCCTTAACCCTTTTTGGCTGCTGAGGAATGAACTGTGGTGGAATGAGGGGGGATTAAAGGGTTTTGGGTTTGTGGTTGTCACTGTAACACTGATAGTATGTGAAAATAGAGCATAGAAGATGATTACACCGAAATAATAAGATAAATGATCTTGTTAAATGCAGTAAAAGGCAATGCAATGGCTGTGGGCTTTATCATTAAATTAACCCAGTGTAACTTTGCAATTTTGGGGGATTATTTCCTACAAGCAGTGAAATTTCTGCTATTTGCTTCACCAAAACTCAGGTGCTGCATCATCTTTCCTGTTCCCCTCTCGGCAGGACAAGATAAATGGTCATAATGTTTTCTCTGTAGTGAAATTTCAAGATGTAGCGAAATATGCTTGAGGGCTGTGAACTGATTGACCTCTGGAATACTGTTTTTCTGCCTGACCTTCTTTTAAAAAAGAGAAAAATCAATTCTGTTGTGTCTAAACATCTCAAGTTTGAAGATCGGCATTAGATTGTCATAATCTTTATTTAGTACAGTGTTGTGTTATTTGTTTAAAGCTGACACTTCCTGACAGTATTAGGTTACGTCTTAGGGAGATGCTGTGAGTTGTGTTTGAAGCTGCATCTTGGATTTACTGCAGCTGCTGTAAATACCAGCTAAGCAACCTTCCTAAATTATGCTAAAGGAATTTCTCAGTTATATAAGAATTATTCTGGTATGGAAATTAATATCTGCCATCAGATACTTGCAAACTGAGATAAGGCTAGTGAAAATATGACATTGAGACTCATATATTGAGGAGTCATTGCAGTTTCCAGCAGGATGAACACACACGTGCTGCGTTCTGTGCACCCGCGCTGGAATCGACTTTGCCATTGGTGTGGCTGCTGCAGCCTGGCACAAACTGCAGCTGCATTAGAAACTGGGAAGGTTTGTAGCTCAGTTGGAGGAAGAGGTTTCCCAAATCTGCGTTATAAACACGCTTCTCTCTGGGCACACAGAGCTCACCAGGCAGCGACAAGCTCAGTATCGCAACAAGCAGACCCGGGTGCTTTTGAGCTCACTGCTGGGTGAAGCTGCGGGACAGAACCCAGCACGGCACAGAAACCACTGCTCAGCTTCCCTTTGGGGTTGGGGTGGTGCAGCCTGAGCCATGAGGTGCATTTCACAGGGCAGGGCCAACAGAAGTTCGGCAACTCCTCAGCTCCAGCAGGAGCTGCCAGCCAGATCCCAGGGGTCAGTCATTCCCCACGGACAATCCTTAGCCCCACCATCGAGGGGCTGGAAGGACAGCTCATTGCTGAGTGCCATCTGTTGAAAATGCAGGGCACTGAGCTCAGCCCTGTGCTGCTGGAAGCACAGGTACGCTCCCACAGACCGCACTGCGTCGCTCCCTCGCACTGGTTTCCCTTCTCATCTTTCACTCTCGTTTCTGATGACAGGAGAGAAATGACAGGAGAGAAAGAGCCTCGGGTCAGCTTTGGTGTCTGAAGACACAACTGATCAGCTGGCAACAGATGTCCCCCAGACAAAGTGCCCTGTGCTCTATCCCAGAGAAACAAGACAGTTTTATTCGGCTGCCCCGGGCCTTGCAGCGGCCTGAGCTCTGCTGCACAGCTCTGGGAGAGGCTCCTGGTGGATGAAGGGTCCAGTTCTGGATGTTGCAGAAGACACTAAGAAAATACAGGCACCAGGTTACTCAGCTTAATACAATTTTGGGCCACCCGGGTATGTGTAGAGAAGGGATTTACAAGGCCAAAGACACCTGCTAGCGGCAGACATTGTAGGAGCCCTGTGACAGTCTCGCTGTAATGAATCCTGTCTGGCCCTCCATTATCAGAAAGAGCAGACTGAAAATGAGCAAGAGATTGGAGCAATAATAGACTCTCCAGTGACACAGAAATGATGGCAGCTTAAAGGCAACTGCTGGCTGGCTGGCCAGGGAAAGCAAATATTCCATAAATCACCTGGCTGCAGAGCTGGGCTCCAGGCTGCTCGCTCAGGCACTCAGCACTGTTTACTTCCACTCCCCCAAAAGCTCCAGTGGCTGCAGTGATTGCACAAGGAGTGCATAATCCTCTCTTCTTGTCCATCCCTTTCCACTGGCAGCCCTGGGATTTCCAAATATAGGCCAGGCTCTCCTCCTCTGCCTCCCCTTTACTGTACAAAACAAGGCCAGACCTCAGCACTGCCCTCCTCCCTCCTCTGGTGACAGAGCAGCCTGGATCTGTGAGTTACCGGCCCCTCATGCCATCAAACCACATTATTTTATTGTAAGCAGAGCTCTGTGGAGAGGCTGACCTGCCTGTGCCTGCCTCTGCCACTGCGAATCTGCACTCAGGGATAAATGAGATACATGGATTGCCTCTGTGATGCATTTCAGAGCTGCCCTTGCACCGAGGGAACCACAAATCCCAGCCCAATACAGGGATAAGAATTCAGTAATTAAGTGCAGAGACACAAAATGAAAACTTTGGAGTCATTGCAAAGAACCACCTGCCCATTTCACACCCACTCTCCAGTCCTGTGGCTCCTCCAGCCCTGGCTGGGCTCAGGCTGTGCCCACACGTCTGCGTGTGTAAGAGCTGGCAGGGTGAAATGCCAGGAGGCTCGGAAATAAATGGGAGGAAAGGGTGACAGTCAATTATATTTACAAAGGGCCTGATCCCAGGCCCATTACAGAGCCTTTCTATTAACTTCAGCAGCTTTGGACTGAGGCCAGGCATATTTGCAGTGGCAGTGAATCTGTGATTGCATCTGTGTGAGAAGGAGAATTCTTGCAGTGCAGAATGTACCGAGCCATCACCTGCTTTTGGCAAAACCCTGTAATGTAGTTTTCCTGTAATAAAAACAATAATAATTCTTCAGTCATAGCTTTATGATTAAATAGCACTGAGGCAGTGCTTCTTCTCTTCTCTTAATTTGCATAATTCCCAGGCTGCAGTGCAGAGAAACCTTTCGAGATATTAAGTATATTATAAAAACGTCATGTCAGATTTGAAAACTGTCATTAACACGGGACTTTTAATCATGAATAAATTAAAAAAGAGGCACCGCTTTTCCCGTGGCCATGAGCTTTTGTGTTATGCACAAACACTAAAGCTTAGAAATGTTCAAAAGCTGAAAAGTAAAAGTGAGATAAGAGAATGGATTATTCTGGAAAACAGGCAAAAGTAAAACTGATAAAACATTACTATTCAAATGATATCTTTACAGGAGTCATTACAACAGAATTACTGTTGTTGGAACACAGAGAGAAGCAAGGCTATAAACCATTCAAGCCCTTCCACCAGAGATTTATTTCAAGAAATGAATCCCCGTGCTTGCAGCAGCAGGCTGGGGAGCAGAGATCCAGCAAGGCTGTGCAGGAAATGCACAGGATGTGCAGGAAAAGCACAGGAGCTTTCCCCCAGAGCACTCACAGTGCTCAGCAGTGAGGAACTCCTTCCTGCCTGGCAGCAAGAGATGGTCTGAGAGCTGGGAAGGGTGGGAAGGGTGCTCTGACCCCACTGAGGCTCCTCACACCCTCCAGCTCGTTGCCAGGCTCCGATGTGTGTGCCTGGCTCTGCCCCTGAGTGTTTGGCTTCCCTTAAACTTTTGGTTTCCCTGGACATTTATCTGAATGGGACGTGAGCTGCCCCACTCCTGCATCTGAATTAGATCAAATCCGTGTTCTTGGTGAAGGCAGGAAAGATCTGCAATTGTTAAGATATCCGAGAGATGATTAATTTAAAGCCCCCAAATAAATAAAATCATTAGTGCCATCTCTTCTCCTGACAAAGATTTTTCACCACAAGAGACTGAGCACTAGCAACCCCCCACATTTAGGTGGGAGCTGCAGTATCTGCTGAAGTGGTATTTCATGTTTAAACAGACTTAAATTTACCAGATCTAATGGATAACAATATTTCAAAAGAGACTTAATCTATTTCATTGCATTTTATATTACTTTGTTTAATAAATCATCTTCCGCTAGAAGCCCAGTCTAAGATGAATTTAACAGACCTTATAAATGATGGGTCAATATCAGCTTTGTCATAAATTCATTTTTACTTTGGATACAGGCCTGGTGGGTACTTCTGTATTGCTTTATTTCAAATGATCCATAATTCATAGTTAACTTTGACTTTAAAATGTGACAACTTTTTTTTTTTTTTTCAAGAATGGGGTCTTTCCCTTTTTCACTGAAGAAAAATTAATACCCCTTTAACTAGAGGTTTAGATAATGCTAATTTCAATTTATTTTTCTTTGTTGCATAGGGTGATTTGAAATCCATCCAGCAGCAGGAAAAACAGGATTAATAACGAGCACTGGCAAAAACAGTGCATGAAGGAACAAGGGTAATGATTGTCAATGGCTCGGGGAGCTGCAGGGGGAATTCAAGTTCCTTAATGCAGACAGAAGTGTTTGTTTCAGTTCTCTTAGTACTCAGATACTGGCTTTTACAGCAAACGTCACCATTTTTGTATTAGCAAGGAGATGAGGTGCAGGCAGAAGGGCTCTTGTACTGATGAGAGCACTGACTGGAAAAATTCCATCTCTGTGGGGGACTGGAGTGAATGGGTGGTGGCACAGTGCGGAAGGAAAGTCACCTAAACAGATGGAATATTGTCTTCAACCATGTGTTGCACAGGAGTGTGGAATGGGAACAGAAATAAATGTAAAAACAACATACAGAAATCTGCGTGAGGAAATCGTTTGTCAAAGGACAAAGTCACAAAAGTCCACTGAGATCTGAATATCCTTTTAGGCTCATCACAAGACTTGAGCAAAGGCTGAGTTCTCTGCCTAACAAGGATGCTCATTTAGTTTAGAGAAAATTAATTGCCACATCTGAGAGCAGAATCTGCTGCAGGAAGCAAGGCAAGGTCCCCCAAAGGTGAAAGGACGCGCTGGAGGTGTTGCTCCATGGCAGACCCCACAGGCAGACTGTGGTGTTTGTACCAAGTTCCAAACAGAAATGGAAACAAAGAAAAGAAACCAAAGAAAAGCAGAAATACAGAGGTGCAGAGAGGCAAAGCTGGGAGCTGCAATCACCCTGCTGCACGCTGCTGCCTTGTTCTGCTCACAGTCATCTTCTCCTCGGTCAGGTGGGGAATAAAAAAACCCGGGAGTGATGTGCTTCACACTCAGAGAGAGGGCTCTGGCAGGGAAATATCGAGTGTGGGGTTCAGATGAGCTGTGCCGCAGGTTCCTCGTGCCTCGGTGAGCACCATTCCTCTGCTCATTGTTCTGCTCTGCCATCCCACACCTCCCCAGGCAGCTCTGAACCACCCCACCATGGACTCCATTTCACATTGTCCCACATTGTGCAAAACGCCTTTGATGGTGAATGGTTGTAGGAGCTCTTTGATCCTTTGCTGAGGTGGCAGCCAGTAGCAGCTATCAGCACAGAGATGGCAAAATCCGTATCACATTTTCTCACCTTTTTTCTGGTCCTTTTTAAAGCATAACGTCTCCGCTTTCCTCGCCGCAGTGACTCCACCTGAAATGAGAGTGGTTTGAGGTTTCCTTACCTTGTTATCCTATTTGGCTGCACTTATCAGATCACAGCCTGGGAGGGATTCTCTGAGGAGGTCTTTTGGAGGGGTGATGGATGAATTCCAGAGGAAATGAGCAGGAAGCTTCAGAGGGGCTGGACCTGTTGTGTGCTCTCTTGGCTGGGGCACTGATGTGTTCCGAGGCTTTTTCACAGTTCCCCTACCTGGGCACTAATGCTGTTTGGCAGCAGCTCTCTTTTCTCTCCCATTAATCATCTCTGGCACAGCACTGCATTTTGCTTTTTCCCCTGTGCTCAAGGACAGCCTTATCCCACGACAGAGAAGCACAGGCTGTGTCTGTCAGCCGTAGATCTGAAGCTGTGTGGAAGATGTGCAGCTTTATTTCTGAATCTGTTTCATGCAAGAAATGTTCTGCTATTGCAGCTGAACCTCCTGCACAGTAAGTGCATCACAAGCACATCAGCAGACACTTTCCAGCTTTTTTTCCCCAAAATTCTTTTCTTTTCCAAGGGAAGATTTGGCTGAGGTCAAAGCTGTCATTTAGCTCCCAGGCCCTCATGGAATGTTTGCTGGTGAATCCTGCAAGAGCTTTGAGATGGATTTTCCCAGGTTTTCCTGCTTGAATTGGATACAGAAATCCCTGGCAATGACCTTATGTGCTCCCTTACTCAAGGCTTGTATTATCCAGCGTTTATATCAGCTTTTAATCTGAAGACCCCAAAAATGCAGGACTTTAAAACCTAAGTCAGTTAGGAAAATCCCATGTCTTGGCCAAGGATCATTGCAGTCCTGTGAGGACAGGATGCTGTTTAGATATTTCTGTTGTAGTTAAACATCATGAAAAAAGTGTCTGAGCAAACAAACACAGATCCTTTATAATCTAATAAATAACACCGTAAATATTATTTATATTATCTATCAGGTTATGTATACATCATAAATAGTATTTGTATGAATACAGAAACTGATATTTCAAAATTCCCCAGGGAGTTTCGGGGAATGTGCTTCTTATTCCAAAGACCTTTGAACAGAGCTACAAAACTGAATTACCAACCCTTTTTCAATTCCAGAAAAAAGTTTAGTTCAGATTCTTGGACAAAACCTCTGAGGTGTTGTTTTGTATTCCTGTCACATTTCAGACTGGCTTGGAATGTCATATTTAAACAGGAGTTCCATGTAGATTTGGGCTGGCTGCCATTCTCCAGGCAGGATTCTCAAGTATCCAAGAGGGAGGCCCAGTAGAAAGCAGCCAGGCAGAGGCTCTGGAATTTGAATAAGTGACAGAAAACCTTTTTTCCCCCACTTTTTGGAAAAGTCAGACAACATTCTACAGATAAAAAGTGAAAATGTTCTGCCTGATAACATAAACAATTGATTTTGCCAACTTTCCAGCAGCTGTAATGGGGAGAAATATTTTATCACCAAGGGCCACAAGCTCCTTTGGAGAACTTTGCCATTTAATAGCTCCTAAGTCAGGAGAGCTGAGGCAAGGCAGGGACGAGATGTGACAGGCTGGCACAAGTGCTGACCCCGTGCTGAGGTGATTCTAATGCAGGGAAGCTTTAGAGCTTTTCTCTTTCATTAATATAAATCCAAATCTACTGAATGAATTCACCTGCGCTCCTGGATTTGATTATTCCTTGGCTGGATGAGCAGAGAAGAAGTGATTAAATTCATTGCTGATTGTTAGGTACACAGCTTTCCTTGTGCATCGTCCTTCACTAACCAAACTTGCTTGTCTCATGGTGTTGGGCAAATCAAAAATAAATGGAAACCAAAGAACTGGATAAACACTATCAGTGGCTGGCGAGTTGCTGGGTGCAGTTATGAGTTGCACCTATGAAATTGCTCACTTGTGGTTTTATTGGGGTTTTCTGTTGTTTTTTACAATTCCAAGCTCTCTTCTGCCCTCCCTGGATTCACTTTCTTTACTGGAAGCAATAATGAGCTTTGAGATATTTGTACCATGACAGCCTTTTTTCCCCAAGTCTCTCAGATATCTTGAGAGAACGGTCCTGGAAGGGAAAATGTGTTGTGTTCCTAAAGTACAGGAATAGATACTTCACACTGGGTGCTACCCTCACCTGCAAATTTGGGATAATATTAATATTAATCATTCCTTTTCTCCTGTCCCTGGGTGTTTAGGTACAAAACTCAGGAGAATAAAAGTGCTTGTGGTTTTCCTTGTGGACGATGGGACTTCGATCCCGGTGAGGCCTCAGCAGGCTGTGACCAAGTAAAGAAAATTCTCTCATCGTGGTTATGTCAGTGGTGACTCTTAGCCTTGGACAGGCCCCTCAGAAGTACTCTGCTTCCAGCTGGAGCTGTTCAAACTGAATGAGTGAATTTTGGCTTGAAGGGGATATAAATTACTTCAATGGGAGGCAAATTAGGCCAGCTTGAGAGACGTTTAGGAATCCCAGTAATGAGGTGCCACACCAGCTTTCTTCTGAGGTACCAAACTGGGCTCTACTGGTTTTGTTTACAGGTGCCCAGGGGTGAATTTCACTGTGCTCTGGTATTGCAAACCCCTCGTGGATATTGCAGGATTGGAACAGCAGCATGGGAAGAATTCAGGCTGTGGATTAATGGATTGGGTTCTGATGGAGCTGATGGGCACCAGGTTTGAGTAACACCTGCAGGACTTGGCTGCAGTGTTTGGACTGTTATTAATTTGCTGTTGTGTGTAGTAAGCAATTTTTCATCCTCAGGTTTTGTGACATCTTGCCATGTCAGCAGAGACAGGATTGATGCAGGAAAGGACATTTCAGTTATTTTCCCTCTGACTGTACAGCTCAGGAGTCTGGCATTTCTGACATGAGTGAAGGATAAAAAAAATGAGGAAGGTTTACACTTTTACTCACAATATGCTACACACAGCAACCAGCAGATAAATTGACATATATTAGATTTCACAGTTAATCATATCCCTGGCTCTGTGCTCAGTCATGAGGAAACAGCTGAGGATAAGGGTGACATAAATCCAATGGCATTTTGGCCATACTGTACCTGTGTGACACAGGGAATAGGGAAGGGAAGAGCACATGATAGGATGGGACAATCTCCTGCTGGGCAGACTGGATTCTTCCCACTGTAGCTTTTTCTTCCTGGGTTTGTAGGAGTGAGATTAGGTCTCACTGCAGTATTGGTTCAGGCTGAACTTTACACTGTGTGATAGAAAATGAGGTTTAGTTACTGGGAGAAAGGAACAAATCACATTTACCGCGTTCTTCTGTTGACCTTGTGAGCATCCCAAGGTATTTTTAAGGTAATTTCATCTCCCTCATTCCTGGTTTATCACCTCCTTTCCCTCTGCAACACAAATAATTAATAACTGCACTCTGCCTCCACTGAGAAGTTTGGAGTATTGCAGAGCTGAATTTGTGCTCAAGGATCTTAATGCTGGAGTACCGAGGGGTTGGGAGAAGAACGGTTTTCTCAGAAAATCGTGGTCTCTGTGGTTCAGCCCAGCATCATCATAATTATTTGGGCATTTAGGCATAGGCATTAAGTTCATTAAAATCTGGGTTTTTTCCTCTGGCATGGAGAGTGGAAAGCATTGTGATAAACAGCTGAAAGCAGAAGCATCTGCTGTCACAGTCCTGGTATCAAAGTAGGCACCAGGGCAGGTTCCATCTCGGACACGTGAATGTGCTCCCCGATTTCCTGAGTTTCTATCTTCAGTGAGAGCTTTAATCATCAGGGGCTGATGTGGTCTGTCCAAAGACTGGCCTCACTTCCAGAATGACAGCAGCGTGTCCCAGACAGGGAGGTAACCCCAGGTGCTGCAGGCACAGCAGTTTGTGTTTGTGGGGTCACACAGGGACACAAACCAGGAGCACAGGTCCCTCTGAGGGCAGGGGGTGACAGGAGCTCTGTCCCAAGTGCCAGGGCAGGATGAGCAGTGGGGAGGCACACTCTGCATCCTGACTGTAAGGCTGTGCTCCAGGGCTGCCCTGGAAGGCAAAAGGACAGAAGAGACTCCATTTCAGAGAGGATTTCTTCTCACTGTTATCATCTCCTGGCATCCGCAGCAACAGGATCCTTGGCTAAGCAGGTCATGTGTTTATTTAAGGGATGGTTTCCTCTGTATCCATGGAACATCTGGCTGAGCACATCTGTGCCTTAGCCAGAGGCTACAGGAGGGTTTGCAGTTCCAGTTGTGAGCATAAATATAGCTCTAAATAGCATCTGGACCGTGAAACCAACTATAAAATACTGAATTGCAGGCATTTAGGGAGAAGGCAGCTTGACTAAGGCTCAATAATCACCAATTTCAAATGAGAAGGAAAAAAAAAGACGAGAGATTATGGAGTGATTCTCAATTTCAAAGTAATTGTCATAGCACAAACTCTGGCAAGTGAATTCTGTTTGTGACTGAAATTGAAGCAAAATTAAAATTTTCTTATAAAATGTGAATTCCTGTAGCTGGCTTCATCCTTTTCCCACATCAATGTAACTTTCTGTCCTCAAGCTACAATCTTCCAAGCAAAGCACAGAGCAACAAAATAAAACTTGAGAAAAAAAAGCCCTGGTTTTCAGAAAAAGAAGAACAAAAGTGATAGCTTTAGGACAAAGGTAGTCGAGATCAAATGAAGCCAATTTGAGACGTGAGTAAAATTAGAAAAAAAAGAGAAAAAATAAATAGAAATCTTAATGGGAACATTCAACTTTTTTCCTAGAAGAAGGGTCAGTGGATTTAATGGAAAATATTTTACTTTTAGATCTTTGTACATGGATATCAGTAATAGAGCCAAGCAGCAGCACCCGTATATCATGGTGATGGCAGCAGCTGGGTAGAGAAATGTAAGAAAATTCTCTGTATGTGAAAGTTTGTTCCCAGTAAAATCAGAGAAACAAACCTCCAGTCAGCTGCAAAGGAAGGGAGGAGGAAGATTTGACCTGGAACAATTTTTTAAGGCCCATTAGAAGAAAGGTTTCCTACTGCTTATCCACAGTTTATGAAGATGGACTTTAAAAAAAATCTTAACTAGAAATGTCAGATATCCTTAAGGAACTCACTGAGATGCTCTTGTTTAAGCTTTAGCAATTGCACTGAAATTGTGGGTGCTGATCACCTGCTTCAGCTGTGACCTGTGCTTCCGTCCTGTGTGCACACAGAAATTCCAGTGCTGCCTGGCACAGGCACAGCAATTCCTCCTGAAATTTAAGGAAAACCGTCCCCTCTGAGCCCACTCTTCCTGTGCTGCTGAGGAACAGGAAGTTCAATAGGAAATCTGTTCCTGGACACAGCCAAACAGATAAACCTCTGGCATCTTCCACTGCAGAATTTATACACCCTTAAAATACGCTGTAAAAAAAGCTGAATTTAAATCAGGGAGAGGCAGTGGAATATCAGAGATTTTACACGAGGTGAAGAAACTTGGAGCCCGTTGCTCTGAAGGACTGTGAAGGAGATTGTCTTTGAGCAGCTCTCCCTAAATCGTGGGTTATTTCCTTTTCCAGCTACGAGTCCCCGAGCTGGATGTGAGGTAAATAAAATGTTTATTGACACACCAATGTGCCACTCTGGGATTTTCTCTGAACGTTTGGGAAACCCGCAGAGGAGTTTCTAAGATCTCATTATATGAAAGAAAAAGTGGTTTTAGTTGCAAGATGTGAGTTCTATGGATGAGTGAGCATCAGCAAGCAAGCTTAGTCTGAACTGCTACCTTGGAAAACCAGCTTCTAAAAGCAATTAGTGATGAATTGCTCTCAGCACTTGGGAAGGTCATTAAACTGTGTTCCCAACATTAGCAGGTACAAAGAACATTCCCAGCTCAAAGATGGGGGTGGAAATCTCTCAAGCATTTTCCAGCCGAGGAAATTTTCAGCTCGGGGAGCAGGAAACAAAGAGCGTTCCTGCATGTGGTGTGAACAGCACAGGAGTTCAAAGGGGCCAGAAGGTCCATAAAACAGCAACGCTTTTCAAATCCTCCCACAGCTCTCAAGCATCACATTCATCTTAAAAATATTTCAGGATTCCAAATGGACCGAAAATTGAGGTCAGTATTTTTGTGCCACTCCAGCAGTTCCAAGCCTCACCCATTTGCACCCTTCCTATTTCGTCACCACCTCGGCACTGCTGAGCCAGAGAGGAGAAAAATGGGGAGCCCATGGAATGAGTGCAATAAATGCACAGTGGGAATTGCAGTTGAGGCAGTCAGTTTGTAAAATGGCCAAGGAGGGGATCCCAGGGAGGGAACCTCGGCACGGTGTGTCTGCTGCGCTCGGACCCTGATACACCATTTACAGGACTCAAGGCCGAAGCAAGGAGCCACTTGGATTTGTTTGGTTGGTTGTTTCAATAATTCCAGTTGGGCTGGGCGCTGTGATTCTGAAGGAAGCAACGCTCTCTGGACTCAGGAGCCTTCAGATGCAGACTCAACAAGTTCACTGTGAATCAGCAGCGTGGATTAAAACATCAAATTACTACCCCGAGTAAAGAGGGCACTTATGGTTAAAACAAGGGTGGGGAACACAGCTCAAGTTCTGGGCTGAAGTTGCATTTTTGTGTTCCCTCAGACTTCCTCTGTGACCTCCCTGGCAGTGAGAAGAGGCACAGGAGCTTCGTTTGTCCAGGGTCACACCTTTGAGTGCCTTGGGTGTGTTTGGATTGGCAGAGGGGATCCTGCCCCCAGGGACAGCAGCTCAGCAGTTAATCCAAAATACCACCAGTGTGGGCTGCCCCGGGGGAGCTCACCTTGGGGTGGAGAGAGAGGCAGAAGAACCTCACCTGAGGAACCAAACCCTTTGGTGTCTTTGTGCCACCACAGACCACAGGGGCAGGACTTAGGAAAAGTTCCTAGTTCAGAGCAGGTGCTGCAGGTGTGAAGTCCATCTGAATACCAAAAAGTTTGGACTTGTGAAGGCAACACAACATTGTCGTTGAAACCCAAAAACTTCCTGGAGATCCCGAAAAAGCCCTGGAAAAAATCCAGCAAGATCTCTTGGAGACCCCAGAAAATCCCCTGGAGAGCCCAAGAAAATCTCTTGGAGATCATGAAAAAGAAAAAAAAAAAAGCCCTGGAAACTCCAAAAATCTCCTGGAGATTCCAAAAAATCTCCTGGAGATCACAAAATACCCCAAAAACATCCTGAAAAAACCCTGGAAAAACCACCTGGAGGTCACCAAAACCCCCTGGAGACCCGAACTCCTCCATAGGACCCCCAAAATCCCCTCTGGAGCCCTCCTGGACATGGAAAACCTCCCAGAGAAACCTCTCAAACACCCTCTAAAAACCCCCAAAACTCCCTGAAAAATCCCTGGAAAACCACTTGAAAAAAACCCAAAATTCCTTGGAAACCCCCTGGAAATCCCCAAAACTCCTGGATTCCCCACAAATCATCCCGAAAGGCCCTCAAATCCCTCCTGGACATGGAAAACTTCTTGGAGAACCTCTTGGAAAGCCTCAAAATCCCCATAACAAACCGTGAAAAAACCCTGGGAAACCACTGGAAACCCCCAAAACTCCTGAATTGCCCCCAATAGTCCCAAGAAAGGGACCAGATCTAAGTCCCAATTGAAACACAGAAAAATCACAAACTCCTCAAGAGGCTCTGCTCAGCCAAGGGGTCTCTGGTATGTCTGTGAGCGAGGGGAGAAAAATGCAGCTCTCTGGTTTTCCTAAACATTGAGCAGTGCAGTTATTCCCATGATAGTCTCCAAGTTCAAGCAAAAAAATAGTTAATTAATCTCTGATTACTGCAAACTGTCCTTTATTTTTTCTGCTTGGTGACAGGCAAGCACCAGTTTATATAAGATTCAAAAGACTTCACCCCTTGCTTCAATAGGCTGTAGTAGTCACTGAGTTAAGTTTAAAAGTAATGAGGTATTTGAATGAAATTTAGTCAAATTGGAGAGGTAAAGCCAGAAGAAAAGGCAGTTACAAGGCAGAAATCTCTCTACAGCTGTTACCTTCTGGTCTAATAGATTGTAATGTCAGAGGATGTTCTGATCTGACCATACATGAGAGCAGGGGATGTTTAAAAAGTTCTCATTCCTTCAAAAGTCTGATTTAAGTTGGCAAAAAGACAGCAGTGAAATTTTCCCCAAAGCTCCTGAGTGTATGTAAACAACTTGGTGTCTAATTCCATTCGTACCTCTGACACTGGCTCTTAAAAGAGCCAAATTGGGCAGTTTTTCCTTGGGTAAAACACCCAAATAAATCAGCACGTGGAAGGCACAGGGACAGAGGAAGGAATGAAATCGAGATCCTTTGGGCTACAGAATGTATGAATTCCTTTTAATGAGATTTTGATTACCAGCAGTAGTGCCTTGGAGCAAGAACTACAGCAATAATCTCTAATGTATTATTTTGCAGGAGAAATTTAAACATTCTAATGTTAATCCAATGAATGTCCATTTAGGCTGGCTAATGATGAAACACTGGATATTACACAGTGCTCACACGAAGATGAGGAGAGATGTCCTTTATGGGATCATATAAAAAGAAATCAGTTTCATCAAGAATGCAGTTACTCACTTGGAAACCTTCTCATTTACTGAGGCTCAAGAATCATGGGGGATCAAAAACTGATATAATGAGATCATTTCCCCCAAGTAAAAATGCAATATGTGATTAGCCGTTATTGACTATTACACAGAATGAAAAGGAGTTCAGTCCCACACCCCTATCCTCTCACATGGTGAAGTCTGGTTATAGAAAGAGCCCTATAAACATCATTTTTTTGACTTGAGGAGCCAAGGTCTTTCATTATGGAGACTTATTTTAAAGGGAAAGTGGTGTCATTATCCAGTACTGATAGCTTTTTCTGAGAGGAATTCTAAACTTCCAAAATAAACCCCAAAATGTGTGAATTCTCAAGGAGTTGATCACACCATTTGTGTAAATGGGAGTACAAAAACCCCCGAGCTGCCTTTTATTGCTTACACTGCATTTTCTGTGTGGCTCCAGGTGAAAGCTGCTGATGTGGGGTGTTCTGGTCTGGGGGTGTGTGAACTGAAGCAAACCCAACCCCGCAGCCAGGCTGTGAGGCTGTGTGATGTAAAAGGGTGCGGGGACAGAAGGAAGGCTCACCTGAGCACCTGACCCCGAGCTCCAGACCCAAACCCTCCTCTAAGAGATCCTGATACAAATCTCAGAGCTGGTACCCAAAAACACAGTGTTAGCAGCATCCTCAAATGTGGAAAGCCTCGCACTGCTGAAGGCTAATTCCTTTCTTTTGTTCATTTCCCTGTGTCCCCACAGCAGCAGAACGAGTACCCAGAGCTATTTCACCCCACACACCCCAGCAGAGTAGGAGCCATAGGACAATTTTTCTCCTGCCTCTGCCATTCAGAAAAGAGGATGAGGGATCCAAGGATCTGGACCTGGACCAGGTCTTGCAAGGAAAGAGTCTGCAGCAAGGAAGAGCAATTTAGCTTTTTTTAAATTTTATTTTTACAGCCCTCTCAAGCTGAATGAAGCAAATAGAGGAGAAAACTGCACATCTGCCACGAGAGAATAAAACCAGAACGAGTTGCCATCTGACGTGCCTGCAGCAGGCCCCAGACAAGAGCTGGAGCGGGCCAAGGTGTGTCTGGGCACCCTGGGTGTGTGTATGACATCCCGAGCTCTCCTTTTCCACGGATGTGCTTTCCCCTGGCACAGGGAAAGGAATGGCTTCCCCATGGTGGCTGAAGCAATTGCTCCACAGGCCTGTGACTTTAGGGAAATATTCGCTGCTTTTCTGATTTGCTCTGGTAAGGTTTAACTGCTGGGGATGAGGGGAGCCACTGTGTGCCTGTCAGAGCACTCTGGAATGCTGGGGCTCCTCTGGAAACCCAGCAGAGTGGGAACTGCTGGTGCTGCAGCCCTGCTGCTCGGAGCTCATCGCTCTGCTTATTTAGTGCATCACATGGGGCACTGCTGAGGCTCAGACACGGAGCCTGAGCTCCACACGGAACTCCATCTGCATCCTGCAGCCCCAAATCTACAGCAAACGCGTCCTCACACAGCTGAGTGGGAATGACTGTTGCTCCTGTATTAAGATGCACTCAGAGACGTAGTGAAAAACACTCCTGTGCCTCTGGATAAATTAAAAAAATAAATGAAGGAGAAGAAGGAAAAGAAAAGCTTTTATTCTGTAGGCAGTGAGTGCAGAAGGAATGAGAGGAGCGCTGTGCCAAGCAGGAGATGCTGCAGGACATCAGAGGAGGCCATCAGTGCTCTGTGACCACTGACACAGTGGGAAGAAATGCTGGGGCAGTGCCCACAACATTCACTTGTCAGGTCCCTGCTTCCCCCCCAGAGGGGAGTTCTGCCCTGGAAGTCAGGTTTTGGTTGGGTCACAGCCACTCTCCTGTTGCTGTTAATTCTGTAGGAAGCATTTTGCATCACTCTCTGAGCTCTCAGTCTGTTTGCTGCTGAATTTTTAACACATGCAGTTGGTTTTGGCTGGAGAATCTTTAAGTGGGATTACACCTGCCAAAAATCAGAGGCTGAGGCAATAAGCAGGCAGGTGTAGAGATGGGGGGAGCTGCAGAAATTAGGGATATAACTGAAGTCAGGCACGCCCTTGGCAGGTGGTTTCCTTCTCATGCTCAAGGCCTGGGTGAGAGGTGGGGGTGATGAATGAGTGTGGTTTGGGATGCTGGGCTCTGGGGGGTGGGAGTGGGGACTGCAGCCTGGACTGGGCTCTCTGCCTTTTCCTGTGCTCCTGCTCTGGGCTTCCATGAGCTCCAAAGGTTGGAAATTGTCCATGGGATGGCACATTTACTGGCAGTGTCAGCTGATGTTTTCATGATATAATTAAATAGCAATTACTTCCCTTCCTTCCTTCCTTCCTCTTCTGTCGTCCTACAGCGAGCTGTGAATAGAGCATGTTGAGATCTATTCTTGGTAGAACTACAGTTGTGCTTCTTTTTTTTAATTATTATTTTAGCAGACACTTTCTCTGCATAATTCCAAAATAAGAAACTCAGCAGCACATATTTGAGGCTTCCAAAATCTGACATTCGCTCTCCTGGGTCAGAAGCAGTGCATTAGTAATGACTGAAATAGATATTTGTTGGATTTTTTTTTTTCCATATTTGTATCCTTTTACAAAAATAACAGCTAATTCATTGGATATTAATAGACTACTGGTTTTGAAATTTTGTTTTTGCTGTAAAATTAGTTTATTTGGGTTAACTTCACACCCAGTTGTGCTTGTCTGCAAAGTTCATGGAGGTTTTGTGTTGTCAGATGACAAATTCAAGGTAGTTTGTGATGGTCAGACTGATTTGCTCATGTCACACAAGTGTTTCCATAGATGCATTTGTGTGTGTATGACCTGATAAGTAGAACTTCACTCTTACTGGAGTTTATTCCTGGGCTTACTTACCTCACAATCAGAAACAAGGAAACTTGAGATCATTTGTCACGGAACTATGACAGGTACGAAGTCTGAAAAAAAAATATAAAGCCAGACTGTGCAATGTATGAAGAGAAATGAAGCTCACTTACCATCAAGTCATTAAAAACAATCCCAGCTGTCCTCTTTTCCCAAGAGTTAAATCCAGGCTGTTATTCCTGACTGCTCTGAGCTCCCCTGGAGGCACGGCAGTTTCTGCCAGTTGTTGGTGTTAGGTGTCAAGGTTTCCCTTTCCATGCAGAATTCCCTCATCTTTCATTTACCTTGTGCAGTTCTTTAAATGAATAACCCTTGTCTACAAGAAAAAATAATAAAAAAAAAGGTGCTTACATCCTTACCCTCGAGGGAAGAGCTGTCTTGGAATGGAGAGCTCGGCCAAGCTGGGGCTCAGCGGTTTTGTTTCTCCAGCGCTGCAAAGTCACATCAGTTTAACGTGCAAGGCATCAATCCTAAAGAATTTAGCCAGAACAGGCTCCACATCAAATGTTTCCAACCAATCCAATAGGAATGTATCAGTTGTGGGGTTTCTCTCTGCTGTGTCCTGCCTGAAGGCTGCAGCACTGTCCGTGTTTAGTGCTTGGTTTCTCCTCTGGGCTTCGAGTGAGGTGGAAAATGAAAGAAACGGGCAAGGTATCCTCAGAGTCCCTGAAGACTGAGCAGAGCCAGCTTTTGGAAAAGGTCTCTCCTGCACCAGGACCTGTGGTAAAGCCACATTTGGTTTGTGGCTGCCCAGCTGGAAGAGCCAGGGGATGCTGCCAGAGGGGAAATTGAGCCCTTGAAAATCTGGTTGTGATTTTATTCATCCCTAGGACTAAAAATTCCCGAAATCCAATGGCTCCTCCAGAGGAAAAAGGGTTTCTAGTTTCTCTCTCAGCTCATCCATGAGCGCTAAATGAACTTTTACTTTCTAGACTGGATCTCACTGGAATGTGGGGAGGAAGGAAGAAATACATTTCAGGTTCAGTCTCTGAAGGAAAAATGTCTGTGCCATGACTCAAAAACATGACTGTCCTAGACAGGTTTAGTGACTATGGGAATAAATTTTTCTTTTTTGGTCGTTTACATTCTTGTTTTATATCTGAAAGGGGGTTTATATAGCATCTGTCTTTCTCTGTATCCGAGCATTTGGTTTTCCGTGTTTTTTGAGCTGAACATTATTTCAGGGAAGCACTGGCTGTGGTTGTGTCTGTCACTGAGTATTTGGGATTTCTCTGCCCCACTGAAATTCCTGCCATTGTGTATCAGCAGTCAAAGTGCTTGGGTGCATCTGTGAATTTATTGACTGCACAGGTTGGTGGGAGCGCCAGTGGAACAGCAGCAGGAAGATTTTCCCAGCTCTCATTACCCCTTCAATCAGAGTGAGCAGAAATAAATATAATGGAGGCTGTTCAATCAGACAGGAGCAGTGCTAATCCAGCACTAAGATTCCTCATTCTTTAATGACAATCACACAGTGCAGGTACCATGGATACATCTCATTACGGCTGTGACAAACACATTTGTTTGCTCTGCTGTAATTTACCAAATTGGCAGATTCTAGTGGAGGACAGAAATGATAGGTTAGGCAGGCGTGCTGTTTGTGGCATTGTCCATAGAAATGCAAAGTGGAGCAGAATGAAAATGGGAAATTTTTTAGCTTTGTGGAAACGATGAAATTCAGACTGATTTAAACCTTTCTTTAAAGGAAATGTAAACTTCTTCCTCATCAAGGTTTTGTTTTGAGAAGCTTTCCTTCTTTGATGTTTTCTTGCCTTATTTTTTTTTTTCAATAAAAAAGCAGTAAATGAAAACTAGAGCCAAAATAATTTCAGAGAAAAATGTTAAAATTTCACTAGAATACTTTTGGAAGAAGCATTTTCGCATTTTCAAAGATGACTTAAATGTGAAATCTGGTGGAACACTTGAAATTTCCCATCACTGTGTGGAATCAGCGTGGTAATTTTCTGAACAAATCTTATTAAAATTTTTGGCTGGCCAGATTTGATTTTGTAGAAATACAAAGAGAGAGAGATCCTTGACAAAATGATGTCATCCCAATCCCATTCCCCTCAGAGATTCCTTGCTTTTCTAACCCTTCCAGTCTTGGTATTCCACTTCCATCTCTCTGCTTTCCCCTCACCCAAAGCTGTAGTTTGGCACCAGGAAAAAAAAAAATATATGGGAGATAAAACTTTTAAAATCTGTTCATAGAAATAGTTTAAATCACAGGAATAACTCTGCACAGAATGTTCCTGACTGCAGGAAACAGAATCCAAGTCGAACATTGTCAGATTTCTGGGATCAGAAGGAGGGATTGAATGCTGGAGGGAGTTCAGAGGGAAGAGGGAGCTGTGGGGACTCGGATAAAAGCAAACATTAGAAGAGTGGAATACACAGAGTTTGGCTGAGCAGAGGCTGCAGAGAGACAGAAGAGCACACAAATGTTTGAGGCATCGAAGCACCAGAGAGGCAGTGGAATTCTGAATGCTAAAAAAGGGACTTTTCTGAGAGTAATGGCTGAGGCTTCGTGCAGCACTTCAGGAAAATCTGAGAGCCCTCGGCTCTGCAATGCTGGGGAACGAGCACACCCAGGGAGCTCTGAAGCACCACGGGAGAGGGGCCACCAGAGGAACTTTTCATTTTTGTTTTCTGACAGGTTGAATGCTCTGGATGTTGTTTGTTGCTCAGTTTGGGGAGAAAAAAAATGGGGCTGCCACCTCAATCAGCTTCTAAAATGTTTTTATTTTAATTGTGGAGTCTGTACCTCCGTTAATTCCAAAGAAAGCTGTTTTGGTGGTGGTGAACCAAAAGAGTCTCACACAATCCTTTATCCTGTGCCAGTGCAGGACCCCACTGACCCCCACCATGAGGAGGTGCATTAGAGATGCAAAAGAGCACCTGAGCTACAGGATTTACCCTGAGGATGGAGATGAAAGCAACCACCTGCAGCCCCTCTTTAGGAAGGAGAACACACCAGCACCTTTTGAGCTACAGAGAGCCTTCCAAGCCTTGAGGACTTGACCTTAAACTGAGATCAGCATAACTTCGTGGAGTTTCCAGGGAGGGGTTAATCCCCCTGACACAGGATTCTGCTTATTGAGTCATGCATAAAACTAGACAAAGCCCTGAATGTCCTGCTGGACCTGTTTTTATTGTCAGAACTGTTCCATCTGATTTGTGTAGGTGGGTTTGTGTGTGTATGATGGACTTGCATCTCTTTCAGGAGCAGCTCTTTTTAGCAGGACATTTTCACAGGCTGGATAAGATAAAAACTTGCATTACTTCAATGGTTGAATTAGTAACAATTTGGCAACTGAAGGAGAACAGCACTTCATTGTGAAAACGCTTCTGTAACCATTAGCAACTCTGATTTGGTGTCAGGCTTAACTGTTCCCTAAAATTGAAATTACTTGTCCTTGGAGATGCTGAATAATAGCAGGTGTCTCTGGGAGTAAACCATGCCTGTCTGTCTTGATATTGTGCCTCTTTTAAAGGTAGAGGGATTCTTTGACATGGTAAATACTGCACACAAAAAATGTGCAGCAGGAGAGACAATCTCAGATAAAAATATAAACACTTTCTACTTTGATCTTTCAGTCACTTTTCCAAGGTATTGACAGAACAATAGATTCATTAGCAAGGATGGTTTTATTCAGTAGATGCAAACTGCCTGAAGTCTTCCAGGGAGTCTCACGAGAGAGAGAGATTAGTGGAAATAGGTGGAATGGGGATTTAAGAAAAAAGGCAAATATCCAAAGGCACGCAGGAGAAATGCGACTCTGTTATCAGGAGAATTGTTCCATGGAGAAGGGCTGATTCCTTTCGAAGGAAGCTGGGAAAGCTTTGCCAGTAAATTCACTGGTAGCAGAATTTGTTGCCTTTAGGATACAGGGCAGTGCTCCCACCCAAAGATAACCCATCCAGTATAAGAACTGCTGGGAGCAGGGCTCCAGAAAAGTGGGAGTTCCATGTGTGAGGAGTGGAGAATGTCTGGAGCAAGCCAGGGCTCGGGTCAAGGAGCTTTGGCATTGCAGTTGTTGAGTTTCCTCTTTATCCTTCGTGTAGCACAGAAAACCTGTAAGTGTGGAAGCGGCTGGGCAAGGAGACCAACTTAGTGAAAAATTATTTGCCACAGATAAGACTTCAAGTCCCTTTTATTGGTGGGTCTATAGCTATACTATCTTTCTTTCTTACTAGAGGTCTCTCACCTCCTTAACTTTTACTGGCAAGTAATTTTTTTGGAGGAGAATCAACTTTTCAAATCAAAATAAAGGACTTAAGATGAAGATTTTTTTTTTTTTTTTTTTAATGCTTCAACTTCCCCATTGAAAAGTTGAGGGCATAATTTGTTTGCTAAAAGCTATATTTTCCTCATTGAAAATCGAGCATTTGGCATCATTTTGGCTTGTGTTTTCATCCACAAATGGAAAGGCTTTCATTGGAAGCTTTAGGGACAAAACCAGAAGCATTTAGAAGTTCTCTTGGAAAATGGTATGTGTTGCTTGGCCAGAAGTCTTATAATGCAATTAAGACAACTTGTTCAGGCAGAGAATTATAAATGCTGATCTCTTCATGGTCTTGTTGAAAAGCTATAATATTGCCCTGAGGTTAGTGGTAAAGTTTCAGCTCAGTGTTTACCCTTTACTTTTGTTCACAATGAAGCTTTCCAGAAATAGGGAGAGATGTCTAAAGTGTGTTGTCTTTAAAACGCTATTTATAACACACACAGGAGTGTATTTATAGTCTTAGAAGCGCATCTGGAAATAAATATTGTCCTGAGAACGGCCCAATTTTGATTTATTCAGGGTGCCTAATAATGAGTCCACACCCTGTTGGGAAAGTATCAGGGATTTATCATCTGCCCTGGCAAAGCGGAGACAAGGCTGAGGTGTGGACCTTGAACCTGCCTGCCCTTAGTTATGTAGGTCAGGACAAAATCCAGGGGGAGGAGCACCTTCCTGGCAGGTTTGGTGTTGGTGTTGCTGCAGGGGGGGCTCAAAGCTTCCCCCGTGCCCGATGGATAACCGCGGCCGTGGAAGCAGAAACAGCAACCGGGAACGCACGGGAGCAGTGTGGGGAGCTGGGAGGGGCCCTGGGGACAGCACACGGAGCTGCCAGCAGCAAAGAGAGGGGAAAGCAAGCAGAACATTCTGCCCAATTCACCTAAGTGTGTCACAAAAGGAAAAGGAGTCTCACTTCTGGCAGCAGTGCACCCCCAGTGCGTGCACACAGCGATCGAAGGCCGGCACGGTGTGAGAAAGGGAAGGGGATGCTGCTCTTGGGGATGATGATGGTGCTGGGAGCTTGGCTGGCAGGTGTTCCCTTGGGAAAGGTCGTGGTTGAGGGCTTGCATTAGGGGCTGAACAAATCAGAGACCCTCCGTTCCTCTCCTCAGGTCTGCTTCTAATCAGCTGAGCGTGTTTTCCCCAATATGTGGTGTTCTTTCACTTTTTGCCTCTCACCTGCCTTGTGTAAATCTCCAGATCTCTCAGGGAGCAGTTGATTCAGGTGGCTTCAGCCTTGGCTGGGGCTGGAAAGTGTCGTTATAATACAAACAATAGCTCATAATTAAGAAATCCGAGATAATGATATGGTAAAAATTACCCTGAAAAATCTGTCCAAATATCAAAATAATATGGACAAGTAAGATAAAACTTTTTCAAAGCATGTGATAGCTTTTTGGGAAGGAAGGGGTCTTGCTGAAGTCCTGTTTGCCATTCTTTAACACCACAGCTGGCAGAAGTTTGGACATCTGTCTCACGAGATGATGTAAAAAAGTCACAGATATGGCCACCTGCAACCTGTGAAGTGAAATTCATAAAGCAACTTTAGATTACAGAATTTACAACACAGACTTCTTTTTTCTTTTTTTTCTTTAGATGTTTCTTACCTGGGTACCCTGAAGGAGAAAAGAATTTGTGGTGCAAATGAGAAGCAAGTCTTGAAATACCAATATTTCCTGCAAGCTGAAAATCCTGGAGTGTGACTCAAGTCTGTGGTGATCCAACCCAGCACGGGGTGAGTACTGCATGTTCCCAGGCCAGCATGTGCTGCATTCTTAACCATCCAAGCTATTAGCAAAATATGAAGTAAAGTTTAAGTTGTGAAAGAAAATGGGCTTTGGATTCAAATTAATGATAAAATTAATTTTATATCCAAACTATTGGACAATGGCCCCCTGGAGAACAATGAAGAGAGTGAAAATCCCTCAGACAATGAATGTTGAAAGCTGCATAATAGTCTTATCATTTCTCTACAGCCTTGGTTGAGACAGCTGTAATTAATTATGAGAAAATGACAAATGGTCAAGGCTGTGCTGAAGGCAGTGGCCCTGGTACTTGACATTGTAATGCAACTGGGGAAAAGCTTGTCAAATCAAGGTTGTGTTAATTTATTAGGCAGCCATTTGTGTCAAGTTGAATAAAAGGAAGAAAAAAATAAGAGGTGAAAAGCTACTGCAAATATGAGGTATTTGGGTGGATTTTCATACACTGTAGACTGTAAGAATGCAGTTATTTCATTCATCTGACTTCTGCTCCAGGTCCTTGTTCCCTTGTCACTCACCCCTCACACAGTGAGCCACCGCTGGAAATCCATCCAGCATTTCTAGTTTGTTGTACCCTACAGGGCCAGTGGAGCCAAATCTTAGTTTGGGGTTCCTCTTCAGTAAGCTACAAGTCTTTCCTACTCTTTCCAGTTTAATTTCTCGTCAAAAATATATGTTTCAAAATACTCCCTTCAGCTCCTGGGATCCTTCAGACCTGTGCTGAGCAAAGCAGCAGCAGAGTCCTGTGGTCAAACTGTTGGATCAGTGCTCAGGGAAGGGGGATTTCAGCCTTGGCTGGGCTCTTGACTTCTTCTGTGCACTTTTGCTTCCTTCTGTCTTGCTTGTTCCAACCATAATTCCTAAAAACTGAACTTTCTTTAGTCCTTCGGGTCCCAGCAAAGCTTTCAATTGGTCCAAACTTCTGCAAAAGATTAATATTTGTAAGTAAACTGAAATTTGGTGTTTGCTTTCAGCACAGCCTAGCAGCCTCGTAGGGGGGATTGGGGTTTTTTGCAGTCACTAACAAACATGGCAAGAGCCACTGGCTGTGGCCAAGTGAATAACATGTGACAGGCAGTGTCCAAGAGTCCCGGATCCCTGTCTCCTTCCAGCATTAATGTGCAGGCCTTGGAAAATGTCACTGTGCTGTCAGTCCCCAGAGAGCATCAGGACACTGCCCAAATGGGTTTGTGTGGGAAATGGGCCCTAAAAGGCCAGGAAACATCCTGGTAATTCTCCCTGAACATCAGCATATGGGCATTCAGCACAGATGCTGCTCTAATTATGATGCATTAAGAACTTTATGTCAATAGTCCTGAGCTCCGGTTACACAGCAGAGGGTAG
Source organism: Corvus kubaryi (assembly GCF_017639235.1). NCBI lineage: Eukaryota > Metazoa > Chordata > Aves > Passeriformes > Corvidae > Corvus > Corvus kubaryi. The sequence goes on along the minus strand of NW_024581124.1, from coordinate 6,965,048 downwards.
GCAGCAGTTGTTACAAAACATAAGGGTTCTTAAGAGACCCCTAATCTTCATTAATCTCTGCATCTTGGGTGTTTTTTGAAACTTTAGAAAATGCTGTAAGGATAGAAAAGGACCTTTATATATAAGAACACGCTTATAATTGTCTTTATTTTTCTCTGAGCGGTGGTTTTTTGGCTATTTAACCAGTGAACTCCCATTTGACCCTTAAACCTTAGAGCAGAACGTGGCAGGGTGTGATGGTGCTGCTCTGCAGCTCTCCAGGTGGCTGTCCCCAGCTCATCCCCCCTGTTTGCACCATTCATTAAATTATGCTGGGAAGAGGTGACTGATCTAACTGCAAAATAACCCCTCCTCAAAAAATCAGTAATTTTTTGCTCGATCAGTTGATTGCTGAGACTTGTGTCGTTTTGTAGCACGGATCTGATTAGAGACACCTTTGGCTGAATGTTAAGCATTTATCTGCTGTGATGCAATTCTAAGCAGGGCTATAAATCTGGCTGTATACAGATGTTTAATGTGTTAAAAATTGCCCGAGGTGCCGATTCATACCCTTTTGCAGGTCTTTGTGTTCAGAGGATTCATCCCCCACTTGGACCCGGCCTGGTGTGGGCATTGTCCTCTGGGCTGTGGTGCCTGGTTATATTTTATATATTTATGTGTTTGTGTGTGTTATGGTGCTTGCAGATAAACGCTGTGCGTGCACTGCTTTGGGATAAACTGGGATGAACTGGTGGGGAAATAGCAGGGAATGGTGCCACAACCCATTCAGAGCGTTCAGCCAAGGGCGTTCTGGACGTGGATGTCAGTCCTGGTGTGGGGCAGAAGGACCTTCACATCAGTGGTGCCATTAAAGTTGGCCCTGAAGCAACTGGCGAGCTGGGGTGAGGTTTATTTTCTTAGTCCAAGTTTTCTGACTGAAGATGATGAGTCTGTGGTTTTATTTTTTGTTGTTGAGGCTCAAGACATGAAAACGTGTCTGAAGTCTTTCATTTCCACCTATTGAAAGTGCTTTAAAAGGGAAAGGAATAAACAGATGGCTCTCATTAACACAGGAGTGCTTTAATCTTTTTGCACATTTTAAATTTTATTTTCCTTTCAATGTTTGTAAGTAAATTGGTATAAAATTAAGACTTCATCAGAGCAATTGAATTTCACACATTTCAATCCATGAAAGGAGAGGTGGACTCTGTCCAAATTGTGACAACTGATGTAATCCTGGCATCACCATTATCTGTTATGATCCACGAATGCATTCGGAGTGAATGAAATGCAGCGGGGCTGGCCCTTGCACATCTCCCTGCAGCAAACCTCCTTTGAAAGCCCCGTGTACAACTGGGGATCTCCCCTCTGCCATTCCACCAAACAGCTTATTTTAAGCTGCAAAAATACAGAGCTCATGGTTTAGAGGAACACGTGCAGGAACTGTGGACGAAATATGCTCCAGGTATAAACTGCAGGGACACCGATGGAGCTCTGCCATTTCCACCACTAAACAATCTGTAACGTGCTGGGGCACCACCTGACAGAGGTGGTGAAACACCACCACTTCTCATGGCTCAGGAGCTCAATGGTGGTCAAGTGACTCCATCCCGAAGAAGCAGAGGTTGCTGCAACCTCCAGCTTCAAAACTTTGTGTTTTCACCTCGTTCTTCTGCGATTCCTGCTTAGCAAATTCTGTTTCAAGCCAGGCTGCAGGGCCAGGGCCAGACCAACTGCTGCCACAGCTTCTGATCCTGCATCAGTCAAAGGTTTTTCAGTCCAATCAAAGGTTTTTCAGTCCAATCACAATTCTCAATTCAATTAATAGGGGATGGGTACCCGTTCTGAGGGACTGGGAGGTCATGGCTTTGCTCCAAGTGCAGGAGGTGTCGGAGTGCTGAGTAAGGCTGGGCCAGATGAGTTTCCTTGTGGCACTGAGGAAATCCCATTGTTTGTGACATTGGTACAGAGCAGTGACATTGGCACAGAATTGCAAATGCAAACAGCAGGTTTCTGATATCTCCCCTGTAAATAGAATTACATTCTTTAAGGCTTGTTTTGTAAGATAGAAATCAAGGTCTGATCCTCTCCTATTTATTTTCGGAAAAAAAGATGAAAATTGGAGAGCTGCTAGACTTGCAACATCAAAAAATGAAGACTCTTGGGGAAAAAAGATTTTAATTCTGTTCCTCTTAAAAGAGAATTGTGTATAAAGTGGCTTTTCTACTTCCTAGGAGCTTTCTTCATTTCTGAAAAAGAATGTTTATTTTTGGTGGCAGTGTACAGCATACTGATTAAAATAAAAAAAAAGGCTTAACATTTCCAGTTATGTTGAGGAATTTTGTTTTGAGCCTAACCTTTTCAAATAGTAGATGTTTTAACAGAAAATGGAATACATCTCATTCTGGAAAGTTATTTTTAAGTGGGGGAAAAAAGAGCATTCTCACTTGGCTAATATACAGTTTTTCAGGTTTTCCTATCTAAATTGGATGAGGGAAAGTGTTTCAAAAAATAGCGTGTCAAAATCTGAATAAGTTGAAAGGACTTGGAGTGTTGCTCCTTGGCAGACTTGATATTTAGACCAAAAAATGTTCTTTCCTAGATGCTTTGCACACACTTCTCAGGACAAAGTCAGCTGCTTTGTGTGGGCTCCTGGAAGGCCAGAGAACATCAGAATTTATTTTTTTTTCTTTCAGGATTTCGATCCAGAATGATTCAGGCATGATTCACACCAGGAGAAATTATCTTTGCTGCCTTCCTGTTGCTTTTTAGTGTTTAAAGTCAGGTGTAAATGACACTTCTGCTGGCATTTCTCTCCATGGGAGGAGTTCAAAAGTCATCCTGGCCATTTTCTAGGCCTCACAGCTTTATGGATGTCAAGAGGTCTTTCTTAGACAATCTTTGGGGGTTTTGGCAGCCGAGAGAGAAGAGTTTTAATTTCTTATTCCTAATGCTCTGCAAAGGTGAAGAGTCCACCCATTGTCTCCAGCCAATTTGTGCCAGTGCTGAAATAATCCTACATTTGAAAGCTCTTCAACCTCTCTGCCCTGCAGCTTCTTGGCTCTGTTTTTTTAACCTTATTGCTTTTGTTTCATCTTTCACAATGAATGTTCTGATGCCCTGTTCTTAACAGATTTCAGCTTGCAGATTTATTGAGCAGGCTCAGAGGGGCAAAGAGAGGAGGAGGAGCACAAATGAGGTCCTTAAGAATCAGAATTTCAATTGGAATAATCGATTTTTTCATTTTGTCGGGAAAAAAAAAGAGAATTTTGAAAAGTCTTCTTCCTTTTCCCCTTCTCTGCTCCTGTTAGCAAATAGAAAGGAACTACTTTTATTTCCCTGCAGGTGTCTGTGAGCTCATGAGTTCATGAAAAGGTAACTGAAATGATGACACCTGAACCTTTAAGGGTAACAATTTATTAAGACCTTCCCACAAAAGACTGGCAGTGTCAGTTGTATTTGTCATAGATATTTATAGAGGGATTTTTTGATGGAGATTGGCACATATTAAGCCACAGGCCCAAATGTGTTTCAGGCACGCTCAATTGAGGGGAAAACGTGCCCCGAATTTTGCAAATGTCACAATATTTTACAAACCTTATGCAGATAAATTTCATTTATGAGGGGAATTTGAACCTTTAGAATGCTGTGTTTGAATACCACACTTGATAGAAACCATCTATGTTTCCTTTGACCATACTGAGAGAAAAATCTGAATCTTAAAATCTGGGAAATGGGCCAAAATCTCAACCCTGCATTAAAAAAGTTCCTGCATGAAAGCAGCTGGGAATGGTGACTTGAGGGTCTGTCTGATGGAGGACTTAAAGCAGTGACCTTGTCACCCCTCCTTCATTCACTGTCAGAAAATTTTGTGCTGATGGTTTAAGTCAGGACTGCTCTCCCCATATCTGAATAGTTTGGTAGATGTGGATTATCAGCGAGGTTCCAGCAGATGCCAGAAGAGAGAGTGGGGAGAGAGGCTGGAGCAACCAGAGTTTTACCTGGCCAAATACCTCTGTTTAAACCAATTTACTGCTTAATCATTAATAAGATGTCGAGAAGATTCATTCCTCAGTGTCAGAGACAGTTCTGAAGTTGGGGCAGGTTCCCTTTCACGTTTCCCTGTAACTCAGAATTAACTTTCAGCCTAAATGCTGGGGCTGGTGGTGCTGGCTGGGCAAACACTGCTGATGCTCTGGAGAGAAAAATGTGTCTGTTCATCCTCAGCCAACGCATCTGAACACTTGAAATGCTGAGAGGAGTGAACGCTGGAATTAACCCCTCCATGGCACTTGGAAGGAGCACAGACTCGCTAAAGGAGCTCTTTCTCTGGCAGAGAGATGAAGGATGGGAGGAATCCTTAACATCTGGGAGCACAATTTCTGCAGGTGGTGCTGGAATGTAGAAGACCTTGACCCCCAAGCTGCCCCTGGCCAGGCGAACAGGGTGTCCAAAATGTGCCCTCTGCAAAGGGCACAGCTGGAGCAGGGCTCTGGGCAGGAGCAGCACAGCCCCTGGTGCCCTGGGTGGGGAAGGGAGCCAGCTCTCAGGAGAGGGCAGCTGCAGGCACAGGGCCCACATCACAGGGCCCCAGCCCCTCACGTTGCTTTAGGAGAAGAAAATAATACTTAAAAAAAAAAAAAATTAAAAGGGCTTGTACTGAACCTGTGTTGAAGTTCAGCCCGAACCAGCACTGAGCTGTTAGGTCTGGTCCAGAAGCAGCGTTTCAGGCAGCTTTTGTTGCAACAGTGGGTCCCTGAGAACAGGGATGGGAGGAAATGAGCAGAGTGTGCCAGTGCCTCTGTGACAAAACAGCAATCCCACCTCTTCTTCAGGAGTTGTGACTTTCAGAAAATAGTTCAAATCACGTGTAGAGTTTGCCCCTGTCTTTTTTTCCCAGCCAGCACTAACCAGTGCATTGCAGTAATGTAATTGGATGGGTCCACCTTTGTGTTGTGTCCTTTCCCAGCTCAAACATAACATCAGTTATGGTTTGTGCTGGAGGCTATGATTATCCTCCACAGATAGAAATGTTCTATTGCCTGAGTCAAAGGCGTTTAGTTCGTCCTGAGAAGTTATTGTTTGGAGGCCAAAATGTCTCCAGTTCATATCCTAGTTCTTTTTTCCATTATTGTATGTGTGTGATATTAATTTCTGTCTTTGAGGGGAAAAGAAATCCATCCAGTGCCATGAGAAGAAGGCAGAAATGAAAGGAGTGTCTGAGGACATCTCCCCTGGCATAACTCTTCATCTTGGCAATAGCATATGTTGAGGGGCTCCATTTAAATTCATAAATAATTTTTTCAAAAGTGTTGGAAGGTATCCCAGATTTTATCTGAAATAATTTTATTTTCTTCACTAGGGCTTTTTTTTGTGTTAAAAACTAAGAAATTAAATAATACTGAGGAACCCAAAAATCCACCATGATGGATTTTTGAGTATGAGAGAATTAACTTGCTCTGGTGGGGCCTCTTCTAGAGGTTTAATCCAAACAGAAATGCAAAATTTTGCTACAGGAGTTGGTAAACAGAAACTGGGAAACAGTTAAGCTGAGTTCCAAAACAACTGCTATGATTTATATTTACTTAGGGAAATGCATTATAGTCATCATTGCCTTTTATCTCAGCCATAGTGTAGAAAATTACCTTCCACTGCCACAATTTATAAAATACTCTTGGAATGTTTATCACCAGTGCACAATCATAACAGCAGCAAATGGCAGGATTCTCTTAACAGCCCTTCATGATATTCAAGAAATCCATACTAGAGGTAGCCAGTAATTGGCAGAGATGGAAAAAAAATGGTAATAAAGTTGTTGAAGTTACTTTCCACTAATGAAAACTCCATTACTTAAGAAACTCAGAACTTCCTGCAAAGGGTGACGCTTGTCAAGTAGGTGTGAACACTTAGAGAGAAGTGTGAGACAGAGGTCCCAGAATGTGCTCAGGATTGCCAGACTGAGCAGCTGCAGATCCTCAGAAGTCCAGCTCCCAGCTCTTTCCTCAAGCAGGCTTTCCTTGCCATCTCTTGGCGTTACTGGAACAAAAGATTTTCCTTTTTTTTCCAGTAATGTTTGCACTTAGAAGCTTGCAAATTTGGCCTTAAAAGTTCTACCTCTGCAATACAAATCTGCTTGTTTGGCATCCTTCGCCCATCCCCGTCTGCATTGAGGTGTTACTGCACAGCTGCCAGCGAGCCAGAGCCGCCTGCTGGAACAGCCCCACACGCGCACACCCCACCAGTCTGAGGGCACAGAGCACTCCAGTGCCACCCTCTCCTGCCTCTGGGGAAGGCAGCCAGGTAATTTATTTAAAATAAAATACTTCAGCCAGCTGCATAGTGGCACTTGGCTGCCCTTGCAGGGCCTCCTTGGCATTTACTTCAGCCGTGGGTAAGTGAAGCATTCCGAGTGCGTGGAGGTAGCTGCTGCCCCTCAGGCTGTACATGGGATGGGGATATCCAATACCCTGGAAACGAGGAGTTCAGCACAGGGGACTCAAACACCCCAGCCTGACCCTTCTTGTTCAGCCAGAGCGTTTGTGCTGCTGTTGGAGTTAAAGGCACAAGTGCCTGACCACCCCCAGCTCCTGAATATTCTCTGTTCTCTCTTGCTTTGTGTATGGACAAAGCAAAGATTCCTGTTCTTTCATTATGGGATTCGTTACAAGGGCTCCAACCTTTAAAAGTGCATCACAGCACTGAAGTTATTTAAGCAACTATTACCCCAATTTCTCCTGTTCCTTAGGAGAGATTGATGTATTCAAGGTCAGCACTCATGCTGCATCGATTTCTTGCCAGGGGATTTAGACTCGAAGTGATGGATTGTGTGGCGAACTGATAAATTTTTTTAAAATTAGTAAAACTTCACAGTGTAGCTTTAATTGTTAGTAATTTCTGAGGAGGGAATGTATCACAGCTCCGTGCCCTGTTACTGCTTCCTTCTGCAGAGAGCATTTGGAAGGCCAGAGCCGTGCTCAGTGGCCTCCCACACTGTTTGGTGCCTTTTGTAAATGTTTTCAAGAATTATGAACACGATGAGCCAGGTCTTTAGCTGCTGTCAGTCATGGCCACCCCACTGGGTTGTACCAGCTGCTGCTCTCCACGCTGGGGTCCAAAAGAGCCTTTCCCTGGCTCCTGGCAGGTCCAGCTCGGTCAGTCTGAGCTCTTGGTGGCTCTGCATGAGACCCGCCCCACGTGGGCTGAGTTTTGCAGCATCCAGCCTCGATTTTGGGCACTGGGAGGCTTTGTGCAAGCCAAAACAGGACCAAACAGAGCCTCAGTGCTGCTCCAGCCTCTCCTGGGAAAGAAACTCCTGCAGTTTCTTTGGGTGGCTGCATTCTCACATGGAAATACAGCAGGAGTGTGGCCCCTGAAAAGCAAAATCCCATTCTCCTCCTCACCTACTCACTGCTCAGCATTCACCACCACGTGTGGCAGTGCTAAGACTCCAATAAGATTTCATCAGTCATGGTTTTGCAGTCCTGCTAAAAAAAAAAGAAGTTCAGATTTCATTAAACAATGCTGTGCAATGAATGGATAGGGTAAAATTTAGTGAGATTAACTGGGCTGTATTTCAGATGCCAGTCATCTTTAAAGCAATGAGCAATGTCAAGATAGATGAAATAGGAAGTCCTGGAGAAATGTCACCATTGGGAATGAGACAGGGACTTCCACGTAGAGAGGGGGATGTATATATTTGCTTTAGTAATGTCTAAATGAGAATCTCAGATTTAATTTTTCATAATATCATTAGGCAGCTTTTGAAGGCTGATGTTATTTTTCAGAAGAGCCTCATCTCTCTTCTTCTAGAGGTGAGCAGGAGAGAAACCCTTCACCAGCCTGCTCCTGTTAATTGTAATATTATTCACATACTCTTGTAATTATTTCAGGATCTGTTCCAAATATTTTTTAGCTGGAACCTGATGATAATGAACTTCCAAGGCCTGTTTTCCTCCAGCTTGCAGTGTCATGCTAAATGGACTGCAACAAGAAGTGTTGCTGTGCCTGAGCTGTACTAGAGCCAGATCATAATTTGCAAATGTGTTTTTTGGGAGCTGCTGATATTTCTCACCACCTCCTTGCAGAGTGAGCAGAACACTTCCCACTGCTGAAATCTGAGAGTGAGAACTTTTCAGGCTGATCTTCCTGACAGTGACCAGTAAAGCATAAACCCAGGCTTTAAAGAGGGTTGAGGAGTCTGGGGTAATGCAGCTCCCTTTTGTTCTCTGGCAGCCACTTGAAGAGGCACCTGGTATTTTGGAAGGACAGATTATCTGCCTTCTAACAAATAAACTCCACCTTTGCTATCTCAATTTCCCCACAGAAAGCGTCTCCAAAATCAGCACTCTTGTAATCACAATATTACTGCATTATTTAGTTCTTGCCTAGCCAAGTGTGTGTGTGTCTATATATAACATTTTTTTTTCACACCAGTTTCCCTCTGTTGGCTAAGATTGAGGCAGAAACGGTGAAGAGTAGAAGTAGGCAGTTCAGGGATTAGAGCACTGATAGAAGGTGATTCATAACTGAGATGCTTCAAACCAGATGGAGTCCAGGAGGCAAACTGTGAGCTGGAGCTGCCCTGCTGCAGCCAGGGAAAGGTTAATGCCCAGGTGCTCAGGGGTGCCCCAGCCTCAGCTCCTCAGGATCAGGGCACGCTGTGGGCACAGAGGAGGGACAGGCTGTGGGTTCACCATGTGTTTCATTGGCAGCATTATAGAAGGTCAGGTTTCTGCAAGGATGAGGAGGACCCCGGAAACCATTTGGATGGGAGCGTCTCGAATTCATTTGGAGGCGGCGTAATTATCTGGAATGTCGTTATTTTTTTTGTCCTTCTGAGGTGGTTGAAATCTTGCACATTTCCCAAAAAAAATGGAGCCAGCCACACGCAAAAGAAAACAACTTGATTTAGTCTGGTGATATTTGCAAAGTAATAAAAGCAGCAACATTCTTAGGTGAAGTAATATAATTAACATATTCTTTCTGTGCGAGGACAGCATGTTTTTTCTTGTAATGACTTGGGTTGCTTGATGGCAAAGTTATGGGAGGAAGGTTTATTCTTGCTCTTCAAGGGCAACAATATGCTACAGTGAAACCATGCCATCATTTTTTTTCCTCCCCCTTATCAGACATTTTATTGTTCAAGAAAAAATGTTTCAGGGAAAAAAAAAACCGTAACATGGGGTGAATGAACAATGTGCCTGCTGTTTGTGGAGATAAATACCAAACAGACAGAATGGAAATTAAAGACTCTCATCACAAGCGTCATTTTTTACGGCAGCGGAAATGTTTTCTTCAGCACCACAATAGAAACTCCTAATGTCAAATATTAAAACACTCCCTCAGAAATAAATCCCAGTCACTTTACAGCAGGTAGATGTGATTTGATGGCTCTCAGCACATGGGCCAGAAATGCTCTTTAGTAGCTGAGCTCGTTATTGTTGCTAATAGCACCTTGCCCATGAGTTTTTCCTGGGGATGCTCACTCCCTGTCCCTGCAATGGAGCCACGCTTTGGGATCCACCCTTCGGGATTTTGAACTTCCACCAGGAAAAGCAGATTGACAGCTCTTGTTTTCAGCACTGCTCTATTCTTAGAGAGGAGCTGCATTAGGAGGATGAGTCGTTTCAAAGAGTTTGCCAGCAAATGATAGATCCTCTTCTGGGTCACGAATTCTTGTCACCTTGTGTATTAATAGGACCTGCCAAGGATTTTTCCTGAGTTTCCTTGCTTGCAGTCAGTCACATAGGTAACAGAACCACGAAGAGCTGAGCATCTGTGACCCATATGCTGGGGAAGAGAAGGGAGGAACAGCCGAAGAGGGACACAGTGCTGGAGTCAGGAGCTTGATTGGTTTGGCAAAAATGCTTGTGCAATGCTCTGGGAATCAGTGGGGAAGGGCTGTAGAGTGCGAGTGGTGTGGGGTTACCTCAGACACCACGTGCTGCCCTCACACCAATCTGTTTGTGCTGTGGGAGGTTTGGGGAGTGCCACGCTCAAACTTGGTTTTCTCCTGCTTCAACGAACAGGAATTTATGGAAGCCTTCAGCAAATGTCTCGTGCGTAGGGTCACAGAAGCCAGCTCCAGGCACTTGACACTCCCAGTGCTGCTCCGAGTGGTTCATGCTGCTCATGCTGAACAAGAGGAAAGTTCATTTCTTGGTTGTGTTTGCTGGCACTGTGAAGGGTCAGAGGGCAGGAATGGTCCAGGGCAGGGGTGGAGCACCCTCACCCCTGAGGGACTGGCAGTGCCGGTCTGGGGCATTACCTGGCTGCCAGCCCCTGGTGTTTGTTGCCAGGCAGCCAGAATGCTTTGTACCACTGAGAGACACAGCAGGGAAAGACTCCACAGCAAGGACACCCAGAAGGCCAAACCCTGCGACCACAGTGACACCAGTGACTTGGAAATTTGAGGTTGTGGTTGAGTCACTTTGCAAATCTAATGGAAGCAGCAGAGTGTGCCCAAGGCAGAGATCTCCTGTGTTAGAATGAGGGTTTTTCTCTTGGTGGTAATGCAGCTGCTGCTGAGCAAGGGACAGATTCTCCACTGCCCTCCATGACATCGCATCCTTCCAAATTATGGAATAACTGAGACTGTCCTCTCCTCACCCCTGGGCACCACCAGTATTTTTCCAACCCTGACGACCGTGGCAGTGCTCCAGTGTCAGAGATGGGATTGCCCTGGTGCAGTAACCTTCCCTGAGCTGTCCAGTGCCGGCATCCCCCGCCTGCCCCTCCTCAGCAGCAGGAACAAGCAGTCCCTCAGATCTATTGATTGGTCTTTGGCATTCACGACCCAAAACATCGTTCCGTGGAATAAGCCTGCCTGTGGATGGCAGTATGTAGCAGTTAGCTTTTAAATTGAACGGTAAAGAAACAAATGAATAATTAGCATATAGATAATGTGAATTAGCCCTTATGTTATACATTAAATTCTGTTCCAGTTACTGCACTGTAGTGCTCTGTTGCAAAGTACTAAGCTGAAATCCATGCCCTAATTATTTGCCATGATGTGAGTGTCCCGGCTTTTGTACTAAATGAATGTAGGTAAAGATAAAAACGTATTACAAAAAGCTAGGATTCTAATGTAAGATAGGCCAGTGCTAATTACTGGCTAATCATTGTGTTAGAGTAATTATATTACGTGCTTTCAAAGCCTTGGTTAGTGCCAAGCTGAACACTAGCATATAATTTTTCAGAGAGGAGTTAATTTTTCTTGTTATCATAACAAGAGAGCATTTTCCCTTTTTTTCCTCAATACTTTTCAGGAGTGTATGATTTTACCACCATTGTGAACGTTTTTCCTCTCTCGTTAGACTTAAGGAACTGTTGAACAAATGCTGTTGGGGTCTCATTTAGAGCAGGTTTCCTCCTCTGCTGCACTAACGGGACAGAGCCCTGTGGCTGATCAGTGCAGTGGATGCGATCATTATATTTTTTCAACACGATTACTTTCACTCCTGGCCTCCTTGCTGGAGCCAGCCAGAGCTTTTCCCAGGCGGGTACAATGGCAGGGAGTCTTTTTTTTTTTTTGCATAGCCAGTATGGAAACCTCCCAGGCCTTCCCTTCCTGGGCCCAGAGCAGCGTTGTCCTGTGCTTAAAACACACTCAGCATCCCTAGGTACCTGAAATAAATACAGTCATGAGAGCTGATAGCACTGAAAGGCAACACAGTATTTTTAAATAGCTGTTTACCACGATAGCAATTATGGGAAGATGGATGGTTTGAATCTCTAGAGCAAGCAAATAGTTAGAAATAGCTATATTCTTTGCTTAACTTCTGTTACCATTATTCCACAGACATGTGGAATATATCATTAATTTTAAAGAGGGAAATAAAACAAAATTGAAGGGCCTAGATACAAAGGCAGCACCTAAGCATCACCATTTATTCTCTCTGTAATGGCTCGAAAATCTGTGTTGAGCTTCCTATGACAGAGCTGGCAGAAGAGTGCTTCCAATTAAATACAGATTCTGTGTGGATCAAATTTAGCAACTTCTACTAGTTGAAGGCGCCTGTTAAACTTTGTGGGGACAAGTGATTCTTGGATCCCTAAAAGTCACACTGTATCTGCTTTTTATATATTTATACAGGCAGTTCTTTCTGTCTGGTTCACCTAATATAAAAACCTATTTTTTTTTCTTCTTATTCAAAAATAATGATTTGATTCTGTTTAATTTATTTCCTGCAAAATCTTTCGACATACCGAATCCACTTCCTTATTTAGACCTCTGTGATCCTGGAGAAATGGCTGGGTTTTGGTACATTTTTTACAGTTACAGCTATATCTGAAAAGTAGTTCTGTTTCTGAAGATTTTGGGGCAGGTTTTCTGCGTGTTGCTCATGATCTCTAATTGGAATTAATCTTCAAAGGAGCTCAATATCTGGCACTCTTTTATGAGAAGCTGGTCCCTTATTTTAGTGCCTGAAAAGATGAAGAGCCCTTTTGAGAAACCTGGCCCCAGCTGTGAGTGCTGATCACATTTCAGGGTCTGATTTGTTGTTTTCCAGCCTGCAGCCAGTGAGATAATTCCCCTTCCCTGGCGTTAAGAGTGAGGGAGAACCAGGGCACTGCTGCTTGGCCACCCTGAACGTCCCCTGGTGAGGTTGGTGTAGCCTGGACTTGCTCCACACAGGACCTGGCCGGGTTTGGAGTAGCCCAGGACCACTTCCACTGTGGACAAAGCTAACTGATGTTGTGGGACAAGGGAATTAGTGCAGGAATGAGAGCTTGTGCATTTCTGGGGTGAGGGGAGCAGAGGGAGGGGGAGAAAGGCAGGGTTTGTACGAGCTGGTATCCAAACAGGCTGATGGATCAGCCAAGGAACTGACAGGCGATGATGCTGTTACTGGAGAACTCTGGGGCCTGATTTAGCTTTACCCACTCATAATGATCGATTCCTTTGTGTCTGCCTCTTCCTGAATGATTTATTTTTTTGTGAGAGGAATATGCTCTCCTAACACTGAATGAAAAGGCAGCTGCCTTCCCGGATTTGTGGGGAGTACAAATCCAAACTGATGTCCCAAAGGCGGCTTTTAGAAGCTCTTCCTCACTTTGGGAGGCTTCCAAGCCTCCATGTCCAGGGTGACATGGAAAGCTGGTGGTAACAGGTGCCCTAAAGATGTCACTGGAGGTGGCTGCTGTGGCAGGCAGAGTGTTAGAGCTGTCTGTTTATATCTAATATTGGTGCCTCCACTTTGGGAGAGGCGGGGTAGAATCCAGGCTGTCAGCAAAAATGCCCCCCTTCCTCATGTGCTGCATCTAAAGAAGTGTCTGCACCTGCCAGGGGAATCTCATTAACGGGGAAAATGCTGACTTGGGAAGGCTCAGACAAATCTGCGGTGGGAAATCTCACCTCTCTTTCATGTTTGTGTTCTGAGCAAACGTCACCGCCGAGACACCACGAAGTTTTGCAGAGACGTCAGAAGCACCCTCTGTGCTATGGGAAGTGTGTGGCAAGGCTCAGGGACTGAAGGTTTGGGTTTTGAAGAGGCAATTGCTTCCTGTTGGGTGTGTAGCCCCATCAGCTCACACAGAGGCGTTCGGTGCTGCCTCTTTCCAGCTCGACCCTGCTGATTGCAGAAACCGTAGCAAAACGTGAAGTGGCTTTTTGTGAAAACAAAGGCAGGCCCTGAGACACAGTGAGGGCTGAAGCAGTGATTGCTGTGGTGGGAAAGGCTGGGCTGTAGCGCTGACCTGCAGGAAATTCTCGGACAATCCTTCCCCACTTCAGGTTTCCATTTCCTGTCTTCCAGTGTTTGCCTGCCTGGATTGCCAGGCTCTGCAGGGCAAGGACTGGTTCTCATAATGTTTGCTCTGCCTTTTCATAATAGAGTCTGGCTCTCAGGTGGCTGCTATTAATCATGAATTATGTATTAATGGTAATGTTGTGGAGTCAACTCACAAAAGCTTACAGTAACTGGCACAGATGAGCCTTGCAGGCTGTATTTTACAGGTGTGCAAACTGCGCTGGAAGTGGCAGAGCTGGGGGATTCTGGGGCGGCAATAGCGCAGAGGGAAGGCAGAAAAAGGGCCTTCATGTTTTATATAGCCCATTCCCGTGCTCTGTGATGTGATGAGGGCTGGAAGATCAGTCAATCCACCGTGCAAGGTCATTTTAGTAATGATGGGAGGGAGTGGGAGAGAGGAGGTGACTCCCAAGGCTGTAACTTTGAGGAGTTGCTCCAGAGTCAGCTGTTGTGGCTCTGGCTGTGGAGCTGCTGCACAGAAATGGCTCTGGCACATATGGGAAGCTCTGGGAGGGAGACAAAATGCAGATTAGTGTCTAGAGTTTGACACAGATACCGAAATAAGGGAAGGGAGAGGACACGCAACACAGGGAGAAAGAAAAGGAGAAACCTGCTCCTTGTTGTAGGTTCCTGACATCTGCGGGTAACTGCATCAGAATTCTGATTTAGATTTGTGTGTGTTTCCTTTGCCGTGGAATTAATGGAAAATATTATAAGCAAGGAAAAATGTAAATGAGCAAAAAGGAAAATGGCTGATACAAATCAAAGTGGAAGCAAGGAAATCTGCAAATAACATCAGGAAATAGATTAATAGAATCACCTTTTCCTGGAAGAGGTGTCCTGTTTCATTCTGACAAAATTCCCTGGCAGGTTTACCCCTGGGTGGAAGTCCCAGCGCATGGACCGAGCCTCTGGCCCCAGTGCTTGTCCAGGATTCCCCCTGGGGGGAAGATGGGCTGGATTCAGGAACCCCTCAGGCTGCTCAAGCGCAGGAGAATGGAACAAAGCAATCTGGAATTGAAAAAATATTTGGAAAGCCACAGTCAGACCTGAGATTCTGCATGTTCTTATGGGTGTCAATTAACAAAGTGTTGTCAAGGTGTGTATGAACACACTGAGGCCTTTGAAAACCAGGAATTCCTGCACTCTGCCTCAAGCAGTGGGCTGGTTTGATGAAAAAATCAGCACCATACAACTCCAAAAGGTATCTCTGATACAGTGGGAATCTACAAGGAAAGCCTGGGCTGGGGGATGCTGTGCTTAGCAGCATTTGCAGAAATGGGCCCTGAGTGTGACCTGCTGCTTATCCGCGGCTTTCGGTTCCGTTTGCTTCCTGAATTTATTAAGGTACCAATGACACTGGCTCGCTCAGGAGCAGCAGGCAGCCTGCAGCTTACAGCCAGCTCTCCAGTGGAGGTTTTAGTGTCCTGCACTTGATCCAGGGCCTGGCTGGTTGCTTGACACCACTGGCACAGAAGAGGACAGAAACCACAACACTGATGTGGCGGTGAAGGTGGCTCTTTGAAAACACATCTCAGGGCCAGCTGTAGTGGCACAGGCGAAGAGGGTTGTAGGAGTAAGTGGAGGGAGCAGAGGGAAAGTGCTTGTGCTGCCCTCAGTGGGTGCTGCCCCCATCCCTGGCTGGAGGGCTGTGGCTAGCATTTGCCACCACACCTGGACAGGGACAAAAATTTGCAAGGCAGAGAAGATGCTCAGGGGTAAAATGTGGCTTAGAGAAAGGGAGAAATTAGGGCAAAACTGGAGCTGGGACAGGTGAGATGTGTAAAATTATGAAGGAGCTGCAGAGAGAGAGAATAATTATTCTTTCTTTTTCTTTGTGGCACAAGGCACAGGTTCCCAGTGACACTGCCAAACTGTTGGCTCAGAATTAAAAAGAGGAATTAATATTTTTTACAAATTGTGATTAAACTGCAGATCTTGGTACCACAGGATGTGGTCAAAGCCAAAAGTGTAAACAGTGTCAAGAAAATTCATGGGAGGCTGGCGGGGTGCAGATGGCTTTTAAGGAAAATGGTCTGGTGGCGTTTTCCAGCTGAAGAAGTCATCGAGCCACGGACTGCCAGAGGGAGCTGAGAGGCCTTGAAGGGGATGGGATCACTTGTCTGGTGTTCTACAGACTCTGTCTGGGCCGTATCACTGGCCCTGAGAGAGGCAGCCCTCTGTTGTGCTGCCCCGTTGCTGTCCCCATGCTGTCCCTGCCCATGTGGCCCTCGGGTGGATGTGGCAGCGCTGCGTTAACGTTGGCCTCAGTGATCTCAGCGGTCTTTCCCAACCCCACTGATTGCACCAAAAATCCCAACTTTGGCCTCCAACTGATCAGCAGAGATGAAGACAAAACCCCCTAATCATTTTGACTCCAGAAATGTAACTCAGAACTGTATTTTCCATGCTCTGCTGTGGGGACGGGGACAAGGCTGGGGTGGTCTCTGGTGGATAACAATGACAATTAGTGAGACCCCCTCTCTGCAGGGCTGTGGCTGCTGGGACAAACCGGGCAGGACACTCCTGGTGATGGAGGGGAGGCTCTGGAAGGCTTCTCCCCCGCAGGATTTGGGGCGGTGGAGGGGCAGGGCACGCCCTGAGCCCCTTTCCCCGAGGGAAGATGCGTTAACCCCGGTGCTGTGCCGGCTCCGGGCCAGCCGGCGCCCGGCAGCCAGCGGATGGCACTGTTGTTGCAAGGAAACTTGGGGGAGAAAAAAGGAAAAAAAGGAAAAAAAAAAAAGCCATTTAGCACTCCAGAACTGTTTGGATGGAAGTTTTCCACTGAAAACAGTTTTGCCGAAATGGAAACGTTTCATGGCACATGCCTCTTCTCCATGAATTTTTAATGGAGCAAAATGCAAATTAATTGGTTTGGCTGTTTAATTGTGATATAGCTTGTTTTTCCTTATCGTGTTGAATCACTTTTTTATTAAAAAGCTATTATTAATTTATATGGGTACACAATTTCAATATAATTCTTGGTTTTATAGGGGCTTTTTATCCTAGTGATACAAAATCTCAAAAAGTGAACAGAATTGTGTTGTAGAAAGGAAGAAACATCTTGGTATTTTTAAAAATAATAATACCAACAACTTTTAAAAGCCTTTCAACTGCTGTCCCAGGGAAAAAATAATCATATTTGATGCTTAATATGAGCCAAAAATATGTTTCTGAAGGGTTGGATATTGTATGGGCTGGGTGATCTGTGTTTGGATCTGCTCTGAATGGGTCTTCTTGCCACAAAAAAGTGCTTTGAGAGGCTGTTTCTTGGTGCCATGAGAGGGGCAGTGCTGCCCAGCAGAGCATGTGCTGCAGAAGGACATCCCAGAACAGCCCTTCATGCCCCTGTGGTGCCACACAAGGGGACACCATCCCCTGGCATCTCTGTGAGCTGGCCAGGGCAGGAAATGGTGCCAAGGTGGGGCTGCTGTTTTGGGAGTTCCTGCTTTCTGAACACAAACCGTGGGGTCTGGCTGAGAGCAGCTCTGTTGCTGTGGTGGCAGAGCGAGGGCTGCCTGCAGAACATCCACGGGCAGTGGAGCTGGGAGGCAAAGGGAAAGAGAACTTGTCAGATTGGAGAGGGAACACCTTCCCTTTTCTGTCTGCCAGGATTAAAAAATACCCACAACTTATTCCTCTGTGACCTGTCTGGTGTGTGGTGGCAAATGAGCCAAACACGGGGCTGTTCTGCACAGACAGGGTGAGTTATTTATAGGGACTCCTCATCCAGTCTCCTTGGAGGGAGCCCAAATTCCCCATCCTGCTGTGTGCAAAAGCTCCCAGAGTTATTCCAGACTTCTCAGCTCTGCCCACTCCGTGTCAAGGCAGCCTTGCTGCAGCTCCTGTGTGCAGAGCAGAGGGCTTGGAGTGACACTCACAGAGCCCGGGGACAGGGCATGGGCTGCAGGGCTGCAGCCAGCACCCATAAATACACCTGGTTCCTAACTGGGAGTGAATAATGGCCATGGTGAGCAGGCTCTGTCCCTCTGCAGTGCCTGGCCCCAGCCCTGCAGCTCCTGCTGCAGCCACCTCGCTGAAACCCAGCTCCCCAGTTAGGTCAAGGCGAATTGCAGGGAGGTGTTCACAGTTAGCGTGTACACAAATGGTTCTTAGATCAGGGTGTGCAGAAGGACCTCTGGCTGTCCCACAGGAACACCACAGTTTCTGTGCTGCCTTCAGGGGCACGGAGCTGTGCTTTTGTTCCTGGAGGTGCTGCAGAGAACCCTTTGAGGAGGCTCAGCAAGGAAGAGCAGCGCATCCTTTTTTGGGTTTGTGTGCCACAGTTACTTTGGTGACGGTGTCAACAGTGCAGAAGGAACCAAATCGTGTTACTACCTCTGTCAGTTCTTAAACAGCACTGCAGAGTCCCCTGTCCTCCCCAAATGAGGGAGAGAAATTCACACTGTAATATTAATAACTGTGGGGGCCTTTAGCCTTTAATAATTAACAAAGTGCTAACTGTAGCTGAATGTTCCTTTTTCTGATGCCAATTACAGACCCATTTGGCCCAGGCTCAGCAGAGGGAAGTGGCTGAGCAGCAGTGTTATAAGAGAGACCCAGAGCTGAGAGAAATTGTTCTCCTTTGGCCCACACAGTAGATTAAATAAAGCTTTGGGCTCCAGCAGTGGGGAAGCCAAAGCATCAGGTGCCACAGGAGGATAAAGTCCTTCTGTACCCCTGCCATTACAAAACAGGGCCTGCTCTAACATCAGAGCCCATTCCTGGAGCCTGCTGACAGATAACCTCACCTGGGCTAAGGTGGAATGAAATGTTCCTCTCAGTAGGTGACAGCTGCTCATGCCCTTGCCACTTTTCCCCAGAGCTGTGCCGAGTAGGAGTCTCTTGCTTGTATTTTCTGTCTGAAATAGAGTTGCTAGTGCAGCTCTAACGAGAAGTTCAGCATTTGGAAAACCTGCTATGATCTTTGCAAGGTGATTTACAAGCCTTGAATAAATGTTGGGAGTGTTTTGCTGCACCACGGTGCTGTTCTGGCAGCGTTCCTGCTCCCCCAGACACTGCTGCTGGCAGAGAGGCCGATTGCACAGGCACAGCTTCCTCAAACCCTGCTTCCAAAGGGCCATTGTGCAACCAAAAGGGAAGGGAACCAGTGAATTCCAAATTGTGGTTACCTAGCAGCCAAAACGGAGTGATGGAGGCTGCCGTGGATTCTGCCCTCCTGCCTCTGGTTGTGCAACCCCACACCTTCCCTTCCCTGACAAGCAGGAAGGTGCAGAGGGCTGATCCAGCTGGAAACCAACCCAACAACAATAAAAATAATCAGGTTTTGTTGGTATGGCTGCCCATCCCTGTTTAGATCAGCTCAGGCAATTATAGCATCATGCCCAGAATTCATCAAAAGAGGCCTGGGATGGTACTGGATACATCACATCGTGGCTGTTTTTAATAATTATAACTCTCAGGGTTACAGCATCAATCTTGTCCGATTCTTGGTGCAGTGTTAGCTCTCATTGTGTGCCATGGCCATGGCTGTGCACTTTTCCAGCCTCCTGTTAGCAATTAATGAACCTCTCAGGGGATTTTCTGATTTTCAATTTGTTTTCTCACTGCTTAAATATGAGGAGTTGTGAGGTGGAAGCAGAGTAGGGATAGGAGTGAGAAATCCTCCTGAATCACTCCTGAGTTAATGAGGGATTATAAATGGGATCTTCACCTGGATGCAGGGAGGAAGTGGAATTCACCTTCCTTTGCAAGCGTGGAATTTTCAGTAAAAAGCTGAAATCAGGTGTTCTATCCCTATTATTTAGATTTTAGTTTTATTTTTGTAGGTAAGTTTCTGCTGGCAGGGTTTGTTCAGGGTCAGGCTGTGCCTCCCTTGAGGGATCCCTGCTCAAACCAGAGCCTGGGTAACAAATCCTGTCTGCCAAGGGTCCTGGAAAGGTTCGGGCCAGGAGAGCTCCAGCCATGGAGGAGAGCAGGAAAAAAGCAAATAAACTCCAGTTCTCTAAGGCACAATTGCAGTATTTCAGAATTAACATGTACTTCGTGTTGGTGCTTCAGCCCTTCAGTAGAAAAGAGCATTTTCTGCAAAAATGTTGCTTGAAACTGAAATTTCCATGGGAAATCTGGCTCTGATGGCAAAATCTCTGATGGATCTGTGCTTGGTCCTTCTCTGTATTTCTTAAGCAAGAACTGAAATTCTTACCAGTTTCAACAACAGAATGTTGCTCAGTGGCTCAATCTGTAAATGTAAATGAGAAGTACAATCACAATTCTATTCTGTGGAAATACAAAAACCATTGGAATGGATGGAAATCAAGAATCTAAGACAGGTTAAGCTTTGAGGATGATCTGATAATTCTGAGAGGACATTAAAAAATTTTAGTACTTGTACAGAAAAATCCAAAACAGAAGTTTTTCAGGTGTTTTTTATCAGAAGAATTCCAGCAAGCTCTAGCTGGGAGAAGTGAGTACTCATATGCAACATCAAAATAGACAGGATTGCTTCCCACATTTTGGACATTTTGGTAAAGATCATGTTTTGGTTTCTCCAAGCCTGTTCACCCATCTGTGATCTCTTCAAATGCCATTAATTGGAAATGTTGCACCAGTAGTGAGAGAAAAACCAAAACCAAACAACTTGTTTTAAAGAAAGAAAAGCATGTTGTTTGCCAAAGTAATAGAGCAGAAGAAATCTGACTCCACAAGAGTGCAAGAGAGAACAAAACTAAAGCTCAGAGGTCACCAGGCTGATTCCTGAGTGCCTCAGAGCCGCTTTGCACGGTCCCACTGCTCCTCCCACCACTCTGGGTATTCCAGACACAAGGACACTGGAACTTGGTTCCAGAAGGAACCAAATCCATGTGAATATTCTACCTGCAGAAATTCCAGCAGAATCCTGGCTTCTCGCTGTGAGTGTGGGGAGCAAAGTTCAAGTCCCTGCTTTTCTGTTCAGGTTCCCACAGCCCCTGAGAGGGGAGGGGCAGCTGAGCTTTTGCTCCAAGTTTTGACCAGAAATTCCAGCCCAGGCTTAGCCAGCTTTCCCATAAAACTCATCAAAACCAGCCTTTTGTTTCTGAAAAGGCATCTCCTAAGAAAATACTCAACCAGCTTCTCTCGGGGTATGTGGCATTAACTGTAAGCAATAATTATGAGGAGAGGATTTAAAAAATCTCCGCAGGTTCTGATTAGGATAAAGACCTAGATTAAACTTGCCTGGAACACTGGAACCCAGTAGTTAAATTCTCTGATAGCTTTGTTGTGTCTGTTTCTTGGCCATGAAGACCCTGGAAAAGGAGAGGGTCAGGAGAAAATGCTAAACCAGAGAGGAAAAATTGCTCTTTAGGAGACATTTGAAATTATTACACCAGAGTTATCCTTGGTGAGAGCAGAGCTTTCTTTGACTTTGAGATCTGTGGCATAAGATGTTTTGCCTAAATTTTCTTCCACAGCTTTTCAAAAGCCACAAGAAGGTGCAGGCCACCACCATGGGAAGTCAGGAGACTCCTGAGGAAAAGCAGCCAAGAGACATTTTTAAGATAATCAATGAAGAATAACCCATGAACATAAAAATGGCAGCTGCTTAGGAGGCGGAGAGTTCATTTTTAATCCTGATCTCTTCTCCCTGCAGAATCTTGCTCCCATCTTATCAATATTTTAGAAAAGAAAGGGAAACCTTGTGCAGCTGCAAAGGCAATTTGGAGGGATTAAAAATTTATCCTGTTTTGAGCAAAGCTTTCAGCAGGTGCTGGAATCACTCAATCACAGGTGGGTGACCTGCACAGCCCCCCTTTCCCAAGGCTGAAACTGGAGTGAGGGTCCTGGGAATTCTTCTGTCAGGTCCCACTTCTAACTCCAGCCATAGTGAGTCACACACTTGGCCTGGAACAGCAAAAAAAATCAAGTCTAGGATGGAAAAGTGACATTTTCCCTTCTGGTTTCTTTCCCTTGGAGAGGGAATGGAGTCAAGCAGGTTACATCAGGCTTTGAATTTGGCTCAATAATTAAAAGGGCTGATTAACATCAGCTGAAACTCAGAATTTGGGCTCTGCAGGAAATTTGGACAATCCCATGTTGACTTTCACTCTAGACTGGATAGAGCCATGTGGATTAGAAATTTCTCTCCAAAATATCCCCCTCACCAAGCATTTTATTGAAGTGAAGAAGGAAAACAGGAAACCTCCAGCTGACACTCAGAAATCAAAACAAGAATTTAATTACTAAAAGCCTTTAAAACATACGGGGTTTTTTTCCCCATTGCTAAAGGAAACCTAATTAAAACATTTCCTTTCCGGAGTTTTTCAGGGAAATTCCATCGTGATTATGATGTCAAATGGAACATTTTGCTTAAACAAACCAGGTGTAGAAAGAGGCCCCACCTGGGAGCTGGGGAGACTTTTTCCTTTATTTCCTTGGTCCGTTTGACACTGAGACAGTTGGGTGACAAATCCCTGAGCAAATGCTCACGGCCAAGGACAGAGCCTGGGAGTTTTCCCTGCTCTCAGGAGAGCAAGTTGGATGTGACAGAGATGGAGGGTGCAGAGTAACCCATCCCCTCTGTTTGCAGAGCTGCCTGTAATTTCCACCCACCAGAACTAATTGCTTTTATCAACACCAATAACAGAGGCAGCAAAGAATCATCAGATTTCCTGCCTGGGCATGGTGGAAGCTGGTGTGTGACTGTGCTGGGACAGGTCAGATGAGGGCAGGGTGCAATTTGGAGAGAGAATGTAGGCAAAGATCTTGCTGGGACATGGAGAAGTGCTGATTGCAGCTTCCTGGTGGGAAACCAGCCTGGAATCCATTGGTACTTGTCATGGTCATTGTCCTTAGAGCCCTCTGTGAGCACACACTGGGATTCACAGGGATGCTCCCATCTCGATTAACCTTTTGGTGGGAAAGGTTTCTCAAGCAGAGAATGGCCCAGCAGATGGGAATCAGTCTGGGCCAGGGGGAACAGAGCAGCTGGGATGTCAGGAGAGCCAGGGGGAGGTCAGGAGGGCCAGGGGGAGGTCAGGAGAGCCAGGGGGAGGTCAGGAGCTCAGGGCACAACCAGCCCTGCAATGTCTCCAGGCACACAGGAGCGTTTCCATCTCAGGGGGTGCAAACCCTGTCCCGTGGTGTCCATCAGCTTTGATAAAATAGGGATGTGTTGGAGGGCTGGAAAACAATTCCCAGCTCAGTTTGGGCTCAGTGAGCCCACGAGCAAAGAAATCCCCTCCCTAAACCCTGTCTGGGAGGACAGATGCTCTCCTGGACATGGGGAAGTGCCCAGGCTCTGCTGTTCCACACACTCAAACTGCAAATGGATCCAGCCTGGGGAGAAACAGTCCAGTGAAGGGGGGAAAATACAAAATAGGTATTTTTCAGGCAGAAGATTTTAACTTTGTCCCTCAGTGCTGGGCAAGTTTCTGCAGCATTTGTCACAGGTAATAGTGGAAATCTATTCCTGACTAAACTCTAAATAATTGCTGCCAGAATGGCATCGTGGTGCTGATGAATATTTCTCCAACAGAAGAGAAACAGCATGTTGATTCTTGAACCACAGAAAGCTATAATTGTAATTTAAAATCTGGCGTGTTGTTTAAAATACTAAATTCTTTATCTTTCAGAATCTTTATAATTATACATCTAAACTGTCACTCTGAATACATTTGCAAGTGTTGTTCCATTTTTAAGATCTTCCCCAATTTAAATATCAAGGCCCGAGAGAAAAATGAAATTAAAAAATCCTACCTGCACGGAAAGCAAAGCCCATTCTGTTTCAAAGCTATTCATTCCTGTTATAGTTACAAAGAGAAAAAGAGTTATAAAATTGTAACACTTATTTGAAATGTCTTTTCTCACACAATAGCAAATGTTCCTGCTCCTCCTCTCACAATAAAACCACCATATCAAATACCTTTTTTCATGAAATTGCAGAAGTGCTAGGGGAAAAAACCCATAGAATATTAAAACTTCTCAGCTTCAGAGATGCGAAACTGTTATCAAGGACTGTGAGAGGGTATAAATTTTCAGAAATATTGAGAGGAGAGGGGGGGAAAAAAATCAAGCTTTGACATTAACAAGATGATAACAGCCATTGGCTCTTGTTCACACCCCAGAATTTCAGCAGTGAGATAATCAGGCTTTCAGTGACTCGTATGGAGATGGCTCTGACATGGATCAGACTCTGATCTTTGGCCTGGCTGTTATTATGTGGAGTTATGCGCTGGAAGAGTTTTGACAAAAGTAATAACCCCCTGAGTGGGGCTTTCAGGAGCAGAGACTGTGTCAGACAGGTAAATCACAGAGCCCTGAATTAGCTCTGCACTCATGTGATGTCTGGGTGTAAGCAGAGCTCTCGAAAATCCAGAGCTTTGGAAGTTTGGGAGGCTGGAGGATCTCTCTGGTGCTGATCTCAATGGGAAACGTTCTGCCAGTAGGGAAAAAAGGAATCAGACATTGCTCTACTCTAGAAAGTGTTGTGGCTTCATGCTTTAAAGTGGTATTGCAGGCATGGAAGATGCTGTCAGAACCTGAGGGTTCATAAAATTAATTTCATGTAATTTCTACCTGTGGCAAATAGGAACCAAAAAGCAGTGGGGAGAAGAGCTGCAGATCTTCTTCCAGATATTGTTCCTGATCTGATTTCTGACTCTGTGGGTTATCTATAACCCAGTGGTTAAATGGTAATAGTCAAAAGGTGTTGGGTACCTCTTCTTGTTGTAAATAATTGGGACACTGGTGCACATTTGCTTCTTTAATCAAAAATTCCTGGTTTTGCAAAGCTTCCTCAATGCAGCAACACCTCAGTGATGCTGAGTTAATTAATAATAACATGCAAGCCCTGTGTTCAGTGACTCTTGAGCAAGGAAAATCACGGAATTATGTCCCCTGAAGTTTTCTCTTGCTGCCTGTGCCCTGCGTTCGGGCAAACCCCTGGAATGTGCTGTTCCATCCCTCCACCTGCAGAGCATCCCTGGCCGTGGCTGGAGGCGGCAGCTCAGTCAGTCCTCGTGCCCATCCCACTGCCCTGCTTCCCGCTTCCCTGCAAGGAGAGTTCTTCCTTGGAGAAGCCTCCTGTTCCCTGGAGGAGCAGCAGTTTGGGCTTTAGCTGGGATCACCCTGACCATCCACAGGGCTCTGCTGTCTGTGACTGCAGCCCTGGGGGGAACGGGCAGCCGAGCTGACCTCGGCTGGCTGGGTGGTATTTACCAACAACAGCAACTTACGGTGCCCAGATCAGTGGCAGGAACGTGGCCAGGGACTCTCAGGATGTGTCTCAGACACCCCTGTGTGCTGGGCTCGCTGCAGGCAGGAATTTCAGTCTCCTGTGGGCTCACAAAGGCTGCAGCATTTTAGGCACCCACTACAAGGTGAAGCCCTTGGCACAGCCCTCTGCATTCTTTGCCTGCGCAGCAGGGAAAGGTGCAGCTCCTGGAAAAATCACATCAGTGCTTGTGAGAAACCTCAGCCTCACTGCTGTTGATCATGAATTTTGTGATAGCTGTGTTTGGGTTCATTCATCACTGACACTTAGCCCTAAGACACAACCCAGTCTGCCATGGAATATCCCAAGTGCTGCCTGTGTGTTCCTGGTGCAACCCAGGCATTTTTGGCTGATTGGAAGAAGAGAAAATACCACAACACTTTGCTTAAAGAGAAGTTCTTTCAAAGTCGTGGTGCATAGGAGCAGTTTATGGAGAGGAATTGAGCTGAAACCGTCCTACAGTGACATGCTTGATTGCTGAGGAGAGGAGATGTAATGATTTTGGACAGCAACTGTCAGGGTTAAGAAAGTTATTTGTTCCATTGGTTTATGGCACAGACTAGTAGTATTTTACTGTCAAACAGAATTAGTTTTATATCAAGAAGAGTGATTACTTGGGTTCACTGTGTTTGAGATTAAACTTGATGATTTCATGTCCATTATTGATTTAGGCTTTACATTCAGAGGAGTAGCGGTTTATATTTTACTTAAGGGGATTTGATCACAGTAGATGGAATCTTCAATGGTTTCTGCACATAAATTAGTAAAGTTGCAGTGCCTTTTACAGTAAATGGAGAAGAAAAGAGAAAGGGGCTTTAGCTCAACAAAGAAAAAAAGGTGCTGAAAACGCTGCTGAGCTTTTGCAGAATGCAGGGGACGGGGTGACACCTCAGAACAGGGTGCAGAAAAGCAGGAACCACCCAGGGGATGCTCAGTCAGTGGCACATGGCAGCTCCAGGCCCAGATGATGCAGGACTGACAGACCTCAGTGCGCTTTATCTCCTGTAACTCATCCTGAAATTACACCAAAGGAGAGAGGGACATCCAGGGGGCTTCCCAGGGTCAAAGGACGGCCACATGTGGGTGGGATCTGTAGGAGGCAAATGTGCAAAGCGAGTAATACCTGCCACTAAAGACCTCCCCCCCTGAAACGCTGTAAATCTGACGGGGGTTTAGAACCAGCCAAGGATCTGGGTCCTGCTTTGCTGCTGCTGGGAATCCGTAGCCCAGAGAAGACAGATGGTTTGTGGCCAGCCAGGGCTCTGCTCCCCTGGGCAGCAGAGCATTCCTACAGCAGCAGAGGAAGGGTTTCATGGGAGGACTGTCAGAAGTAGGGAATGCCAGCCTGAGAGCTCCACGTGCAGCGCTCCCCGGGGATGGACGGTGTGGGATGTCACCCACTGCACCTCCACCCCGAGCACCTGTGGGAGCACAGACAAGTCCTGCCAGGTTTGTTTAGAGCTGTCACATTCAGACCATCAGGATTCCAGCTCCTGTGGCTTTCCAAAGCCGTGCTTTGTGTGAGCTCTCCTCAGACACAGCTGTCGGGGTAGGTGCTGAGCCAGCACTGCTCTCGCACCAGGGCGGGCGTTTGGGAGCACTGAGCAGTCCTCACTGCCTTCCTCTGGCCACCCTGTTGGCTTGAGCATTGCCTGTGCCCCAGGCACTGTCCAAATGCACATTTTTAAAGGCATTTAGACTCACCTGGCAGCACTGTGCACAGGTTGTCACCTGCACGCTTGCAGGGCCTTGGCCTCGCCAGCATCGCTCTGCAGCTGCCCCAAAAATCCCCCGTGCCTGCAGCCAAGTCTGGCCCCGCGTGGGATGTGCTGAGCTGTGCCTCAGTGCTGCATTCTCAGCTCCCAGGAGTTCTCCTGGCTCCATCCATGCCTGTACACTGCCTGTTACTACGAGATGGTGATTCAAGGAACAAATCCTGTTTTTTCAAACACCCTCTGTAACCAGCACTTGTTGCAGCTAAACATTCCCAGCACCAAGATGGATGGCAGCTGATGCTGGCCAGGGCTCAGGTAATGATGTTTTCCCTTCTGTACCTCGGGTCACTCGCAGTTCTTTGCTCTCTGCAGTGTTTGGTTCATTAGGGACACAACAAAGCACAGCTCTGCCTCGTCTGCAGTGTCCCCAGGGGTCAGGTGTTTACTGCCTCATTTTTTTCTGAGTTTCAATTAGTGCCCTTTGCCTTTTGTCCTTTTGCTGAAAGACACGGAGGAAAACCTGGCTCCCTTTCCTTTGCTCCTTCCCATGCAACACTCACAAACATTGTTAGGGTTTCTCCTGAGAGCCTGAGGCTGCTGGAGCTCAGCAGAGCAGCTCTCAGCTCCCTGCACGCCTCAGGTGCTGCAATCCCTCAATCATCTCCGTGGCCATTCCCTGGACCAGGATGACCTTGTTTTAGAGTGGGGCATCCAGGACTGGGAACAGTTCTGCAGGTGTGGTCTCACCAGTGCTTTTCCTGACTTTAGAAAGATGTCTCCATTCCAGTAGAGAGAGAAAAAATGAGGAGGAAGCAGATGCATGGCTTTGAAACTACTCGGATGCATTCATTGAGATGGGTGTTAAAAAACTGTTGCCAAAAGCATTTTATTTCTTTTTTTAATTTTTTACTAATATGGGAGCTTGTTTATCATTTTAGTTTCTCTGTCCAGTGAACTGGTTCATATTTAATGGCTCACTAAGTTATGCCTACAGTGGAGATGACAGAGCATGTGTTTTCTAATTTAGGTGGCTGGACAAGTGCCCTTTTTTGCTGGAAGGAGAACAAAGCTCGTGTTGCTCAACAGCGAAGTCATTGACCAAAAAGCTGCCCAGGATAGGGGGCAAAGTGTGTGGCAGGTGTCTGTCACTGTGCTCTGAGCAGCTTTTCTTGCTGGAATGCTTGAGCACAACCCTGCACTGTGACCAGGTCCCTCCTGATGGGCAGGACAAGGCCATCAGTCACTGGGGTGCTGTGGGGACCTTTCCCAGGGCTTTCAGGAAGGTTCCACCTTCTCCCCCCTCGCAGGATTTGTTAAAGGGATTTGGGTACCGTAGCAGATGCCAAAGACTGTTCTAAGTCTGAGCAGCTTTTTGCTGGTGTCCATTCCCAGCTGGGCTGGAGCCAGTTGTTGTCTGTGCTCAGGGCGCCAGGCTCTGGTCTCCACCTCGTTTCTCCCTCCCTGGGTGCTCCCCTTCCCCTCCAAGAGCAGAAGGGCCATTACTGACCTTTCTCTGGGGCACTGCAGTGTGGGAAGGAACTGCCACAGATTTTGTTTGTGAGTTCACTTTTCTCCTCACTTCAAAGCCAAACCACCCTCACCTTGAAGACAAGCCAGGTACTAAACCAGGCAGAAATAGATTCAGTAAAAAGCACATAGTTCTAAGTAATGAGGGGACCTGGCCCACCTCTAAAACACTTCACCCACCCCAAAAACCCTGCACAGTGAATCTGTTCTTCTGATTTCCTTCCTTACACTGTGCAGATAATTGCATGATGCATCATTTACAGGGTGTGATGCTGTTTTTCAGAAAATGCCAACCATTCCCAGCTCCTGTGCTGATGTTGCTCAGTGTTTCCCTGTTCCTTCAGTGTTTTATTCCCTGGCAGGAAAAAAAAAGAAATGCTTGTCTAGTGCTCCACATTATTACTGTTCACAAAAAGAATTTCCAAAAATGATGGCAGAGAATTTTTTTTTTTTTTTAATCCATGAAAATTGCTAATCCTTTAACTGCAGAACCACCTAAAAGCTACAGAACCTGCAAATCTGAGGCATTTAAATGTGAGTCATACCAGCCTTCCTAGCACAAGCCATCCTCTGGCTTGCATTTTTGAATAGGAGGGATGTTGTTTGCTAGAGGCTAACCCAGGTCCTGGGAGAGGGGCATTCTCTCAGGGAAAAGTCCTGGATCCTTGCAAATATCTGTGAACATAAGCAGCAGGGGATGAATTGTAGGCAAAGAACCCAAATTAATGGTCAGTTTGAATGGTTCCAAGGGCCTGTATGAAGTCACTTCAAAATTTTCATCTTTAGAAATGGTAGAAAGTGGAGGCAGAAGGCAGCCCCAGGGGCTGGGGTGTCCCTAGGTGGGGACACTGCCAGCTCCTGGCAAGTAAAGGGAAGCAGCTCCCTTACAAACCCCACAATACTGACAACAGCAGACTCCCACTTTTTGGGTTGCTGGTATGCACAGAGCTGCCTCAGATCACTCCCATCTCCATTTAAAATACTCTAAATCCTCATGAGTTCGGTGACCAAGAGCATGACAAGGTAAGAGGCAGTGAAAAACCAGCAGCACAGCAGAATAACAGCTGAACATCCAGCGAAATCCTGGCTGTGATCCTTGTTTGCCTTCAGAAATACAGAGTCAAGAGTCCTTATTTAAATGAAGCTTACTTTCAAGTGGCAGCAGTGCCTCAGGAGTGCCTGGCTGGCTCCTGGGTGAGTGACAAACTCAGAAAGGCAAGGCCTGGCTGGTTTGTGGGTTGTTGCTGCTGTGCCTCGCCAGCACAGGAGGCTGCTGTGCTTCTGAGCAGGTTTTGTTCTCTCCCTGTGCTGCCCCTGCCCGATTCCTGCTGCCCCTCACAGCCACTCCTGTGGGCAGGTGAGTGCCCCTGAGGATGCCCAGATCTCTGCAGGTGGTTGGCATCAGCGTCTGCCTATTGGAGAAGTAATCAGGAATCCCAGAAAGGCTCCTTGCATCCCTGCTGTGATCAGGGACCCTGCCAGGTTCCCATTTCTGATGCACTTTGTGCTGGGGGTGTCAGGGGAAGGAAATGCAGCCAGATAGGATGAACTCTTTTCAAATTAGGGAATGCCTTGAGAAACTTTGGCTTTTAGAAGCCGTATCTAGAGGAAAGCAGCTTCTGTGGGGCAGCAAATTAAATGGCTTTAGCTGTGTGCTCAGGTTCTTCTGGCACAAGCCCTAAAAGCCTGAAATCTTTTGCTAGTCTACACTTGGTGATGTGATGTGTGTTGTGGTGCTTTTAAAGCATTTGTAAGTTTTGGTGATGCATTAGGGATGGCTCAAAGCCAGAAAAGGGCTTGAACAACCCTGCCCTGCACGGGCCAGATCTGACAGGAGTAAACAGAGGCCCCCCACACCATAGGTACAGATGTGCCGGACAAAGGAGCTCATTTTAGGCATTTATTTCCACTAATCCTGTACCTCAACAAGTGTCTCCCCCTCCAGGTTTTACCTCATGAATGGAGCAGTCACTGCATTTGCTGTGTTGAGCCACAGCCTGTATCCATCCAGCACTGGCTGCAGATAAACACGGGTTTATATTGGTTTTGCAGGTCACTCTGACAGAGATGTCATAGCACACACCCTGCTGCAGCTTTTGTGACATTTGCTGACTGATCTCCCCGTGGTTTGGGCTCCAGCAGGATGTCAGTGCTTGGTGGCCACTGCCATGAGCCAGCAGCAATTTTCAGGTTAGGTTTTTGTCTCCGAAGCCTGACCTCTCTGCCATTTTTGTGTCACACACTGGGACCTTCAGGACACTGAAATAACACCAGTCTAGACCCCCAGACAAAGACCAAGAAACAAAGAGCCACACCATGGCAGTGTGTGCCCCAGGTTTTGTTTCCTGTGGCATGGGGCACTCAGTGGCATCAGCCTTTATTGAAATGGCTGAGGATTTTTCATTTTAAAATCCCACTGATTAAAAAAAAAGCATTCCTACAGATAATTCCATGGTATAAAGCGTGAATTCTGCTCTGCCTACCACAGGTTTAAATTGGAGGATTAAAAATATTCATTCTTCATTTCCACTAAATCCTAAGCTCCTTATTTGGTTTTTGTGTCATCAGATCCCATTGTTTTTTAAGCAGACTAACCCAAGATTATCAGAAGGAATGGTACAAGCCTTCATCTGCATTGGTTTAGAAATCCTGATGCTGATTTTGGCGTAACATATGTTTTTGGAAGCAAGTAACACTATGATACCCTCTGAGAGTTTCAGAACAGGTCTCAAAACATCATCCACTCTGCTTTAATTTCTTAAGCCAGCTGCCTTTCTCACAATAAGACAACTCAATTTTATTCCCTCAGTAACCAAACTTTTGCAGAAACTGGCCAAATGGATCAGTGGAACAGAAAGGCAAAGGGAATACAAAGTTCTGCTGCAAGGACAGCATGGGCAGGGCGCAGAATTGCTCATTTTGCACATTGGTTCCACTTTCAGTGCCCAGCATCTCCTCAGCCTCACACATCCTGCCCAGTGCAGCGGGTCCCCAGTCACACAGGCTCTGAGCAGCATCCCTGCTCTCTCTGGAGGTGCTGCTGATGGGAAGCAGCAGGGGCTGGGGCTGTGTAACACGAGGACTTCTCCAAGCTCCGAGGCGCCAGACCCGGCTGTAATTGTCTGTCTCTGGTCCTGTCTCAGTCCAGCTCCTAACAAGACCAGGGGGAGTTTCAGCTGAGACAGCCTTCAAGATGTGGCCTATTTAATTTGTGACAAATACCACTCCGCAGAACTCCTGCCTGCCAAATCCTGAGGGCTCCCCTTTTTTGGAAGGAAAAACCCAGTTGTATTTGTTGGGCTGTTTCTTTCCCAGATGAATGCAGGTCGTTATTTTCAGTTACACAGTGCACACGTATTGGTGGTTAAAATGTACCCCTGTCAGGTGTTTTGGGCAGTTCAGTGTGTGTGTGCATGTGTTTGTGTGTGGATAAAATATAACTAAAGACAGTTTTTCTGTAAAAGATCTTTGTCTGGTAGTTTCAGCCATCCTGAGTAGAGCACTGGGTGTGAGTAAGGCCCCTGGCAGCTCTTTAGTAGGATGCTGCTAAGGGGATGGATGTCCCAGTAATGGTCAAAGAGGGACCAACCAGAACTGCCAGGACACAAAAAGTGTTATTTCTGAAAAACATTTCTTATTTCACTGTTTAGAAAACACCAAGTGGGGACCAACTGGAATCTGTGCCTGAAGCATGCCAAAGAGTTGGTTCTCTGAGGCACTTCCTAAATCACATTTTTCAATCCATTTGTCCAACTGGCTTTATATAAAAACACATTTCAATACATTAGAAATTCCAATAGTGCTCATTAAATCATTCAGGTGATGGTAAATTGCTCCCATTAGTACAAAGGCAGCCCTTGGCTTTGCAGTGAATTTGGACAGCCAGATCTCAAGTGTGGGCCAGCTGAAACCAGCAAAGGGATGAAGGAGGCACCTCCTGAGGCTGATTCCCAGTGCCAGAGGAGGCCCAGCTCCTGAGGTATCAGGGGGCTCTGGGTTTCTGGCTCTGCCAGAATTTCCAACACCTTGAGCAAAAAGACTGAGGCTCAAATTTCCTTTTTTAGCATTGGCAAGGTACTTTCCTGCAGCTCTTATGATGAGGTCAGTGGTCACTTAAGAATTCTGAGGCTCTTTGAGTCTAATGGGAACATCAGAGAATTCAGAAGGCTGAATCCAATATCTGACCTGTGCTGATTCCCACTGGAGAGCTCAAGGGACGCATTTGGTTTGTTACCTTTTCCTTTAAATGTAAACATGTTCTTTGCAAGGCTCTGCTCATTTGGGACGTTCTGCTCTTCACTTTTGGTGCAGGGAAAGGATGGCAGAGCTGGAGCAGCTTTTGTAGGGAACGCTGGGTCAAAGCCTAGGGCTGTGTAATCCAGGGATTTGTGTTGCTTTGAGCAAGGAGACACATGAACAATCCACGCACTGGTGACTCTGCTGATTCCTGGTCACCTGTCAGGGGCACACCACCCTCAACCCAGCCAGCAGCTCACCCTGACCAGCATTAACACAAAATGGTGTAGTCAGTTTAAAAAAAAAAACAACCACATGAACATTATGTTTATTTCTTCAGCAAAATCTGTTTCTTTCAGTCTTTCATTTGCTTCTCCTCCAAAGACTCAAGTCTTTATTTCAGACATCTGCCTATAGAAAATAAGTATTTTTTTAAAGGGCACATTAAAAGATGAAAACTGAAGCTTGAATAACTTAATCAGCATACAAATTACACAGATATAAAAGTTCTGTTTCATTGTCTTAACTTACAGTTTATTTTGTACAGAATTCATTATGTTATACATCTAAGACTTATTATATTGTATAAATATCTCAGGTGTGATGTATATACATATCCAGTGTTATAATTCAGCAATTAATGTATGCATTTCACAATACACTGTCGTGTATTTCAATGTAGTGCACATGATTTATATTCCATAAAAGAGCACATCCGCTATGAAAAATCAGCATTTCATTCATAGGGTGTTTATTCCACCTTGCAATACAAGGGTTTTCTCCATTGTATGATGGACTCTTTGTACTGTGTATGGCTGTAGGATCTTCTTGTACATTCCCCAAGATGAGTTAAGAACCAGCAGCTCCAAACATGAACGTGTGAGTGTTGTACAGCGGGAGGAGAGCGGGGCAGGGTCCCTAAGCTGTGCCTGGGGTGGGAAGGGGCA